>NC_087152.1:36756816-36816816 GCF_035594125.1 Scylla paramamosain | reverse complement strand
GCACTGGTGAAGAGATTATCCCAATGTTCTGAGAGGGTTAATTAGAACTAGACAGACACAATCATACTAGGTGCATCCAGTGAGGGGAATCAGACCCAATGTGTTCATCCCGCCAGGACGGAGACAGCCCTAACCAAGCCGGCGTGGCGCGGTAAGGACTTAACGTGAACTGTTTTGCGGAAGCCTTTTACCTGCAGTGGAATTAGAGACAAGGAGGGTGGTGGTGGTGGTGGTGGTGGTGGTGGTGGTGATATTAATAATACAATGGTTATGACTACTGCATTGAAGAGAGCGCCGTGTGTAGGGAAAGGGGAAGGAGTGCTGTATGATGATACCTCTGTTGATACTATATACATACATCCAATATAAATAAATGAATACAAAACGAATACATTTTAGCTTCAGAGTTTACACATACTATACAAATAAACTGCGCACGATGCACCAACAGGAAGATAAAACTACAAACAAGGAATTATCGCTTTCCATCCTAATCTACAGCATGGTATCATTAGGATATTCTTATACTAAAACAGTTATAGAAGATATACACTCATTAAAAATACGAATAATTCACCACTGTAGAAGAAGCAGAGAAAGGAGGAGGAGGAGGAGGAAGAGAAGCAAACACAAACATATATCTATCTATCATTACAGGGGGAGATGAGGGAGGAGTGGGGGAGATGAACTTCAAAATGAGTAAATCCTGTTGTCTCGGCAATGTTGATAACGATCGTCAAATGGGAAGCCCGTAGAAATTATTGGACAAGTAATACGATATTGAGAGAGAGAGAGAGAGAGAGAGAGAGAGAGAGAGAGAGAGAGAGAGAGAGAGAGAGAGAGAGAGAAAGAGAGAGAGAGAGAGAGAGACTAGAAATTATCCCCTCCCTACCTGTGTTCCATGAAGCGTCACGATGGCAGTTCGACCACTATTGCCTCTCCCAGTGGCGGTGCAGCTATACTCGTGCCAGACCCGCGCATGGCTATCAATCTGAGGTGGTTCTCATCAAAAGTTTGGTCACTAGTTCGCTACACCCCATCAGTAATAAACAGACCGATCCTGCAGTGTTCATTAACTTAACATGACTGGATCTTCGGGGTGTATTGGCAAGGAATCCATGCGTGAGTCCTGCTCAGTGTGTGTGCAAGCTCAAAGCAGGCCGTGGTAACCCCTAATTAACTGTCCTTATTTATCAGTGTAGGTTTTTTGATTCTACAGTTTTTCGTGATTTGGCAAGACGGTTTTTATTCCTAAACGCTTTGCTCTCATAGTGACTATTTTCAAAGGCCACACAGATCATTAGTTGGGTTAACAAGCGTGTTTTCTCCCACTGCCAATGAAGAGTTGTGAAATTATCACTAGCAACATGAAAACAACCTCGAAAATGCCAGTAACTTTCAAAACAACCCGTCAATCAGTAATAAGAATCGTGCAGACACCAGAGGTTACTAGATTAACATTAAATCATGAAAAACACCCTTAAAAATCCTCATAGCCTCCACTGTAGCATGGCAAACACTTCACTAGACAGATCCTACTATAAACTATCACTGGAAACATGAAAACCCTTAAAAATACATTTATAGCTTCCACTAGACTAGAGCATATTAAACACTTCACTTAAGCCTGTTGACCATCACTAAAATCAGCAAAACACTCTTGAAAACCACACCAACTTTCACCATAGCCTGTTAAAAAAAAAATAAATAAATAAACGCCGAGGCACAGTAAGACGCTACAGCCTTAGAGAACAGTGCCTTGGATCAACTCCGTGTAGTGGCAGGGAACATATCAGTCAAGTCTCCTAAAACGGTCAAAGCATTCCCGCCTTTCGCCTAACGAATTGGAAAACTTCATTACCACCTCCCCCTCAATTTATCAAGGGCGCAGCACAAGACACGAGCAACTGCAGCCCATACCGAATGTTGCTTCGCTTAACACCATAACTCTCGCTCGCCTGCACTCTCGCCCTCCAGTCCAGTTAACACCAGTAATAACTCCTAAGTGTATTTTACATCTACAACTATTCCCCCTAGTCCATACACGGGCACGTTTTAATATAGCCTCCCCTTCAAGTAATATACACTCCCTGCACTGTGTATACCCGAGCGTTAATGTCTGCATGAAGGCGCCTCTTGCTCCCCGTAAAGGTTATGAACTTGGATTAGCTTAATATTCGTGGTTCTCCTTGCGGTAGAAACATTGTTGTAAGTTCTGCGTGGTGCAAAGTATATCAGGAGCATGAGAAGCTGCAAGAAGCCAGCAGCAGCAGCACACGTAGCAGTCCCTGTATAAAACATCCTTAATTAAATTGTTCCAACCAAACATCTACTCTTCTTTTTTTAAAGTTCCTTGTTGACTCGACTCTAACAAGCTGATTACTGAGTCTAGTCAGGTCATATACTACTCTGTTGGGGAAGAAAGAAGAGGATATATATAATAAACATAATGATGGGGGCAAGTGATACAAGATCAGAAAAAAGGGAAGGAGATACTTATTCGATAGATATTTATATGAAAACGATGGAGACAAGTTATTTACGCTCAGAAGGAAGAGGAGAGTATAATATGATTCCTAGACATTCATCTGATAACGATGGAGAGAAGTTACGCAAGGCGGGAAAGATGAGGAGGGAATATAATACAGATATTTGTTTTCATTCAGATGGAGATTGTAAAAATAAAGCAAAAAATCTACAGGAATAGTATTGACTAAAAGTTTTAGTCTTTTATGCAACAAAATCCTTAATTATTTCCAATACTTTCCATCTCTGTCGCAGTTTTATATACGAACTGCTGTTGTTGTTGTTGTTGTTGTTTTCTTTTCATTGTTGTTGTTGTTGTTGTTGTTGTTGTTGTTGTTGTTGTTGCTGTTGCTGCTGCTGCTGCTGCTGCTGCTGTTGTTGTTGTTAAGGTGAAAGCAACAGCAAACCTATGAGCAGAAAAGTGTGTGTGTGTGTGTGTGTGTGTGTGTGTGTGTGTGTGTGTGTGTGTGTGTGTGTGTGTGTGTGCGTGCGTGCGTGCGTTCGTGCGTGCGTGCGTGCGTGCGTGCGCGCGCACGTTCATGTGCGCGCGCACGTTTATGTGCGAGTACGTGTTTGTATGTGTCAATGAAAGAGATGAGAGCAGATTGTACAAGAAACCCACGAAACGTTCCAGGCAAGACACAACAGCCCTGACTTGGCCCGAGTCATGACCACCAGCGCGAACCACCACCAGCAAACAGTTGTCTACAACCATTATTGCTCCATCAGGCCGCGGCATCGGATGTGACGGTTCATGTTAAATATTGTACCACACGTTGAAAAAGTTATAATCCGCAGAAGCCCGCGCAGTGAAGCACCAGTAATGCATTCACTACACGTTCCAATTGCTGTCACCGCGTTAATTGGGAATAGCATGTTGCGATGATTGGAAGTACATGCTGTAAATATTAACTTGATGCTGAAATGAACCGATAGCATTATTATTTTTTCTTCTTTTTTTTTTTTTCTTTTTAACTAAGAAAATTTCCGTGTCGTGTTATATATTCTGATGTAGCATGTGTGTTAGCTTGCTTGTTCTTTTCGCATTGTAATGTAATGTAGTACAGCTGCCTAAAGTAGTGATATTATGTACAAAATGTTTCAGGCTGCTCGTATTAATTAGTATCAGACAAGTAACTGCCTCGATTTATCCTCAACTCTACACTTTCTTGGTCAACATGTATGTACAGTTGTCTTAAGTAGTGATGCCATGTTCTATAAAATATTTCAATATAAAAAAAAAACAGTACCCTCATTGAAAGCTGCTAAGGAATACTCGTTTTTTTTTTTTTTTTTTTTTATTCAGAGACGATTAGTCGGGCTATCATTGGTGTTTTTCCTAATGATATGGCATCGTTGTGGAACTAGAATCATTAAGAGTCCCTTGAAAACCATAATAATTTTCAATAGAGTTGTTACAGTATTTCGAGATAAGACGCCCAAAAATTCTGTCCCAGTATCAGACAACAACCTCCGTCCATCAGGTCCTCGGTTCTCGGTCTCCGCGACGCTCTTAATAATAAGCAATGCATTGGTCTATACACTGATTTCCATTCGACCTACAGATATGGAAGTTACTGTCTACATCGCTCCTTGGGGCAACTGTACTTTGAGTTTATGCTAATATATTTTAATGTTCAATTACCAAGTATAATTCATGTATATATCTTAGTGTACGTTATGCAATAAAAATAAAAAATATAAATACTACTAGGAAAGAAAAATTATAATGTATTTCACTGCATTATCGTCGACAAAGATACGTTAGTCAGTGGAGGGAAAAACATGAAAAAAAATAAATAAATAAATAAATAAAAAAAGAAAAAAAAAAATATATATATATATATATATATATATATATATATATATATATATATATATATATATATATATATATATATATATATATATATATATATATATATATATATATATAAGTGCGCAATATTCAGTACGAGAGGAAGTTAAAACTTATAAATCTACATACATGTGCTAGAGACGTGGATTAAAAAGGGATCTAACAGAGGTATAATTAAGTGGTACATGAGATATAACAAGGGTGATGTAGACAAGATACTTAGAATTAATAGTATAAAATAGATTAGATGTAATGATGTTGCATGATAAAGTTAGGTATAAAAAAAAAAAGACAAAGGGATATTCAGAATTATTAGTATAAAATGAATTAGATGTAATGATATTGTTTGATAAAGTTAGGTATATAAAAAAAAAAGATAAAGGAAGAAACTGGCTCACAAATATAGTAGTAGATGACTGGAATGGAATGGACTCAATAATCACGTTGTTATTGCAGAATCAATAGAGAGCGTTACAGGG
Organism: Scylla paramamosain; assembly: GCF_035594125.1. Lineage (NCBI taxonomy): Eukaryota > Metazoa > Arthropoda > Malacostraca > Decapoda > Portunidae > Scylla > Scylla paramamosain. The sequence goes on along the minus strand of NC_087152.1, from coordinate 36,811,953 downwards.
AGATTAGTCAAATTTATGGCTAGGGATGATAGGTGTATGAGTGTTTTATACAGTGACTGCCACGTGTAGGCCTCGTGGCTTAATGCAGCTTCCCTTATGTTCTGTTTTTTTATGTAATGTTTGCTGGACTGAGTAACATCAGTACTTAAGGCAAAAATGCGTATTTTTATAAGCTCTTTATCATCACTTCCACTACTAAATTTTATCTTAATTACCAATCACTCTGAGACTTCAAAAATTGTACTGGTTAAAAATTGCAAAATCTACTTTTTTTTTATTTCCTTTCTTGTAAATGCTTATAAGGATTCCAGGCATTGCTTTTAGTGGTGTGAATTGTTGCACATCGCCGTGAAAGGGTTATGTAGCAAGGCACTCACTCGAAACTCGGGACAGGAATCAAGGTCTGTGGGTAGTCAATCAGGTGACAGCAGCCAGCCTTCCATTACTACCTGGGGCGAGGCAAACTGGTGCAGGTATTCTAGGATGAAATGTTTGGATCCGAAATCCCACACCACTCCGAGTTGCTATTCTTAGGAGTCTCCCAGTGATCGCCGCGTGGGACGACTCCACATATAAATAGCACAAAATATTGGAAAAATCGTGTTATGCCCGCATTCACCTCCATATTGAAAAGAAGATTGCAATACCGAAAATATAGCTAAAATATACCTCTATCAGACATGTATTCCCTGATACGTCTATATACGCATTAATGAGTCAAAATAAATGAAGGCATCATATATATATACATTTCTCATCCAATAGCCATTGCTTTTTATATAAGAATAGAAGAATTCAGCTCATTACCGCCAATCACGCGCTCTGATGCACCACCACCTTCACACAAACAGCTGTCGAGAGGTAATTTTTCTTTCTCTCCTCTTTTCTTTTCTTTTTTTTCTTTTTTTTTCTTTTTTTTTTTCTTCTTCCTTTGCTCCCGATGTAGGTCACCACAGCGGGTCACCACTCTCCACCTTACTCTGTTTTCTACGTCTTCTTTTGTCACACCCATCACCCGCTTGTCCTCCTTCACTGAATCCATGAACTTCTTTTAGTCTTCCTCTCTTTCCACCCCCCTTGCTTCGTGGTTCCATCTCCAGCATCTTCCTTCCCACGTGCTCCTCATCTCTCCTCTGCACGTGGCCAGACCACCTCACTCTCGCCTCTTTACCTTTGTCCAATGTAAATTCCACACACGAGGACTCCTCCACGAAAATTTCACATGTAATAATTGTTCCTATAATAGATTCCCACACCAGAACTAACGTAACTACCCTAACTGATCAAATTTAACCTAACCTAACCTAACCTAACCAAACGTAACCAAACGTAACCTAACATAACATAACAAAACCTAACCTAACCAAACCTAATCAAACAAGGAAATAAACGTAACTACCCTAACCTTATCAAACCTAACTTAACCACATCTAACCTAACCATACCTACCCTAATATAACTAGCCTAACCTAATCACCTTAAACTAACCTAATCAATAAAAGGTAGATACTATTTTAGTGTGCAAATCTTGTGGGTATATACTCCTTCTCAGACCATATTTTCATTAGTCACTGTTGCAGCTTACTAATAATCTTTCCTGGAAGTCACCGAGTCACAGTTTGCAGAGGGACAAGATGCCACGAGACGCAAGCTTGAAAGGAAAAATTCAATCCCAAATCTTTTAAATTTACACGCGACCTCCTCCCGGCGTCCGCAGATTAAACTTCTTGTGAGCAGCTGAGCAGAAGTGATCAGCTGCGCCCGGCGACCCAGCGGATGAAAAGCGACATGCACGACTCACGGGATTATCTCTTTCATCAGTGTTTTTCACCCACATTATAATCCACAAATTTCACAGAGAAGAACAAAAGATAACGACAGATAAGACAGCGACTTTTTGCCAAACCTTTCCTACTCACATTTTTTTTTTTTTTTGGTGGTGTTGGTAATTGAGCGACATTTTTTTTTAGTTTTAACATATTTCTTTTTTTAGTCATTTTATTCACATCACACTCACCAATTTTACTCTGATCACAAAAGAAAAAAAAAATGAGAAACGATGGATTGGACGCCCACTTTTCTTTTTTTTCTTTTATTTTTTCTAGCAAACTTTTCAATTCACTTTTATTTTTTAATGTAGCAGAAAGCATCAATTGTCCACTATTACTTTCACCCGCATCATAATCCACACAGTGCGCCCAAAACAAGAAAACACCAATACACAACACAAATGAACTTTTAAGCAAACTTCCTCTATCCCTTCCTTATTTCTATCACTTACTTGTTCATCTTATAACATATATATCTTGTTTTATTTTATTTATTTGTATAAGAGAGAAAAGAGCTACAAAAGAGTTAGCTTTCTCTATTCCTATCCGTTCCTAATACTTTCGTGACCTTGACCAGTCTACTTCAAGGGGAAACCTCTCCGTGCACCGCGTGATGGCCAGGTCGCCCCGTGTACCCACAGTAGCGTGCAAGTGTGCGTTGGGGATTGGCCCGCGCTGTGCCGGAGAAGGTAGCCGCCAATGCCTAACACAACACCTGGCAGTAGCGACAAGGCACTCCAATAACAGTAACCTATGGCACGGTGGTGAGAGAGAGAGAGAGAGAGAGAGAGAGAGAGAGAGAGAGAGAGAGAGAGAGAGAGAGAGAGAGAGAGAGAGAGAGAGAGAGAGAGAGAGAGAGAGAGAGTAGAGAGAGTAGAGAGAGTAGAGAGAGATTGAGAGACTGAAAGATTGACTGACTGACTGACTCACTGACAGACAGACTAACACAGAGATAGACAGACAGACAGACAAACTGACAGAGCTAGAATATCGAAGAGATAGACAGACAGAGACAGACAGACTGACTGACAATCCACACACACACACACACACACACACTCACACACACACACACACAGAAAAACCAACTCACAAACACACATACAGATAAACTTAGCACAGACAGACAGACAAAGAGAGAAAGAGCATGCATTTAAACGGAGAGAGACTAACAGAACCGCGTAGCCACATGACTAACAATGATGGACAGACAGACAGATGGATGAGGAAAATCGTAAAGACAGCCCCACACACACACACACACACACACACATGTAAGTCTCCGCCACGACGAGCCAGCCACTGCACCGCGAGACAAACTTTCCCCAACAACTTTATGTTCGCGAGAAACTTGAACAGCGCAGAGGGAGCCGAGCATTCCCCCGTCCGGCCCTGCTACGAGTAACTCTCCTTCAGCCTTGGAATTCCCTCCCTTGGACTTGTACAGTTAGTTACCTCACCCTTCCCTCGTGCTTCCCCTTCTGCAGTGTTCCCTCGATGGCCTACGTATGAGGTGCGCCCAATCTATCACACAGTACAGAGAGAGAGAGAGAGAGAAAGAGATAAAGCTTGCTCAGTCTATCCTTGCATCCTTGTTTCTGTCCTTGCTGTCCCTTTAACTCCATTTCCAGGACAAAAGGCGAAGGCTGTCACGTCTTTCTCCTCGTTTAGACTTGTATTCTGTAACGCTTTGTTGTCTCATAAGTATTTTTTAGAAACCTGTGATATCATTAGTCTGGTTCTTGTGGGGTGCTTTGTTCTCTCATCACGACTATCCACAAAGGTCACAGATGTTATTACTCGAGTTCTCCTGGGTGCTTTTCCTACTATTGTTGCGGAACACTTCTCAGAAAAACACACTTGGAACCCTCCCCGGTAACATCCACTGCAGCCTGTCAAAAGTACGCACGCACCCAAGAGAGGTTCGGGCAAGCGATATTGCACAGTGACAATTTCACCAGTGTTTGAATATCCACACAATACCACAGCTCTTGCATACATATACATACATACATATAAAAACTTTTCCAAGTAATTCTTTTTTTATTCACATGCATTTATATTTTTGTTATTCACACACGTACCTCACACTCGGGGCCCACTTCACGATGATTTCCCGGGAAGGGGGAGGAACGACCGACAGACGACCCAATAAATAAGAATAATGCGAGCGAACTCTACTCAATGTAAACAAAACGATAAAACACTCGCCTCAGCGCTGAACGCGTTTGCCAATATGAAATTACCCACATGCATTTCAGCCCGGCAAAAACACAACACAAAAAATGGAAACTAGTCATATAAAAATAACCGTGCAAGAAGGAAAAGAATGGCTCAGAAGGTATTAGAGGGGGGGCGGGGTTGAGGAGGAGGAGGAGGAGGAGGAGGAGGAGGAGAAGGGTGTGGGTGTGGGGTCGAGGTGGAATCAACAAAACGTTTAGAAAATTGCCGACTTGGGAGACTGCCAACGAGGAAGTCTTGTTAATGGGGGAAGTTTGAAGAGAAAGAGCTAGTTCAGGAGGAATGAAGCGAGGGAGCCAGCCACCTTATACCTACCTACACACACACACACACACACACTAACTGCATACTTTTCTCCCTCCCTCCCTGGAAGACACTCTACATTCTCACCTTTATTTTGTCCGCCTCACTAATGCAAGTGTTTACCAGCATCTTCACGCTTCCATCCCTATCACTGGTAAACTCTGGAACTCACTGCCTGTTTCTGTCTTTCCCTCTTTCCTATGACCTGAACTGTCTCAAAAAAGGGGAGTTTCAAGACACCTCTGGAGCTTAATTGGCCACCTCCTTTCCTTTTTTCCTTTTTTTTTTTTACTTTTCTTTTACTTTTCAGGGAGCTGCAAGTTGTGTGGGTGTATTCTTTTCCACTTTCTTTTCAACCTTTGCCCAGTCTCTTTGACACGTAAATCTCAATCTCAATCTCTCTCTCTCTCTCTCTCTCTCTCTCTCTCTCTCTCTCTCTCTCTCTCTCTCTCTCTCTCTCTCTCTCTCTGTAGTAGTCATCCTGTCCACCAGTGAGCCTCGCCTTGGTGTTCTATATAAAGTAATTTTGTTTCCCTGCATTCAATTAAGGTGGTAATAAAAATTTTGAACTTGAACACACACACACACACACACACACACACACACACACACGACAACCAGGAAAGCAAATATCGAGAGAAAACAGCGAAGCAGTATCTTTCAGAAATACATGTTTGTATTTAATTTTTCATCATTGTCAGTGCTTGTTATCTCACTTATGTACATTTGGTAATTTTCCTTCCATTTCAGTCGTCATTGACACAGACACTCCTACACACAGCAAGAAGCTTAACAAGACAAGAGAGGATAAAGAGGGACAAAAATATGGACTTCCAGATAAAATGATAGATCAGAAGAATGTATTACCGAAGGAAGTGGTGTGTGTGTGTGTGTGTGTGTGTGTGTGTGTGTGTGTGTGTGTGTGTGTGTGTGTGTGTAAACAATATACTTAAACTCTGGGCTTCTGAGCAAAATAAGATAGTTAGCCTTTGAAAAGCGAGACAACACAACACAACACAACACAACACACACACACACACACACACACACACACACACACACCAGATTGGCACTGTTCATTTTCCGGGTATCTAGCGAATGTTCAGCGGTGCAGTTCAAGTAATGGAGCGGCTAGTATAGTGAACAGCCTCGCCTGGGAAACATCTAACTGTACACCTCATCATCACAGCCTCCGCCACCTGCACCGCTCACTCCCGCCACCTCCACTAGGTTAAACAACTTGGCAAGAACGAGTATTCCTGTATATTTCGTTCCGGGGCACTTATGTTTCTGTTTTCCTTTCTCTTCCGTTTTCTTTATCTCTTCTCCCACGTAGGGGTGACTCTGCCTGCCGCTGACCATTGTCAAATTGTGATGCTTACGTATACATTCATGTTTTTCCTTTATTTCTTTTGCTTTGTTTGCGTTCCTCCTATCTAACTGCCTGTCCCTTATCGACCAATCCCGAGCCTGGTGTTGTTTGTCGTGCTGTTCACTGTTTTTTTTTTGTTTGTTTGTTTTTTTTTTCCCTGACATCAAGTTGTTATTAATACTCGTAAACTGTGTTCCAGTGAAGGGGATAGAAGCAAATTTTTCAGAGGTCTCAAAATGGTAGATGGGAAATTTTTAGAGGGAAAAACGCCCATGGAAAGAAAATTCAAAGGGCTAATGTCCACAGGAGGGGAAAAGTCTGAAAGAAGAAATTTTCCGGGAATAAATAAGTAAAAGGGGGGGAATGTTTAGAAGGAGAAATTTCTGGAGAGGGGGGAAAATGGCCAGGGAGAAATGATTCAAAAGAGGGAGAAATATGTGAAAGGGGTAAGGTCTGGGTGGGAAAAATGTCCCCAAAAAACAGAAAAAAGAAAAGTGGGGGAATTGCATGGAGAGAAAAAAGAACGATGGAGATAAAAATGTCCTCAACTCACCCACCACAATAACCACCACACTACACACCACAGCTTACCATCCTGCACCACATTATCACACACCATCCCCATTTGTTCATTACCATCATCATCTCACCATCACACAACCACATACCACCACATTATCACCACCACCACCACCACACCAACATCAGCAGAACACGCCAGGTCTTACCTAACTTCCGACACTACCGTTATGTACTTGAATTTAAGGCCGGGTATTATGTTTCACACATTAATGCACCTTCCTAATAAACCAAGGGGGGGAGGGGGGCTATGGTACACTGTAGCTTAATAGGCGCACCATTAGCACCGTTAGTGGGAATGGCAGCTTGGCAACTAGAACAACAATAATAGCAATATATTAAATTCACTGTTCCGTCTTGTCATGTAGTGTTGCGGGTTATATAGTGTTTTTCTTATTGACTAATTGGCGCACCATTAGCACCAACACCAACGGTAATGACGAGATAGTGACAATGACTTGGACTCATTATTCCCTCTCCTCCGTAAGTTGATGTGAATGTCATTAAGTTTTCTGCACCATCAGTTCACCGGAAATATGGAGAGTGACAGTGACGATGACTTCCAAAATGACACATGTACGGTTTATGGACTATTCTCTCTCCTCCGTTAAGTTGAAATGTTACTGTGTTTTCGTTCTGCACCATCAGCTCACCGTCACGAATAACAACGCAGCGGGTTCACAAGGGCAGCAGTGACTTAAAGGACACGTGCTTTGTGCATTCATCATTTCCTCTCCTCTGCAAATTGTAATGTTACTGTGTCTCCCTCTTGCTTGGTCTGCGCAGCGTTATCGTCATTAGAACCAGTAGTAAAAACAACAACTATAGGTAAATCCGGACACATGTGGAATTAAAATGGGCTTCTGATCTGGAAATCTTTTCTTTACCTAAATTATCTTCGGAAGCATAAACATTAGCAGGCTTTTTTGTTCATTTTTGTACCCTTAGCCTGTCTCCTTCACGCATGTATAAGAATAAAAAAGACAAATTCATGGATGAGGACGATAGCTGGAAACAGACTGATACATTTCATACAGGGACTGCCACGTGTAGGTCTGACGGGTTCTTGCAGCTTTCCTTAACAGCACAAGAATATAAAGGTACTAGTAGCTGTAAGAACCCAACAAGCAAACTCTATAAAACATTCTTACCCACCTGGCAACCCTGTCCATAAATTTACCTAACCTACTGACTACTGACTCGGGATTAACAACGTGATTAGTGAGCCTACCAGTACTACAGTTATCAACCACTCCTCTGTGTCCCAGTTTGTCTACCAGTATTCCAGTTACCAACCACTAGTATGTGTACCAGTTTCTCTCCTTATCTTCCGTGTGTCGAAATGTTAAGGATATACGTACAATGTTTTCCTGTTAAGAGCCTTCACCAAGCGAACCTAATGAGCGATAATCATGAACTGCTCCAAACTATCTCCTCCTGACAAGCGTAAAGGAGCTGAAGTAGTTTATTTCAAAGCATCTTACCGCGCGCTATCGCCAACACTTCCATTAAGCCTCGACAACTGTGTTAAGTATACTACCTCGCCTTGCCTCGCCCTGCTTTGCCTTGCTCTTCCTTGCCTTGCTCTTCCTTGCCTTGCCTTGCTTTACCTGGCTCTTCCTTGCCTTGCCTTACCTTGCTCTTCTTTGCCTTGCCTTGCCTTGCCTTGCTCTTCTTTGCCTTGCCTTGCCTCGCCTCGCCTCGCCTTGCCTTGCCTTGCCTCGCCTCGCCTCGCCTCGCCTCGCCTTGCCTTGCCTCGCCTCGCCTCGTCTCGCCTCGCCTCGCCTCGCCTGGTCTTGCCTTGCTCTTCCTTGCCTTGCCTTGCCTTGCCTTGCCTCGTCTCGCCTTGCCTCGCCTTGCCTCACCTTGCCCTGCCTTCCTTGCTCTTCCTTGCCTTGCCTTGCCTTGCCCTGCCTTACCTTGCCTTGTCTTACACTTAAATTCCATCACTTGCTTCTTTACAGCAGTATTGTCACGGTCAAAAGTCTATCAGCACACCACGCACAGGAACATGTTCTGAAACAGTCCTGCGCCTCACCTCCACTATTTTCCAAAGGCTCTAGTTTTAAAGTTTTAAATGGTGTTTTTATGGTTCTAGTGGTTGACTAGCAAGGTTTCTATATTATTAACTGGAGTAACACTATTAAGAACCGGCTCATCATTTCTGTGGCCTTTTGAAAATAGTCGTGGTGAGAAAATAAAGCGTTTTTTAAATTATAAGCTTTTTTTTCACTATGTTCAACATTTTCTGTCAATGTTAGGTCTTCTGATCTGTTAAAAATCTATATATCGTCGGATTTTGTAATTTCTAAGTAGATCGGTGGACTTGAAATGAAGCGAAAACAGGAAACAAAACAATGGAAGTGAGTGCAGAAGCTTACTCGACTTGCGGCAACGACTGTACCAGATGCAGCAATAACAATTACTGAGTAGCAACAACAATTACTGCAGCTGGTACCCACAACCATTCCATACGCTGGCAGGAAGCAATGTGTGTACATTCAACTTTTTTTCTTGTTTTATTTTTTTCATTAGTTTTAGAGTTTTCTTTTGATCTGAATTCCTTTGTTCTGCTGACAGTCTCCCTATAAGACCTGAAGAATGGGATTGAAGTAAGACGCAAGACAGTAAGGATACAGAATGACACTTGACCTCTAGCAGCACAAAGAAAGCAAAATAAATACAAACCTAAGTACAGCCACGGTCAGAAATTCTTTACAGTGCCACTCATTCACTGTTTTGTGTTTTCCATCAATGTGAAGTCCTCTGATGAACTTAAAATTTGTCAAAGGTCGCGTACGGAGACTGTCAGCCGAGTTAAGATGAAGAGAAAAAAAAAAAAACGATAAACAGCGGAACAGAGCGTGGCACGTTTGCAGAGTTTTTACCAAAATAATACCTACGTTTCCTACTTTCTAATATACCGTTCCTGTTTATCCCTTCCTAAGCCCTGATCAAGCTGGAGGAAGATCAAGGTATCGGTAAAGATTTGGGTATCTCTTGGGAACGTCAGCTGCACTACTCGTTAGCCCAAAGCCAGAGAACAGAAGTGGATGACAAGAATAGACTCAGTAATCAGGTTGTCCGTGCTGAGTCAATGGGGAGATTCAAAAGAAGATTAGATCAATTTCTGAATAGGGATGATGCGCGGATATAGGTTTTGAATATTTTATGTAGGGACCAGCACGTGTTTCCTTTATGTTCCGATGTTCTTGTGTAGAGTTTGTAGAATATTACTTTCAGAGCTTTATGCGGGAATGTTCGATAAAAATTTGGATATAGCATTGAAGGACATTTCAGAACCTTCTCACCTGTTTTTCATGTACTTTAACCCTTTCCCTGCGACACGAAACAATAAGCACCAACAGAAGTAATGCGTGAATTCTTTATAAGTATCTACAAGAAAGTTAGCGATAAAAAAAAAATCCAATTTCTTCCCAGTTCAAAGATTGGATGTGGCTGTAGAACAAGAAAAGATGTCTCAGAGTGATTGGTAATTAGGGAGAGGTGTAACAAGTAGCGGTGAAAGTGTTAATAATAAAAATCAGTCAGTGAATCAAACTAGTGTTGGATGACATGTAAAGTTTCAAGTGCTGACTAAACTTCCTGTGTAAATTAACTGGACTTTTGCTGTCTCCTTATTTTCTTACGTTATTTTCTTTACGACTCCACAGTAAATCATCGAAAGTATTTCAGTAACTGTGTGCAGTAAATCACTTCCTTCCATGTGTGGGAGTCATGGCGCACTTGCTCTATAACAAACAAGAACATTTTGCTCTTAAAGTATTTCATTTTCATTTCAGGAGCTTTAGTTCGTACTCTTGGTAGGATCCGCTTATCAGCCTTCCAGTTTTGCATAATGCCACTATACGCACACCGAGCTTAACCCGCCACCCAGCACCGAACACTTTCAGGCTGCCTTGCCAAATTACGAACCGATTCCTCATGATGGCCGCGTTCCCCTCAAAGCCACACACACTTACGTTATGTAATGGCGCCATCACAAAGAAACCCAAAAGAGCATTTTTCTTGTGTCAAGGAGAGTGGTCAGGGAAGAAAAAGGAGGGACGAGGGAGGAGAAGAAAAGCTCGCTCAACTTGCCGTCTCTCAAAAAGCCGAGTAAAAATAAGCGGCCGATTTAGCTCCAGGGGTGTCCTGATGCTCCTCTTCTGAGACGGTTGGAGTCGTGAGGTAGGGAAATACAGAGACAGAAAGAGTCCCCGATATACTAGTGAAAGCGATGAAGTACGAGTATTTCCATCTAGCTGCATCCATTAGTAACGTACATTGTTTAACGTGTAACAATGAAATGTGTCAAATATTATCTGTTGGCTCTGCTCTCGGCCAGCCTTGTTATCAAACTGGTTGTGGATCTGCCGGTGCATGTTAATGAATGTAATTACGTATATGTATATAATTACGTAAAATACAAGTTTAAAACGTGAAGAGGAAGAGTTACATACATAGCTACAAATATTCAGCACCATATAATAAGAGAAGCAAGCCGGATAATCATTTATTGTATTTCTGTTGGTTTACGGAACGCTTAACTTCCAATCTTCCTAGAACTTTAGAATGGACCAGGCCAAACCTTGTGTGTTGCTCAATGCCCCAAAACTGGATTCCTTCATCTGTCTACTCTATACAGCTCTCGAAACAAGTATCTCCTCTTTTTCAATGACACTTAGCTATCCCTCCCCCTCTACACTGAACATATTGCACTTTATAACTAACGGTCTCTCTGGGAATATCACATTTCAACACTTGTTAAAACGACTTCCACAAAAAATTATGTATTCTGCTTCGCCTCTGCCAATTTTTCTCCTCCAAGTAGCAACGGGCAACAACTGTGGCATGCCCAGGATACCTCAGCAGAGTGAGGTATCAGTAGGTAGCAGGTTATTGTAAGAGGACAGCAGAGAAACTATACTGGGTCTTCATCCGTCCTTGTATGGAGTACGACTACCATATATACTCGTACATATACAATATTAATAATCCGATATCTTATAAACGGCGTAGGATATGGAGGGGATGTAGAGTTTGCCACACGTCTGAACAGAAAACGTGTACACTTGTGCCTATCAAAGAGCATCGGTCAGTGGCAGTGGTGCTGTGTTCGAGTGTCCTCACCTGCTGAATTTACGTTGCCAGGGAGATGGAGTATAGTTCAATGATTATTCTACATGACATAAGACATAATAGATCGAGCATAGTTACAGTATTTACTACTAACATGATACTATGAGAGAGAGAGAGAGAGAGAGAGAGAGAGAGAGAGAGAGAGAGAGAGAGAGAGAGAGAGAGAGAGAGAGAGAGAGAGAGAGAGAGAGAGTGGGGGAGAAGGGGGAGACAATGGAAGAGAGAATGGGAGCTGCCATTCTCTCACCTTCCACTCAGACTGCCTTGCACTCTAAAAAAAAAAAAATATATATATATATATATATATATATATATATATATATATATATATATATATATATATATATATATATATATATATATATATATATATATATATATATATATATATATATATATATATATATATATATTGTCAAAGCCGAAAAAGATTAATATATTCGGGTTCTCATGGATTCGGGTTCACCCTTTGATGACGCATAATCCTTGTTAAAATATCATTACAATCATGAAAAACATCCTGGAAAACACCATTAACTTGCACAAGAGTCTATTCAAAAGAGTCGTGATAAGGCACCGAAACTCTGAGAATACAGTCCCCCCTTATAACACGATTAGTAAAAACAACTAAGGCGAAATGTCGAGAACTGGTAACCCTCCTCGCAGTGTTACCAGTCAGATGCGCAAAACGACTGAAAGAGACCCTCCCGTGGTACCGTCAATACTTATCTCGATATACGCATAAAAATCGGTAGGAGGGAGAGGACAGTGGATATTATGCAAGGTAGGACTCTCAAAGAAAACGATGACGGGGAACAAGAAGCAAGAGAAAACGATGAAAGGGAACCAAAAAGGAAGGGGAAACCGCAGTAAGATGCCCAGGTAGCATCAGCAGGAAGCAGGTTATTGCACAAGGATAACCGAGAAATTATAAAAAATGAAACTTATACGATTAAAGAGAAAAGGAGATATGAATGGATATTTAAATGTTCTACCTTTCTGTCCCTAGAACGTTCATCTGTGTACGAGTAACGCGAGAAGAAATAACCTAACCAGATAAAAGGAAAGAAAGAAGACCACTAATGCAGTGTTACAACAAGCTACACACTTAGAGCAGCAACTCACAACACAGCAGCTCACGGTATAGCACGTACACCAACTCTCTCTCACTCTCTCGCCCCAGTTTTGTGATGAAAAAAAAAAAAAATGAAAACGTAGAATGCCTAACAAAGCAATATAGCGGGGCCGCCCCTTCCCAACACAGGGGAACACACAATACTGGGCTCCCCGGCGCCGTTTCAAGTTGGCTCAGGACTCCAGCTTGAATCAGCATACTTGAGTCTTGTATGTACATCGCAGTGTATGGCGCTTATCTCGCTGAGGAGACTGAAATGGTAGAGCGGCACAATAATATTATGTACGTAGCCCTCGAGATATGATTAACTAGAAAGGTGTCCTATGTTTACCTTGCCCTACTATATGACGAAGGGTTACTGTGTTGCTATTCTGCCTAGTAAGGCTAGCATACATATGGACACAAGTCAGGAATCTTACGTTATTCCCAGTATATATTATCCCATTTATTCAGATTTGGAAGAACATACATTTTTATTCCTGTCTTTTCTTTCTTTCTTTTTTTTTCCTGCATTCCTTACAAAGACAACACAGAGGCATGGCAGTGTTGGCTACATATCTTTATCAACCCAAACAGAAAAAAAGACCCCCATTAACTAGCAATGTGTGGCATCACTGCAGCTACGAGGCCTTAACACAGTAACCTCACTTACCGCCGCTGTAAAATGGAATTAATGACTGCAACTAATGTGATAACAACCGCAATAGCGTCCCTCCGCCACGCCGCCACGCCAGCCCAGATGAGGCGGCAAGGCCTAATGATTACAGCCTTGTTTTCCTTTATAAACACCTGAGTAAAGTTACACCAGAATAGAATCGTGGATATTATAACAAGGAAACAACAAGCGCCACCACTGAGAGAGAGAGAGAGAGAGAGAGAGAGAGAGAGAGAGAGGAGAGAGAGAGAGAGAGAAGAGAGAGAGTGTCCCGGATTACTATAATAGAGCAGCCCATTCTTAGGAGTCCCCCCGCACTGGTCCTGTCAATACTGGGTTACCGGGGCCCGGGGTGGCTCGGCGCTGCCCCCTCCTAAGTATAATTTATTCAATTGCTGTTTGCGTTTCATAAATTCCTTTCCCTTCCAATTCGGTCAAACAAACACAAACAAGGCAGCTTAAAGAGACCAGGAAGGAGAGAGAGAGAGAGAGAGAGAGAGAGAGAGGAGAGAGAGAGAGAGAGAGGAGAGAGAGAGAAGAGAGAGAGAGAGGGGGGGGGGGAGAAGGGGGAGACAAAGGAAGAGAGAATGAGAGCTGCCACTCATTCTCACCTTCCACTCAATTTGTCACATTAAAATTACATTAATTAAACGAGAAATGTATTAATAATTACATACTGACATAAATATACCAGAGAGAGAGAGAGAGAGAGAGAGAGAGAGAGAGAGAGAGAGAGAGGAGAGAGAGAGAGAGGAGAGAGAGAGAGAGAGAGAGAGAGAGAGAGACACTGGTCAGCTGAGGAGTAAATTATTTAACTAGCAATTTAAACACTCACCTCTTTCCTCCTCTCCACACAAACTTTGTTTCTCCGTCTCCAATTATTTCCTCAGTTAGTCACACACACACAGGGAGAACTGAGACACGAGGCAATGAAAAGCCACTTGAGTCAGACTGCGAAACGAAAAAAAATAAATAAATAAATAAGTAAATAAACTACCAACAAAACGCGCACCACCCTCACAGAGGTTAGACACCTTACTGAGGAGACGCGCTTTATTTCGAAACCAACGTGATGGCAACATTCTGATTCCAACTAATCCAGATAATTCCTTTTTTTCATATATTCTCTTTTCTATGTAACGGATTATGAATAAAATGACAGGAAAAATTACATTTGTTAATTTAATGACTTCTGTATAATTCGTATCATAAGAAAATAAGATAAGGTCTTGTATTTTCATATGTAAACAAACTTGACGTTATAACTGGTGCGATGGGTCTCTTATCTAATTTAATATTTTTCACTTTGTTAATTAAATTCTTCCTTCCTAGTCTTCCGGCGTGACATTCTTCTCTCTCTCTCTCTCTCTCTCCTCTCTCTCTCTCTCTCTCTCTCTCTCTCTCTCTCTCTCTCTCTCTCTCTCTCTGTGTGTGTGTGTGTATGTGTGTGTGCTATTAACTTGTCACCCCAAAGGTTAATGTTACTCGTGGCAGTCGTAACACTAGAATGGCGAAACACTTTATGACCGCTGTCAATGTATAGGGATTATCTTGCCAACCATTCATTGCACGTCAATCATGACAGCTTTAACGTTATCTACCTAGGCTTCAAATGACACATCACGAGGCTCTGTTTGGTTATGATTTATTTGACGACACTAACAACACTAACAAACTCGATTATATGTATTTTTGATATAAAATCTTTAATATATCAAAATTTTTTCAGTTATGTATAAACAAACCATATCTATCAAAACGAATATATTTTTTTTTATGGGATTCAAACTTGTTTCTATACGTAACCCATTTCTCTCTCTCTCTCTCTCTCTCTCTCTCTCTCTCTCTCTCTCTCTCTCTCTCTCTCTCTCTCTCTCTCTCTCTCTCTCTCTCTCTAAGGATTGTTATATATGAGGATTTGTGCACAAATTCCGATAAAATCTAATTATT
Organism: Scylla paramamosain; assembly: GCF_035594125.1. Taxonomy (NCBI): domain Eukaryota; kingdom Metazoa; phylum Arthropoda; class Malacostraca; order Decapoda; family Portunidae; genus Scylla; species Scylla paramamosain. Next base: position 36,796,747 of record NC_087152.1, on the reverse strand, counting down.
TAAATCTGACGTTTCACTTTTTTGGTACCGAAGTGTGTCTGTCTCTTACTTTGTTCTTCATTCCTCTCTCCTCTTTCATCTTTCCTTTTTCATTTCCGTTTCTGAGAATTATAATGTATCCAAGATCGTCTACGAACCCCGATAATAACAAAAGCATTCCCATGTGACTTTTTGTTGTTGTTGCTGCCCAAGCGTCTCTCTCTCTCCTCTCTCTCCTCTCTCTCTCTCTCTCTCTCTCTCTCTCTCCTCTCTTCTCTCTCTCTCTCTCTCTCTGTTCTTTATTTCTCATCTTTCATCTTTGCCTCTTTAATTTCCGTTTCTGAGAATAATGATGTAACAAAATTCATCTATCAGCCTCGAATAAAGCAAAGCCATTTTCATATGACATTTAACTTTTCTGGGACCCAAGCCTGCTCTGTGAAGCTTATTACCAACAGCGGCCACCCCACTCTTCCTACCTCGCCGGCTCACTCGCTCGCGTTCCTCATCCCTTCCTCTTCCTCCTTCCCGACCTCCTTGGTCCTTACCTTACCTTGCGTTTCCTCCTCTTTCCTTCTCTCCTGTGTGTTACTTAATCACGTGCCTACACCCTCCTCTCGGATCCTGTTCCCCATATAATATAATTACCTGTCGGCGGCATCCTCCCCGGCTCTCACCCTTACTAAGCCTGAAGATGCTCGCTTGACTCAATTCTCCCCGTTGGCGCTCCCTCCCCGCTTTCCTTACTGCTCCTCCTGCTATTTCTCCCTTCCAGCAGCCTTCCCGTCCCTCCTCCAGCCTTCAGTATCACTCTGGAGCCTGCTATTCCTCTCTGCTGCGGCCTACAAGTCCCTCCTACCCCTTCCTATCCCGGCTTCCTGCCGCACTATAGCGAACCAAGTCTCGTTTCCCACACGTTCGCCCGGCCTCGCCTCGCCTCGCCTCGCCTCACGCGGTGCATCTTATCAGCAATGAATTAGGGGAGGCTTTGCGCGCGCCAACACTAGGGGTAGGATAAGCCATTTCCTATCACTCTATCACGATGTAAAGTAATTTCCGTGTTGTTTATGCATTTGATGAAAGAGATTTCATTTTGGTGTCATGAATATAAATTTGTCGTGTTTATATAGCCTAGCCTAGCCAGTCCGTCCGCCCGTCCGTACCTTTGTCCGCTCTCTCTCTCTCTCTCTCTCTCTCTCTCTCTCTCTCTCTCTCTCTCTCTCTCTCTCTCTCTCTCTCTCTCTCTCTCATTATTATTACTATCATCATCATTATTATCATCATCATAAAGTGAGTCGTGTTTTTTTTTATTTTTAAGTATTTTGTCATGAATTTAAACAAGTTTCTTTTCTTGTACGCACAAATGGAAGGAAGGCAGGTAGGAAGGTAGGAAACAGACACGTTTTGTATATTTATTCATAGAAACGCGCAATGCCTCATGTATGTATATTGTATATATATATTGTGTGTGCGTGCGTGTGTGTGTGTGTGTGTGTGTGTGTGTGTGTGCGTGTGTGTTAATTTCACACACACACACACACACACACACACACACACACACACACACAGGCAGAGAGAGAGAGAGAGGACCATGCGTTGTGTTGCGTTGCTTGTAGCGAAACACACAGCACAGCATACATGTATTACGATGAATAGTTGCATGCAGTTCACTCTCAGCGCCGAGGTTACGAAGGGACAAGCACATCCAACCGTCACATCGCGAAGCATTACGAACACTGCTTTGCGTAGGGAGAGGGAGAAGGGAGGAAGTAGGGGGAGGAGGTGGCAGAGTGAACAAAGGGTGACGTCACGGCGCTGTAGTGGGAATAGATGGACTCCTTATTATCGCTTAGAAAATGTTGGGTCCACCATAAATATGGACGAGAAATAAGGGGGGTGATCACGACCGTTTATCACGTGCCGCTGAAGAGAGAAGGAGAGAAGGAAAGAAGACAGAAAAGAAACTCGGTTAAACCCAGAAAAAAAGAGACGGGGGGAAAAAAATGGAAAGATTAATACCATAAGTACCTCCTTGGCTTATTCCCGGGAAAGTCATGTATATACCTTATCTATTCCGGCACAAAAAAAAAGAGAGAAAGAGAGAGAGAGGCTCCGGTAAAATTAGAGCCACTTGTCAAGCTACCGCCACGGCGCCCAGCCTGGCCGAGGGATAAATTCATGAGTTATAACCGTAATTAACTGTGTGAGGCAGGTGCGGCCCTCTCGGTAAACACGTGTTGTCACTTATGAACAGGTGTTGGCTAACTATGTGTATGTATGCCTCGTGAAGCTCCACTAACCCTCCCTCATCAGCCCAAGTCACGGCCACCAGTCAAGATCCCCTGCGTGATATACGTTGACTAAGCTGCTCAGCCAAACTTTGGGGTCACCATAGGGATTATTAGGTTAATTTGGTTTAATCTGTGTTGGGATAAGTCATTGCTCCGGGAAGCACAACTTTGAGCATCAAGGGCTTAGAAGAGGAACTTGTGTATAAGATGAATAGGTTTATTGAAAATGTGCATGATTAGTTGCTTTTAATGCTGGTGAACGCTGAGTGTTTAAAAATGCATGTTGCACTTGAATGTCCGCTGAGTAAATAATGCTAGTGGATAAGCTGAGGAAGAAGCATTAAGGTTTAACTTGAGTGTATGATGAATCGGCTTATGAAAAAGTATGTTTACAGGTTCTTTTTTTTCATGCTGGAGATTGCTGAGTGTTTACATACATGCTGCACTTGAATGTCCGCAGGGTAAATAAAAAGAGTGGATAAATTGGGAAGAAAAAAAGTCAGCATGATATGGCTATGTTGAACGAGGCACCGCCAGCGAGGCAGCGGCGGCACGATATGAACGTTATCTCAGAATTCGAATGCGGGCGAGACGAAGAGGGCAAGGAAAAATCGCGTGTATATATTGCAACGGAGGAAGTTTAGCCTCGCCTTGGAATCAAGTTGTGAATTTCATAAGGCGTCTTCCTTTAGAATGGAGACATGAAGAGGGCGTAGCGCCGCGGAATGCGCTGTTACCGCTGCCGCCCGCCGCCATTTGCCCGGCGGTAAAAACTAAATTTGTCGACCGTACGATGTCATGGGGAGGCGCTAAAGCTCTCACGGGAATGTTATGAAGGTGGTCTTTGTGTAACTCCCGCCCCCTACCCTGCCTGCCTTGCCTGCCCTGCCTATCCCCTCCCGCCAGCCGTGCACCCTAGGCAGCTGGCTCATCCCATCCCTCCCCTACCTGTCCCCCCCGCCACCCTGGCTACCTGTGATACACCTCGCCCTCCAGGTGTGTTCGGCCCCAAGGAGTGTAAACACATCTCCATTACAGCATGCATCCACACACACACACACACACATCCTCAGCCTTCAGAGCACAATACACCGCCCAGGGAAATTTAGTGTCTGCTGTTCACTCCGTCATTGTTCTCTTCTCGGTACATTCACAGTACATGACTGCCACCCGGCCGCTCCCTGCCCCCTCTCCCTCGCCGCGGTCTTGGCTCCCGCGTGTGCCGAGTCGTGGAAATGAGCCATTTACACCTGCCGGCCGCGGGGACGAGGGCTCGCGATCAAAGTGCATCGTTACTGTGTGGGATCCAGCTCACCTGCGGGTGGTTAAGAGCTGTCGAGAGTCCCTCGGGGGCGTCCCTCCCTCGGGGACGTGTTGCTGCGACCATGGAAGAACTCATTAGGAATAACGAATGCGTCCTTGTCCCTCCTGCAGCAGAACCTCTCCCCCTCCCCCAGACTCACTTCACATTCTTTTTCAGCATAATGTCACTGTATAATTTTTACCTGGCGAAGACCACATTTTGGCAATGGCGTAATTAAGATAAGTGCGGCCAACACTACACAGGACACGCGTGCCCTTCCTAATATTACCATTTATGAATTAATTAACTCCAAAGGCCGGCAGAGCAGCAGAGGCGTTGGGGGGAGGGAGGAGGGGTGTTGCTGGGACGCGCCGAGTTTCTTAATGTCGGTACCGTGAGTCACCCGCCCCGAATTTGTCACTGAAATATTGAGACGCAGGGCAAAGGAAGACTCCCGTCGGAGGAGCGCGAGAGCCGACGATAAAAATTTCATGCCAGGATCTTTTATTCATCCTTCCCCGGGCGCTGTTCCCCCTCTCCCTCCCCCTCTCCCCCTCGTAACACCCTCTGCCTTCGCTACACCCTCGGAGTAAAGAACGTCTCGCTAACAACGCATGTGAGGCCCTGAGGAAAACCACTTTTTTTCTATTTAATTCCTAAAGACAGTCTCGCGTGGGATCGTCGGTGGTTATCTTCGGCCGCCTCATCACCATCAGCAGCCTGTGTGACTCCAGTGCAGGAGAAAGGCCTTCTTTACTCGTCACTCCTGTCTGTCTGTCTGTTTCAAGTCACACCAGAATAAGTTACCTCCTTTTTTTTTTTGTGTGCCCTGCCTTCCTTTGATATCAAGTTACTTTTTCTTTGCTCTAATTGTCCATCTATGATCTGCAAGACGGACGACGTGTTCCCTTCATTTCCACTTGTTTTCCTTTAATTGTCGTCAAATTGTCTTTCGCTTTGGTCTGCTCTCATCCATGATGTTCCCTCATCTTTCTGTGTTATATCAAGCCTTATTATGTTTTGTAACTATGTTAGATTACTTCTCTTATTGTCTTATTATGTTAGGTTATTATGTTATTTTATGTTAGCATGATGTCCATCACCCTTTGGCCGCGTTAAAGTTTTGGCCCCATCGCTTGTGTGCCTCACCAGGTAGCGAAAGCAGCGCCGGAGATTGATAAACTACTGGTCTCGATGCCTGGCGCGGGGAGGAGAGATAGGTCATGACTTTCCGTGTGTGTGTGTGTGTGTGTGTGTGTGTGTGTGTGTGTGTGTGTGTGTGTGTGTGTGTGTGTGTGTGTGTGTGTGTGTGTGTGTGTGTGTGTGTGTGTGTGTGTGTGTGTGTGTGTGTGTGTGTGTGTGTGTGTGTGTGTGTGTGTGTGTGTGTGTCTGTCTGTGTGTGTGTGTGTGTGTGTGTGTGTGTGTGTGTGTGTGTGTGTGTGTGTGTGTGTGTGTGTGTGTGTGTGTGTGTGTGTCTGTCTGTGTGTGTGTGTGTGTGTGTGTGTGTGTGTGTGTGTGTGTGTGTGTGTATGTGTGTGTGTAAATTAAACAATATTAATGGGAGAATTAGCGTTCCCGCATGTTTCCTGTGCTGTTACTAATGAGTGCACCAGCCGCGCGGTTCGTCACCGTCACTGCGCCTCGTACATGTACCGGCAGGCAACAGCGGCGGCACCGGTACTACATATGTGGCGGGGAGTGGATGGCACACGCTCGGCATCACAGTCAAGACTCTTCAGACCGTGACAGCCCCGCCCGCTGATTGGTTATCGGTAGAATCAATCACTTGTGTCCAAATTTTTGAAGTCCACCTGTCGCGCGGTGCCCCCTCCTTGTCTCCCTCTCCAGGCCTCGCCTCTCATTACTCCCGTGCCGCCTCTTTCCTCATCATTCATATCGAGGTTCGTTCACGCCTGACTCAGCCTCCCTCTGATTTGGAATACCGGAGCTAAATTGCACCCACCTTGGCGCCGTGCCACGCTGGTGTCTGGCAGCCGGCCACACAAGTCCTCAAAGATCCTTCATGTAGCCTGCCCCTCACTTGCCACGCCGCCTACCCCGCCCCAAATTACCATCACTCATCTGTAGGCATTCCAGCTCAGGAGTTTTTTTTCTGAGTTTTTCGCACGTTTTTTCTCCTATTTTCAAGTGTTTGCTCGTGTGTTTGGCCGGGTATTGATCTCCACTTTTCTGTGCACCTCCCTTTCTTCGCAGCGAGGCAGGCGAGGCGAGGCAGGGTAGGCAAGGCCAGTCACCGTGCTACAGTTGCCGCCAGCCAGGTAATGAAAAAGCGTGTCGCTCTAAGGCGCTTACAAGGCCGAGGTGATGAAGGGCGACCAGTGACGTGAGATTCTTATATGAGACCGTTGCAATACTACACACTTCACCTCCCAGCAACAGCCACCACCACCACTACCACCACTACCACCACCACCAACAACGCCAACACCAACACCAACACCGCCAAAAACTCAAAATTAATTCCAAAGAAACGCGACCTGCATATTTTCTCACCCCTGCATAAATGAAAACATGCAGAAACTTCCCGTCAAAGCTTCACGCGAGTTGTAATTTAGTTATGATTCAGCTCCCCCGCTGGATGGCGCCACACAAACTTTACGACCTCAACCCGCGCGACCCTCCACGTTAGTAGGCAGAAGGTACTGGAGGCGCCCGCGAGTACCGGTTAATAGGGCGAGAGAGGCTTTCGGTGAGGGCTCGAAATCCTCTTAGCACTATCCTCTCTTCCCTGCCGACTGAGGCGTCTTGAGGGAGAGAGAGAGAGAGAGAGAGAGAGAGAGAGAGAGAGAGAGAGAGAGAGAGAGAGAGAGAGAGAGAGACGCAGACGTACATACACTGACACACACACACACACACACACACACACACACACACACACACACACACACACACACACACACTCAGAAAGATAAACATAGGAAAAGCAGAAGGGATCAGAGCTAACAACTGTTTGCTCATAATATCTTACCTTGTTTATCCAGGAGTCGGATGATGAGATGAGTTTAATGTGCTTCGCGGTGCGGGAGTCACTGGTATTTGCCAAACGAAATACCGAGAATCTTGCATGAAGACAAAAATTTCGTTGATATGAAGTGCACTGCATTTACTCAGTTCTGCCGCCATGTGCTGAGTACTTCACTTATCTCACCCTCGCCTCACCATCACCACGAGGAGAGACACTATGCATCAGTGCGTGTGTTATTTATCTATTTATGTATTTTTTTTTTCGTCTCCTTTTGTTTCCGTTCGTAGGGTCAGGAATCCGCCCCAAGTATGAGTCTCCTCCAGTTATTTCTGTCCCTTGCATCTTCCTCAGTGACTCCCATCGTGTGTTTTCTACTACATCATTATTGCCTTAAAGTTGATCTGCCGGCGAGGTAAGTGTTGGCACCAAGTCTTGCGAAGCTCTCAAGGGCCCTCGGGTGACTCAGGAGCCGCCGAGCACGGAGAGGCTGCGCACCAATTACTCCTCCAGCATTACGGATTATTATGTATTCATTTTTTTAAGGAGAACAAGGGGGGGCGGGCGTGAATGTACATCAGACGGAACTGAATAACAATATGTCCTCCACAATAACTCGAAAAGCCCTGCAGAGTATACATCATTAAATACAATATCTGGCAAGCATTTCTCCAAGCAGGTATATATACGCGTAAGGCCTCGTGTGTGGATGGAGCTTCTTATCTTCCCGCCTTTCTGTCCCAGCCTTGTATTGCGGCGAGACACAGTTTTGCTGACTATATTGCTGTCTAACCTTGAGCCATATTTCCATTGTCCTTTTGAGGGTGTCCAGTGGGTCTGCAAAATGTGTTCCTTTCGGCCTTTTCACTCAGGAATCCTTTCACTGGCGTCTCCTTGATCTCTGGTAGGATAGCGAGACGGGGCGAGCGAGCGAGCCAGAGGGAGAGAGAATCATAAAGGTTACGTGTGTCTGTGTGCCTCTGTGAGTGTGTCTGTCTGTGTGCCTCTGTGCGTGTGTGTGTGTGTGTGTGTGTGTGTACGCCAGGGAATATCATGATGCACACATAATCAAAGGACTTAATGCACCTCTCTTATGAGCTTCTAGTGCTCCACGTAGTCTTCCTGGAACCTGCAATTCACGCAACAACATTTTCTTTTTTTTTTTTTTAATGTAACTTAGTCTCTACTTTAGGGGATTTACTGTTTCCTGCTACTGCTGCTGCTGCTACTACTACTACTACTACTACTACTACTACTACTACTACTACTACTACTACTATTATCATCATCATCATCATCATCATTTAGCAACCTTAAGGAGCGGTGCCATAAGACTGATTGTCCTTGCACTAATAATCAACAAATTAATCAGTCAATAAATCAATCAGCAAATACAAATCTAATACAAATTTGAGTGCACAGATCCTTAAATGTAAAAGAAAACCGGTATATTTTTCATCCTATAAAATAAAATACTAAAGTCAACCATTGGACGATTTTTGTATTTTATGAATTTAACAACTATAATTTCATCTGTTTAGTTTTATGCTCTTTTTTTCTTTTTACGTCCCAAATAATCACGCCTCTCTTTGTCCAGCTTAGTAATTAGTATGCCCCGGTGAGCTGTGCGATCCTTTCCTATTACTATTTTTTTTCCAGAGTCGAAAAAAAAAAATTTACTATATTTAGATGAGGACGGTTTAAAGGTACTGTGTGTGTGTGTGTGTGTGTGTGTGTGTTGTGGCGGCGACAACTACGTAGCAAGTTCTGCCCAATAGGAGAGGTACAGTCGTGGTCAGAAATTAAGTAATCTACACTCATTGCCACTGTATCTTGAGTCTTCCCTTAATTAATTGTAACTCCTGATTTTCTGTCAGTCTAGTAAAAAAAGCGAGTAACTCATGCATTTTTCAGTAGGTTAGAGGACTTCAGATCGATGGAAAGCCCTACACACAATAAAAAAGAGTATAATTCTCTCTCTCTCTCTCTCTCTCTCTCTCTCTCTCTCTCTCTCTCTCTCTCTCTCTCTCTCTCTCTCTCTCACACACACACACACACACACACACACACACACACACACACTCAAAGGCTATTATGCTCATTATTCCTCTCCTGCTTATTATGTTACCATTATGCGTGTTGTTTTTGCCGTGAACACCTGCGCTCTCAGGGCAAAAAGTCAAGGCTAGGCTTAATCCTTTGACTGTTAATGACATTGATAATTTTATTGAAGCCACCCCACGGCAATTTACTAAGCAATAATTAGCTTGCATGCACTAGAAATTTTTTTTTTTTTTATTATTGAATATTCGATCACCTTTGCTGTCAGTGTTAGCGTTCAAAACTGTACGCAATATAAATATTCACAAAACCATTTTATTAAACTGAAAAGAACCCATAGCATTTCAGAAAAAAGAATCAGTTCGTATCTTTTTTTTTACATTTGCTTTGGTATATATATATATATATATATATATATATATATATATATATATATATATATATATATATATATATATATATATATATATATATATATATATATATATATATATATATATATATATATATATATATATATATATATATATATATCCCTTGATTTTGCCTATACGACTATGATGATTTTCCAAAAGTGTATTTTTAAAAGAAAAATGGCATGTTTGTTTTCCTGATCATCATTCTTTGGGTTTGGTAATTCAAGACTAGACACAAACTTTCCACTTGTTGGGTTCAGAAAAAGAGACATTAACCAGCAGGCAAAAGGTTGTCTATTAAAAATCACGTACATTTTATTCAAGCACTATAAGTCATTTAATGAGTTATGAGAAGTATATGGTGAGAGGAATGCTGGAGATGGGTCTACTTGGCAGGAGAAAAGAAAAATATGAAAGAAGTTTTATGGATGCAGTGAAAGAAGACTTGTTAGTGATGGGTGTGACTGAGGAAGACACAGAAGACCAAGCGAGTTGGGAAAGGTTGATCTTCTGTGGCGACCACTAAAGGAAGCAGCCGAGAGAAAACGGAATTATTCTTCAGTAGAGGAGGGAGAGGAGGAGGATGACGGGTAATCCGAGTGAAAGGGAAGAAAAGAAAGCGGGAAAATAAGAAGCACAGTGGGAGAAGGAGATTAAAATACCGGACGCTCCATCCCAGAGTGACCGAACCTAACGACACTACTGACCCAAACGCGTCTAAATTGAATATCTAACTTTTGCATTAAGCAGATTTTTCTTTTTTCTTGCAATTATGCGAAAGTAATACTCGCTTTTATTTTTCATGACTACAAATGGTAAAAAGAATCTAAATTAGTATTCAAGCCTTTGATGTATAAAAGATACGCTGATGACGTTCTTTTAATGTTTGAAGAGAAATATCATATTGAGGACCTTCCAGAATTATCTAGATCACAACATAAAAGTATTGAATGCACCATGAAATTCAAAACAAGTATATAATAGTTCGCCAGTTTTTCCAGACCGTGTTGCCCTGAGAGTGAGGCACAGTCGCCCCGAGAAGTGAGGTCACAAAATCCAGTGAATCTCATGTCGATAAATCAGATAGAAATCAATGTAATGGACTAATGAACTCAGACTGCGAGCCCCACAAAGACCAGGAAGAGCTGGGGATGTGATAAGTGGAGGCAGTTGTCTGATGCTGATTTTGCAATATGGCATCAATTCTTTAGGTAGCAGTACATGTTTCTATACTGTCCAAGAAAATATATGGAAAAGTTTATGTGCAAGTTTGCCCTGAATGTCTTGCTTTTACGTTGTAGTGGATTCATAAGAGGTTAATCCAGTCAGCACGTTACTCCATAAATTACTTAAAAATATATACAAATACATGAAGAATATTGCAGTTCTCCGACACAATTAAACAATGAAATCCTTTTGTTAATTAAGGCAATACTATGACAGACAAACGGTCTATAACAACGCCATAATTTTCTTTTGATGTCCTTTCATAACGATACTACTACTACTACTACTACTACTACTACTACTACTACTACTAATAATAATAATAATAATAATAATAATAATAATATAATAATAATAATAATAATAATTCATGGACAGGACATACCAAGACAATACCTGAGATGTTGTAACAGTATTTCCATGACAATATAAAATCTAAGAATAGTTTCATCAGGGAATCTTCGTCAGAAGAATTGGGGAAAGTGTCTTGTCTGTAGCACTGTTGTTGTTGTTGTTGTTATTGTTGTTGTTGCTGTTGTTATTATCATCATCACCACCATCACTATCATCATTATCATCATTATCATCACTTTCACCATCACCACCACCTCCAGCATCAATACAGTACAGCAGCATTACACGTCCCAATGGCTGGGAGTAGAGTGTCGCGCGGTGCCTCGGGGGATGGGGGGGGACGCCGTGCACGGAGTGGCTGCGAGTGTTACGTCACGGCAGCATTTCACTCTATTATCGCGACACTCCACGCACAGAAATCTATTGACAGTTGTGCTTGGTAAACATTGCGCCCACTTTTTTCCTTAGTTTGTTTTTACTGCACTCGAGTATTTTTCATCTTTCATTTCTTTCCTTTCTTTATTCATGATCTCTTTTTTCGCCAGGTTTTTAAGTATTTTACACGTTCCGTTTTTTTTTTCTTTTTTTTTTTTTTCTTTCCTGTATTCGTATTATATTAGTTTACTGTTTTTCATAGTTAATATTATTAGTAAGCATTTTTCTTTTAGAGTTTCTTTTATGTGTTTTTCTTATTGCATACTTTACTTCTTCCATTTCTTTCTTTCATTTATTCGTATCATACTTATTTACCTTTTTTTTTTTTTCTAGGTTGATATTACTGGTAAAAATCTTCTAGTTTCTTTTATTTTTTTATACTCACACGTGTTTTTTCTCTCTTACAATCTTCTTTCCTCACCCCAGACCTTTCCTGTTCCCGGCAAATCATTATGGACAAAACAACGTAAATCTAATCATCTATACAAAAAAATAAAAAAAAATAAAAAAATCCACGGTCTTCATATTAATGCTGAGTATCAGTTTGTATTTTTCTAAGGTAAGATTCTCGTCGCACTTCTGCTCATATTTTCAAGCATTTATTTTGTGTCGTCTGTGGTAATCCTCTTCTTTGGTGCAGGGGAGGCTAAAGCTCAGTATCAGCACACAAAAGGTTTTCTTGGAGAGCGGCAGGCTTGTAATTAATCTAGCTTACCGAAAATTAGGGACACGCTGCTGAAATAATGACCATCTCATTATTAGCAAACAGTGTAGCGGCCAACCACACAATATTATACACCTGAGTTTATGGTGCATTGAATAGTTGCACAAGTTATTTATTTATTTATTTATTTATTCTTTTTTGTATGTATGTATGTATGTATGTATGTATGTATGTATGTATGTATGTATGTATTCACTTATTTATTTATTTATTTATTTATTTATTTATTTATTTGTCTCTCCAACTGGTTGCCTGTCTGCTTGTTTGTTTACTTGTTTGCTAATTTCTATACTATTTTTTTTTAATATTAGTCAAATGAATATCACCTGATTTTTTTTTTATTTATTTGTCCAGGCTTTGTCATCTCTTTCTGTTTATCTATTCTACCATCTGATATCTCTGTCTGTCTGTCTGTCTGTCTATCTCTGTCTATTCTTATATTTCTGTCTACCTGTCTGTCCAAATCATAATTGTTAGTTGTTTCTTTGTCTGTCTAGCATATGATACTTTTGTTTGTCTGTCTAACCTAGGATTTGTTAACAGTAACTGTCTGTTCACCAGTCCGCCTAACCTGAAAAATACTTATTTGTCTAACCTCGTATTTGTAACCTTTGTCATCACGTGTATCTACTGTAGTCTTTGTTACCTCTCTCTCTCTCTCTCTCTCTCTCTCTCTCTCTCTCTCTCTCTCTCTCTCTCTCTCTCTCTCTCTCTCTCTCTCTCTCTCTCTCTCTCTCTCTCTCGTAGTCTTTGTTACCCCTCCGTCTGTCTAACCATGTATGTGATACCCCTGCCATCATGTCTACCTAACCATTGTCACCATTATCTGCCTACCTTTTTCTAGTGTGTTACCTCTATCCTCATATCTAGTCTTTTTTCAGCTCTATTTGTTCATCTAGCCTAGTCTTAGCTACTTCTGTCCTTCTTTGTCTGTGTATCCGACTCTGCCTTTGAATCTCGCGCCTTAGTTCGGTTTACAACTACTGTATTTCTGCAAAGATTTTACATTTTTACTTTTGGTGGACATACATAGCCTTCATATACAAATAATTTCAAAGATAGCATTTAGAGGTCGTTTGTCTTCATCGCTGCAAAATTTAGAGCTTAAGGCAAGATTATAAGCTAAAACCAACCTCCCTCAAGATTCAAAGCAGATTGTTATCCTTCCCCGAGTCCCAAGGCAGCGGAGAGGCGCCGTGTGTATGAAGGTAAGACGAGGTCCTCAACAACATTCGTACTTTGCAAACAGACACAGTGAACAGGAGTGACTAGGGAACTGAGTCAACTAAAGTAGGTACAGTTGAGACGAGTAATTAGGGAAGTGAAGCAGCAGAAATACTAACAGTGGACAGTGCAAGTCAAGTAAAAACATTGAAAAATAGTCAAACTGGCAACACCACTAGTCAGCCGATCTGATCAAAACAAACGCAGATGAATGGAGAGGAGTAACTGCAGTAGTGAAGCAATAAAGTAATGAATAAGGATAACTGGAGAAGTGAAGCAACCGGATAGGAAGCAGTGGATAGGGATGGCTGGAGAACTGAAGCAACATCATAAGATACATCAAATATGGGTAATTAGAGAAACAGAACAATGGAATTAATTACAAAGATAGGAATAAACTGAGAATAACGTTGAATGAATATAGAGAACTGGAGAACTGGAGGAAAAAGCAGTAAATACAATGTAACTAATTGGAGGAAAAAGCAGTAAATACGTGTAACTATAGGAAGAGAGAAAAAAGATAAGAATAACCATAAAAAATAGAATAACTAGTAAAGCAGTGGATAAAGATAACAATAATTGGAGAATCGAAGAAAATACAATGAAAAGATCAACTGAAGAACAAAGCAGACACAAGGGACAACCAGACACTTGGAAAAATACTAGGTACGGAACACTGCTTTCTCTCTCTCCTGGAAAACAGTACTCATAAACATCCTAATATTGCGTTTTAAGGTATTTGTATTGGAATATTTACATCCATATTGAAATACTTGGGTTATTGTTATCATGGACTATAGATCCAATGTTCATTATTACTCCAATTACTTTGCCTAATGAACGGTTAGATACACAGCCAATGATGACGACCGCAATGTGAGACCGGCACTTGTTAGACTTGAAATTATTTAATTACCTTATCATCGCTCTAAGTTCTCCGCAAACTTAATGATGATAAGTCTGGTGCAAGTTCTATAGAGTATAATTTAGAAAGATGCAACTTCCAGCAAGGTGTAATCGAGTGGCGGAAACCTTTTAGTGTTTAATTTTAGCTCGTTGAACTTGTCCGCGGTTACTCAAATCAAGTCAAATCAAGTAATTGTCAGCGTCATTAGCAGCCAAGGGTCAATGAACGTGATGTTTAGGTATACAACAGATAATGAAGACTGCAATTAGAGGTTTATAGATGTTATGCTTCTAAGTGGTCACCAGTCCCGAGTTCAATTACACTGCGCAGGGCTGCTGAGTACTGGGGGAGGAAACAGTAAATTAATAGTGATATGAACAGCTCTACCAGGACAGGCTTGATGGGCCCGTAATGAAGGCCTGTACCCGAGGCAATTACCACATCAACAGTCTGTACGGCTGAACCTCTACCGCTAGATTTCTCCTCCGCTTATAACTTTCATGAAATGCATTTATGAATTCCTGCATAAAATATTCGTATTCTCATTCGATATAACAATATTTCCTTGCATTTGAATTCATATAATATTTTTAGAAAATAGATGTATTAGTATTCATATTCGAACACTGAACTCTTGTATTCAGCCCGTCACTGCAGGCGATGGCCCGCAGCCTTGCCAAATCAAGTATAAACCTTTTTATTGGGAAAGTATCACTGCCTTTCAAAACATTTAAACGTTCACAGGTCCTTCGATCGAGTTATATATATATATATATATATATATATATATATATATATATATATATATATATATATATATATATATATATATATATATATATATATATATATATATATATATATATATATATGTATATGTTTAGAGAGAGAGAGAGAGAGAGAGTAGGAAAATCACTTGGCTGTCTCACTTCTGGCATGGATACGTACAAGGACATAAAGGTTTAGATTTGTGTGTATCGTCGAGCGTTCAGCATCAAGGTGACTCACACGCGCCGTCACAAACCAGTGTGCAAAGTACGAATACTCAGGGACCTCGCTTTCCCCCAAATGTGACGCCGTTAAAAAAAAAAAAAAAAAAGTAAATAAAAATAAAAAACAAACAAATGAATAAATGAAAGAATAGATAAATAAATTAATAAATGTACAAACAAATACAAATGAAAGTAAAATAAATGGAACGTTGCATTCAATAATGTGCTGTTGAATTAATCAAACATAGAAATGCATCATGTAAATGTAAAGAAAAGAAATATAAAGCACACACTATCACAAAAACGCCCCTCGATATTCCTGAACGTTTCCTCGCACTGCGCGCTCTGCATTGTATATTCCGGCGGCTGTTCAAGGCGGAGCAAATCTGCAGAGTTGGAAGGCAGTTTCCAAACCACAAGGCTTCAATTAAAGGATTTTTCTTGAAGTCCCACACAATATCTTGCATGATGAGCAATATTATATCGCTTAAGAGCTGAGAGCAGCGTTCGCTCAAGAAAAGATTGCGCGGCTTGATGATCCGAGGGCACCAAATTAATTCTGATGGAGAGGCTGGAATTAATCTAGTAATATATTTTTTCATTGATGTCTCGGCTGCCTCTCCTACACGAGTGTCGCTCAAGTCCTCGCTGTGACCCTGCGCTGCACGCCGCCTGGCTGAGGTGTTCGCGGAGCCAGAATACTGGTGGCGTTGTTTGGTCAGGCTGGACCATAAAAGTGATGCCTCGGCTAAATGGAGCGCCAGTGAGCGGTGCGCAGAGCGGCGGCAAGAAACAATAGGGAGCTCAGAAAACCTTCCACCATCTATTAATTACAGACAAAAGATGGCCGCCGCGTCAGTAGCGTTCATCTGCAGTGGAAAATGTTCCCTTGCACAGACACCGATATCGACCACGCCTCCCTTGGTGTGTGTGTGTGTGTGTGTGTATGTAATAAATAAATAAACAAATATATATATATATATATATATATATATATATATATATATATATATATATATATATATATATATATATATATATATATATATATATATATATATATACACGCACACACATACACACACACACACACACACACACATACACACACACACACACACACACACACACACACACACACACACACACACACACACACACACACACACACACACACACACACACATATACTATATTCCTCTTCATAGAAACTCTCTCAGGGCCACGGCAAAACTTCACTTTTACCCGCACACTATTCATGTCTCTCTCTCTCTCTCTCTCTCTCTCTCTCTCTCTCTCTCTCTCTCTCTCTCTCTCTCTCTCTCTCTCTCTCTCTCTCTCTCTCTGCGCGCACACACACACACACACACACACACACACACACACACACACACACACACACACAGTATATCCTTCTGGTAATATAACGAAACTCCATCCACGGACAACATAACTCTTCCTCTCACGTCTAGTCTTCTCCCCCTCGTGTTTTGTAACTCCTCCTCCTCCTCCTCCTCTCCTTCCTTTCCTCTTCCACGTTTTTCTCCTCCTCTCCTACTTCCCTTCTCTTTATCTCTCCTCCTCCTCCTCTTCCTCTTCCTCCTCCTCGTCCTCCTTTCCTCCTCCTCCCCGCCTTGCTCTTATTGCCATGCCGCCTCGCTGTTCTCCTCTTCTTCATTCTCTTATCTTCCTCTTCCGATTTATTGATGTGCTGCATTTATTTCCTTCCCTTTCGTTTTCACCAGTTACTTATTTCTTATTCCTTCTTCTTCTGATATCTCGGTTTTCCTCCTCCTCCTCCTCCTCCTCCTCCTCTTCCTCTTCCTCTTTTTTGTTTTTTTTCTTCCCGTCTTCCTCATCCTCTTCTTCCATTCTTTTGCATCTTTTCTTGTTTTATCTTTCTCTCTGAGCCCTCTTTCGGTATTTTTTTTTCTTCTTCTTTTTCTTCTTCTTCTTCTTTTTCTTCTTCTTCTTCTTCTTTTTCTTCTTCTTCTTCTTCTTCTTTTTCTTCTTCTTCTTCTTATTCTTTTTTTTCTTTTTCTTTTTCTTCTTTTTTTCTGGAGCTGCCATCACCATCATTCATACTCTCTCTCTTTCTCTCTCTCTCTCTCTCTCTCTCTCTCTCTCTCTCTCTCTCTCTCTCTCTCTCTCTCTCTCTCTCTCTCTCTCTCCCCCCTCCACCAGCCTTCAATCACAACCCTTTCCCCACCACCACCACCACCACCACCATCACCAACCACGTGTGTCCTCTTCAGCGGGTTTCAAGCGCTGTGTCTGGGTTATGCGCGTTCAATACCACGGCGGGCCCGGGCTCTGACACATCTATCGGTAATCCTATCGAGGCATTTCTCATGTAGTTTCACGCTTTGATTGTCACAACTTGATGGAGAGTGAATGGGGTGGGGGTGGGGGTAGGGTGAAATGGGAGAGGGAAGGAGCGCTAGGAGAGGAAAGGAGAGGTTGAGGGAAGGGGTGGGAGTAAGGAGGGCGGATCTAGCTAGCAGTTTCCTCAAGGTTGCTTATGTCTTTGATCAATAGCCTTGACAGACTTGCACAAACAGGGTGGAAAGTGGTGCCGTTGTGATGCCTGATAATGTAATAGCAACGTGTGTCTGTGTGCGTGTGTGTGTGTGTGTGGGTGTGTGTGTGTGAGAGAGAGAGAGCAAGAGTCAGAAGTAGAGATAAGGCGTTACATAACTGTTCCCAAGACCCTGTTATGAAATGGAGACGTGATGTGATTTTTGGTGTTTTATTTTTCCTTACTTGAATGAAAGCAGGAATGATGTCAGGATTGGAGACTACAAAGGAAATTCAGTGAGGGAAAGAATAACAATGCTAACTATTGCTCTCTGAAAATATCTAATGAGGGGAACGATCACTGTAATGATTTAATTTTCGAAGCGTGTATTACCTCAGTCCGTCTGTCACAGGTTGCTAGGAAACAAATTAATGACGGAAAAGGTGTTCAGTATTCATTTGCCGGATGAAAAATATTACGTATTATATCATTATTATTATTATGATGATGATGATGATGATGATGATGATGATGATAATGATGATGATGTAGACGGTGATAAGCTGTTAATAATGTGTGTGTGTGTGTGTGTGTGTGTGTGTGTGTGTGTGTGTGTGTGTGTGTGTGTGTGTGTGTGTGTGTGTGCGCACGTGTATTTGCCGTCTGGATATGCAAGCACACACACGGCCCATCAGAACATTCCACGCCAGCGTCAACTTCCACCCTAAACTTCCACTTGCCCATGTCCCTGTGCACACACACACACACACACACACACACACACACACACACCTCCGCCTACTCGGTCAGTAAACTTTAACCCCCAAGATCCATTTGCTCCTGGAATCCGACCTCTTTCACTCCTCCTCCTCCTCCTCCTCCTCCTTGCCGTGTATTTCCATCCCTCGGGGCGTCTTCTTGTACTGGGATGGAATGTTTATTTATAGTCCTCCATTCAAAGCGAGAAGAGTTAAATTTAGGGGGTCAGTTCTCAGAGTCCTCGCATACACATTCCCTTTAAGACAGTTGCGGTATATGCACGTTCCTCCACGCCCTTTATTCTCCTCCTCCTCTTCCTCCTCTTCCTCCTCCTCCTCCTCCTCCTGGTCTTCCTCGTCCTACTGCCGGTTCTGTGGTATGGCGGTTAACGTGCTTGAGGACCATATTCTGAAACGATTCCGCATCTCAGCTTCACTACATTCAAAAGGTTCTAAATGAAGTTACACGGATTATTCAAGAGTGTTTTTACGGTTCTAGTGACAGATTAAAAAGATTCCAACGTTATTAAGAGGTAAAAAAAAAAAAAAAACTCTTGTCAACTCGGCTAATCATCTGTCTCCTTTGAAAACAGACGTGATGAAAGATCAAAGCCTTTCTCACTACCCCTACACGCAGGCTTCCCTTTCTCCCTCGCAAACCTCCGCATATGATTACATGATGTCTTAACCACGATTATAAACTCATTACCTCATCTTTTGCGTGTGATTGCGTGCAGCGTGTAGATTTTCCCTGCCTTTATGTTACCCGCCATCGACCGCCGCCGCCGCCGCCGCCACACGCAGGCTTTGCTGTTCCTTCTCGTTCTGTGGGATTGTTTGCACTGATTAGAATTTTTGTGTGTATTTTTTTTTTATTTTTTTTTTATTTATTTTTTTTTTTACTAGGCCGCATTATTTCTCTGGTGGAGTCTTGCTGTGTGCCTCGTGTTAACTGATCAAGTTGGTCTGCTTCTCCTCGACGTCGTGAGGCTTTTGTGGTTGCTTCTGTTGGTTGGGCTTCTGTGGTGTGATGGTTCGTCTGCATTTGTGTTGATAGTGTGTTCTTGTTTTGCTTTCTTCCCTCCTGATTTTTGTTTGCAAGTGGAGTTTGTTTTGTCTTCACTTTCCTATCTTTTTCTGTTTATCTGTCTGTCTGTGAGTGCTACTGTCTCTCTGTCTGTCCCTCTCTCTCTCTGTCTCTGTGTGTGTGTGTGTGTGTGTGTGTGTGTGTGTGTGTGTGTGTGTGTGTGTGTGTGTGTCTGCTTGTCCGTCTGCCTACCTGTTTGTTTGTTTGTTTGTTGGTCTGTCTATTTCTTTGTCTGTCTGCCTGTATATGTGAATTCTCTCTCTCTCTCTCTCTCTCTCTCTCTCTCTCTCTCTCTCTCTCTCTCTCTCTCTCTCTCTCTCTCTCTCTCTCTCTCTCTCTCTCTCAATCTTGTGTTCTGTAATCCTATTTGCTATTCACTCTTTCATTTTCTGTGTTATATTTAATTTTCTGTTCCCTTTCTCTTTGCTCACTTCTCTGTTTCATCTGTCTTTGTTCGCACGCTTTTATCATGTTTTTTATTTATTTATTTATGTTCGTCACTACCATTTGCTCTTCGCCTTTTCTCGTTTTCTTCCGCTTGTTACGTTTTCTGTTTCTTTTTATTATTTTTTACGTGTTTTTCCTCTTCTTATTCTATTTTTTTTCTTTTTTATTCGCGTCGTATCCCGTTTATTGGTTGAGCTAGTTTATTTCATCTCTCTCTCTCTCTCTCTCTCTCTCTCTCTCTCTCTCTCTCTCTCTCTCTCTCTCTCTCTCTCTCTCTCTGACCAGTCGACCAGCAAATCTCTTAAGTATAATTGTTTTCCTTCATTTTTTTATACTTTCATATTTTTTCTTTGTTTGCAGTTTTGTTATTCTGGTTTTTTTTTTCTTTTTTCTTTGTGAATATTTCTTTTTTTGTATATAATTAATGTTTCTTGTTCTTTTTTTTATGTTTCTCTCTTCGCTTTTTCATTTTTTTCTATATTTTTGTGCGTTTTTGTTCTTGTATTTTCACTTTATTTTTCCATTTCATCCTTGCTCTTCCTATTCTCTCTTTTTATTCTTGTCATTTTCCTGTTTATTGCCTGAGTTAGTTTATAGCACCTCTCTCTCTCTCTCTCTCTCTCTCTCTCTCTCTCTCTCTCTCTCTCTCTCTCTCTCTCTCTCTCTCGAACGGACACTCTCTTAAATAAAAATCATTTGCGTTTTACATTTTTCTCCCTGGTTCTTTTTTTTTCATATTTTTGTGTGATCTTAGTTATCGTGTGTGTGTGTGTGTGTGTGTGTGTGTGTGTGCATGTTTATTTTGCGTATAATTACATTTATTCCATGTAATTTGTGTTTTAGTTTCTTATGATCTTTTTTTATAGCTTTTGTGTGTATTTTTGTTGTGTTAGTATATATTAATGTTTCGTTTGTTTTGTGTTAGACCGTGTTAACGTACGATGGTTATTATTATTATTATTATTATTATTATTATTATTATTATTATTATTATTATTATTATTATTATTGTTGTTGTTATTGCTGTTTATGTTGTTGTTGTTACTACTACTACTACTACTACTACTGCTACTACTACTACTGCCATCATTATTACTGGGACTTGAAAATAAAGTTAGTTCCTTCATTTTTTTATTCATACAAACCTAATTTATAAGTTACGCGTAAAAAATATCATTCTTTTTCATCTTCACGGTTTCATTAAAGTGACATATATATATATATTCTTTTTATCTTCCACTTTTCCTTCGTCTTTCTTTTCTATCTCTCTCTTCTTTTTTTTTTTTTTTTTAGTTTGCTTATTTATTATTGCTCTTTGGTTCTTCTTTTCCTCCTTTTCTTTTCGAGTGCTCGTGGCCTTGGTTGCTCCTCCTTCCTCTTCCTTCACTCTCCCCGGACGCTTCCTCACTTCCTCTTCTCTCAAAACTTTATCCTCGCTCTCTCTCTCTCTCTCTCTCTCTCTCTCTCTCTCTCTCTCTCTCTCTCTCTCTCTCTCTCTCTCTCTCTCTCTCTCTCTCTCTCCTCCCTCCCTCACTAACCAACCTTCACCCTCACCCTCCCTCCAATTCCTTCTTCCTCTTTCAGTCCGTTTCTCTTCTTGTGTTCCTCCTACTTCTTTTACCCGAGTCCCTCCTCCTCCTCCTCCTCCTCCTCCTCCTCCTCCTTCTCCTCCTCCTTCTCCTCCTCCTCCTCCTCCACCTCCTCCTCCTCCTGCTCCTCCTTCTCCTCCTCCTCCCAACACAGCCAAGACGAAAACGGTTTCTTGTGCATTTCTTCTATTGGTCTTTATGGAAAACCTCTCTCTCTCTCTCTCTCTCTCTCTCTCTCTCTCTCTCTCTCTCTCTCTCTCTCTCTCTCTCTCTCTCTCTCTCTAACTCATGTTTATTCAGTTACATTAGGTTAGAGAAGATTAGGTAAAGTTAGGCTGGGCGAGGTTAGATTACATTAGGTTAGGTTAGGTCAAATTTGTTAGGTTAGGTAAGAGAAGGGAAAGTAGATAAGGTATATTTTTGTCGTCTGCTACATTCACACACACACACACACACACACACACACGTACACGAGATCGAAACATTTCCTTTATAACATCCGCCGGAGTTTACACGGTTCATAGTGAGTAAGCAACGTAAGTAAACAGACGAACGAATAAACAAGCAGGGCAGGCACAGTACGTACACAAGATGAGCAAACAAACTAAAACGGATTGTCCTTATTTGCACAACAGAAGGTGGATCGAGAGCTGAATAAACATGACAGAGGGAAAACTTTATAGCTTGTGGCACACCGCGAAGACACAGAGAGAGAGAGAGAAAAAAAAAAAAGGGGGAGGGAAAAACTGTAAGAGAGTGAAATCCGAAAGACGAGATTAATTTTGACTCTTTGGAGATGCCGCGAAGCTCCTCTCTTGAATGAAAGTGTGGGAGGGAAGGAAGGGAGGAGGATGGAAGGAAGAGAGGTAAAGGGGGGAGGGAAGGAAAGAAGGATGGGAGGGAGGGAGGTAGGAATAAAGGAAGGGAGGAAGAAAAGGAGGAAGAGAAAGGGAAGGAATGAAAGAAGGAATGAGGGAAGAAGAAGGGAAGGGAGAAGGAAAGAAGGAAGGGAGGAAAAGAAGGAGGGAGCAAGAAAGAAAGGAAGGAAGTAAAAGTGAAGGGAAGGAAGTAAGAAAGAAGGAAAAAAGGAAGGAAGGAAGAAGAACGTAGAAAGGTAGAGAGGAAAGGAGGGAGGGAAAAGGCAAACTAGGAAGGAAGAAAGGAAGGAAGGAAGAAAGGAAGGAAGGAAGGAAGGAGGAAAGAAGATATAAAACAAAAGAAGGAAGTTAAAACAAACATTTTAGATTTTTTACAAGTTACAGCGAATAAAGAAAGCGAATACTTACTGAAAAGATGAAAAGACTGTGTAATCTAAATTTTACTCATTACCACGAATTAAAAAAGAGGAGGAACACAGCTAAGTTATTGCATTAAGAAGAACAAAAGTTTACCTTGAATGCTCACCAGAAGCAGGGAATGTAGAAACGAAGACTTAATGAAACTCTTGCATTATGAAGCGCGAAAAGAAAATGTCTTGAAATTATTTTACTAGTTACATAAAATTAGAAAGAGACAATTGACAATCCATTTTAGATTTTACCAGTTACTAGCAATAAGAGAATGAGGATTTATAGAGATTTTTCCAGCAATGTCTTATAAAAGTTTACCTCTTACGGAGAAACAAGAAAGCAAAAGACTCACTAAAATTCCCTCGTGTAAGAACTGGCGACAAAACAAGCCGCCTGAGAGTATGTACCCAGTATTGTTGGGAGAAAAGAAAGGTAAAAAGAAAAGAGAAAAGGAAAAACAGTTTATTACAGATTTTACCAGTACAGAGAATGGAGAAAACGAAGGCCATGGGAATTCTTATATAACGAAAAGTGACGAAAAAGAAACATAAGAGCGTGTAATGTAAGTAAAGTTTATTATCAAATTTACCAACACGAAGAATGAAGACAACAAAAGAAAAACTAGCTAAAAAATATTCTTGCATTACGAAGGTTGACAAAAAAATAAATGAGAAAATGTGACGAGTTTTATACGAAGAGACAAAAACAAAGAGGAAAAGAAGAACAGTATCATGATTTTTGCCAATACGAACAATGAAGAAACCAAACGAAAAACTAAGTAAAATTGTTCTTGCATGACGAAAGGCGACCAAAAAAGAAACATTAGAACGTATAACAAGTTTTATACGAAGAAGAAAGAAAAAAATAAATAAAGAAAACAAGAGCAGTTTATGATAAATTATAGCAACACGAAGAATGAAGAAAGCAAACGAAAAAACAACTAAAAAAAATATTCTCACATTAC
Organism: Scylla paramamosain; assembly: GCF_035594125.1. NCBI lineage: Eukaryota > Metazoa > Arthropoda > Malacostraca > Decapoda > Portunidae > Scylla > Scylla paramamosain. The sequence continues at coordinate 36,773,199 of NC_087152.1, read as the reverse complement.
GAAGGGTGACAAAAAATAAACATGAGAGCGTGTAACGAGATTTATAGAAGGAAAGAAAAATAAAGAAAGGAAAGTTTATTATCAGATTTTGCCAATACGAAAAATGAAGAAAACAAGCAAAAAAACTAACTCAAAAAAAATTCACCTCCCTGATGCAACAAAGGCGACAAAAAAAAAAAAAAATATGAAAGCTGACAATAAAAAGAAGCATAAAAAAAAAGAAAGGAGAGACTAATACAAATTTTACCAATACGAAAATAAAGAAAGACAAGCAAAAACTAACTAAAAAAAAATCTCTTTCCCCCCCACCACCCCACCGTGATGTGAGAAAGGCGACAAAAACAAGCGGGGAAGAGCGTGTAGGCAGTTTTGTACATGCATCGCGGGGCCACTTAGGCAGGAGGAGGAGGCAAGAAGTTAGCGGGTTCAAATAGAAGAGTGTCCCTTTTTTTCCTCTGACAGCGAGGGAAGTCAGTAAGTGGCGCGCCTTGCCTGCCGAAGTTCCAAGGGACTGAGCGACCTAATGCAATACTGGATACAGAAAAATCAAGCCCTGAGAGTTTCTTTGCTAGTCACATAGTTATATATTTACTCTTTTTTTTTCTTTCTCTCTCCACCTGTTTCTTTTTTTTTATTTAGGTACCTTCTCTTGCTCCTCCTCGTTGTCTGGCTGGATGGTGCGCTTTCTCTCTCTCTCTCTCTCTCTCTCTCTCTCTCTCTCTCTCTCTCTCTCTCTCTCTCTCTCTCTCCCCTCTAGTTGCTTCTGAGCTAAATCCGTCTTTTGCGATGCTTTCTTCTCCCTACCAGTCTTCCCTCTTCTCTTCTTCCTTTTCTTTTTTTTTTACTTTCTCTGTCTTCTCCTCTGCGTCCCTCCACATCTTTCTGGACTTCCCGGGGATTTCAGTGGCGAGGATAACAAGGGCTGACCACCTCACGAAGTACTGGCTGAGGACGAGGAGTTGTCTGTCCGCCTCCTCCATTCACAAGTGCACTGTCAATACGTTTCATTTAGTTGTTTTGTAACATGATGCGGAGGAAAAGGGGGATGTTTTTGTTCACGTATGCTGAGGTGGTTTTCAAAGGTCACACAGACTATTTTGGGGTGAGTAGAGGTTCTGATCTGTGTTATGTCGTGGTCATAGTTAAGAATTCTTGTTGAGTTATTAGTGCATCAATGAAAACACACTTGGAAATCTCAATACCATCCACTACACCTGTCATAACAAGTCTGGGTAAGAAGCAGAAATGTTTGAAAATACTGTGCCATTGTTTTATCAAGTACAGCAACTTTTATTTTGAACGTATTCATGCACCGCTCTTATCTCTGCACTTTCTGCATTTTTCTTTCTTTCTCTTTCCTTTCTTGTCGCATCGGAGGTCGTGTGTTTTGATCCGTGTAATGTTTTCTTCGATAATTGGCCAACACACGTGAGCAGTTTTTTTTTTTTTCTCTCTCTCTCTCTCTCTTAAGTTCGTATTTCATATTTTCTTGTGAAAAAGGAAAGTTCTGCAAGCGCCGCCTCGTTCTGCTTGTCAGGAGCAGCTGAGGCCGCTGCGTCATGGCACCTGCCGGGAGGTCAGGTCATGAAGAAAGAAATTCGTCTAATATGCATGTAAAGAGATCGCCGCGACACTGCCAATACCATCAGGGCGGTGAGGCGAGGGTGCCCACTTTGCCCGCCGCCTGGAACACACACACACACACACACACACGCACGCACACACACACACACACACACACACACACACACACACACACACACATACACACACTCCTTGCTGGCCTCAGTGCCGAGCATCTGCGCTGTGTATACATTTGATCAAATCATGACCCGCTGTGCCAATGTGATGTAGATATAGTCAGTGTTGCCAACGCCCGTTAAAGCTGACGTGAGCAGCCGGAGACTCTCCCGGCGATCAATAGATGGCGTTGGCGCTCCTCCGCCGGCCGCCAAGACCTTGCGAACTTGTGACACTGACATGGTTTTGCTGACCCACGGAAACCCAGTGGCCAGGGTGGCGGGGCGTACACGCCTGTGTCCTGCTGCACACGCACCGGTGCAGGAAGGTGGTCGCCGCAGCGTGACGGTGGTGGCGGCGGGGCGTCGCTGCCCTCAGGGCCGCCCATCGCCGGGGCTCCTCCCGCCGCAGCCCGCGAGGCCGCGAAAATTAATGACTTCCAGATAACGGAGATGCGTCAGCCGGGAACCAATTAATTAGTAAATATACTCGCAAATCAGTTCGTTCGTTTTATATAAAAGTGGCCGGAATATCGGTCAAGCGTTGTGGTTGGAGGGAGGAATAAAATTTTTCGACCATTATATTTTTATATCTCTCTCAAGGAGCATTCGCCCCCCGCCTCGCTGGCTCTAAAACTTTGGGTCGTAACGTCAAGAGCTGTGCCGCCATCAGACCGAGATGATTCGTAATTACGGTATGACCTGCCTGGGAAATCACTCGGTATTAAATTTCTTTCGTACAAACAGAATACCAAACAGCGACACGCCACCTCTCTCCCTGCAACTCTCCCGGGCTGAGCTATCTCGCCGCGCCACCCGAGCCCCCGCACCACCCCACGCGCTGCCACAATCAGCATGACATTACCTGAGCCCAGTCAGTATCCACCGGTAATGTTATTAATCATCGCATCGAGTTAAAGCGGTAGTGGGCGTATGGCTTGTTTATTTTTGTACGTGTGGAGGGATTTGCACCGCGCAATTAGAGCGAGGCGTCCCGCATGAACGGATCTTGGTGGCCAGGTGTGCTGATTCAGGCGCCGGGGAGGGAAGGCAGGGACAAGAGGCAGGCGTGGGGAGTGAGTGCCTGGTGATGGCGTGGCGGCGATGGGTGGCCTTGTTGTGCCGCTGGTGGACCTTACTGGAGTGTTGCTGGAAACCCAATTTGCTGGTACCGGAATGTTGCTTAGCGCCACTTCCGTGCTTACCTCGTGCTTGGGGAACTTCAACGGGTTACCTTTCGGGCGCTTCACGACACGATAGCAGAGTTGTTGTTACTGTGGTGTTGTACTCAGGTTGTTCTGCACGTCGTGGTGGTGTGGTGATGTCATGCATATTTCTTTTTGCTTTAACAATTTCACTGCTGTGGTCATTCTTTGTTCACATTAGGAACACTGGAATATTGTTGACATGGGCACACACACACACACACACACACACACAAAGAGAGATAGATAGAGAGAGAGAGAGAGAGAGAGAGAGAGAGAGAGAGAGAGAGAGAGAGAGAGAGAGAGAGAGAGAGTGTGTGTGTGTGTGTGTGTGTGTGTGTGTGTGTGTGTGTGTGTGTGTGTGTGTGTGTGCGTGTGTGTGTGTAGGAAGTAAATTTTGCCTTTTCTAAGCTACACAACTATTTGCGAAACTATAATACAAGATTAAGAGCATAAAAGTCATAAAATGATAATGAAAAATTTATCTAGTATTGAAAGAGTAAAAATACCATTATTCACCATAAAAACTTCCTTTTTTTTTTTCTTTTTTTACCTCCAACTCTACCTCCTGTCTCTCCATCAACTGTAAATTACCGTCTCCATAACTTGCATAACAGACAGCTGGCCTCACTACTAGTCTATTATTCCAAGTTCCCGAGGTGCTGTGACAGTTTCTGTTCCTCATGACCTGACCCAGCGAGGTTCTGTTATGAAGTGAAGAAATTAAGCGAACTCCAGCCTTCAAAACATAAACTCCCTCGCTCGCACTAACTACATTTGAGATTCAGATTAATTAGAGCAAGTCCACGTCCAAGGGGCACCCGGAAAAGAAAACGTTAACCCCCCCCAAAAAAAAAAAGAAAACGCTAAGCCAACACAACCAGGAGAAAGAAAAATAACGCTGCCAAAACAGACGATCAAACATTCAAGATCACGAGGGAAAACAGCGCAATAATTCAACAGGGCATCCTTTGACACAAATGGACAGAGTATCCCTTATTTTATTCTGACATTCATTCTCCATTTTTCATACCTGTACTGCAGCAGTCGACGTACAGTACGCACAAACAGCGCGCGTGTTGGTCCTTGTTTCTCTTGCTGTCGCCGTGTTGTTTACTGCTCCGCTTCTCCTGGCCCCGCGGAACATTTCATGACAATCACATGTTGGCTGTATTTCGTGCCGAGTCCCGCGCCGAGAAATCACGTTTATTGTTTATATTTTGCCGATTCAGGGCGCAGGTTTACGATACAGTTTCTACGATATAATTTCTATTTTCTATCTCTGTCTGTCTGTCTGGCTGGCTGGCTGGCTCTCTCTCTCTCTCTCTCTCTCTCTCTCTCTCTCTCTCTCTCTCTCTCTCTCTCTCTCTCTCTCTCTCTCTCTCTCTCTATCTATCTATCTATCTATCTGTCAATCTATCTGTCTATCTATCTATATATCTATCTATCTATCTATCTATCTATCTATCTATCTATCTATCTGTCTGTCTATCTATCTATCTATCTATCTGTCTATCTGTCTATCTATCTGTTTATCTTCCTATCTATCTATCTATCTTTCCTTCCTTGTATGTATGTATGTGTGTGTGCGTGTGTGTGTGTATGTGTGTGTGTGTGTGTGTACGGTCGCTCGCGGAGGCAGTATATTTTTTGCTCGTTTCGTTGTCACGGGATGTAATGAAATATGGCGCGGCAAAGCATCAAATTTATGACATTGCCAGATCGACATTATCGCCGCTTTGTCCCTTTCGTATGTCATCCCCTCCTGATGGCGGTGACGCCGAGCTCAGTGTGACTCGATAGTCTCTCCATGTGTGTGTCTGCGTCTGTTTCTTTTTGTGTTCCTTCAGTGTTTCTCCCTCTTTTTCTCTCTTGCTAGACAGTGAGATGGATAGATAGTGGATAGATAGATAGATAGATAGATTGTGCTGGTGTTGGGTGGAGGGGGGACACACCGCTCCGTTTATCCCCGTCCTCACATGCTGCTGCACGACGCGCGCCTTACTTTACTAGTACAAGATAGATAAATAGATAAATAGATAAACAGATAGATAAGTAGATAGTTTTACAGTACGCTTTCTCTCTCTCTCTCTCTCTCTCTCTCTCTCTCTCTCTCTCTCTCTCTCTCTCTCTCTCTCTCTCTCTCTCTCTCTCTCTGTTTAATCATATACTTTTTCCCTACCTGGCCTTCCCCTTCTCTTCCGTTCACCGGCTCCCTCGTGATGTCTAAATTATTTTCGTATATTCTATTCTCTATTTTATTAATGGTGATAAGGATGATGGTGGTACATACTATTAAGAGTGGCTGGTCTCCTCGTCTATTTCCTCTCTCTCTCTCTCTCTCTCTCTCTCTCTCTCTCTCTCTCTCTCTCTCTCTCTCTCTCTCTCTCTCTCTCTCTCTCTCTCTCTCTCTGTCTTTCTTTCTTTCTTTCTTTCTTTCTTTCTTTCTTTTCCTTTTTTATCTCTCGCTCTCTTTCGTCTCCTTTTCTCGTGAATGTGTCTCGCGAGCATTATCTCTTTTCTTTTTCTTACTTCAATTGCCTCGTGCCTTCGTCATTTCCTCCTCCATCCATCCCCCTTAGTCTTCTCTTATCCAGCCTAATGTCTCTCTCTCTCTCTCTCTCTCTCTCTCTCTCTCTCTCTCTCTCTCTCTCTCTCTCTCTCTCTCTGTGTGTGTGTGTGTGTGTGTGTGTGTATTAAACTTATTTCCCTTCTCTATAACTGACGAGAACTATTTTCGGCGCAAATTTTCCCTCTCGAGGCCTCTGTCACTAAAAGTTTAACCCCGAGTTTGTTGGCTTGTTTTCCCATTCGGCGAATAATATTTTCTCCTACAAAATAAAGAAATAAAAATTTTCAGCCGGTGCTTGTTCTGACCTACAACGCTTGAATTAGTACCAGACACGTGTAGGGGCATAAGAACACAAAGGGGGTGGGTCTGCAGGTGGCCAGTCCCCATCACCCATCATCGCTCTCCGTGAATTTATATATTTCTTTGAACCTTCCTGTCGACTCGGCACTAACAACGTGATTGCCAAGTCTATTCCAGCCATCCAATACTCTATTTCTGAACCAGTCTCCTTTTATCTCTTTTTTAAATCTAACTTTATCAAGCTGAATACAAATATGTAAATACAAATAAAAACGTATTTTCCACCACGCTTCCATCTCAATATCACCAGGCACGCATTTCTCTTTTCTCTCCTTTCTTTCCCAAACTATTTTTCATACTTTAATTGTCCACTAATCACCACTGAGATCTCTTAGTATTCACACTATTAAGAGACTCCTCCCTCTCATTCTGCGACCCCCCACTACTCATCATCACCATCACCCAATTCTGAGTTCTTGCCCCTCGCCTCGCCGTTTGGTTTTCCCGCTCCCCGCCTCTGTCCTCGCGCGGGTCTGGCGGCGGGCAGGTCTTCTGGCAGAACCAAGATGGGTATTGGCATGCAGTTGACTCCTTTGTTTGTTTATCGTCCCGGTGAGGCGGTGAGGGACGGTGCTGGGAGCGGGGAGGGAAAAAATAGATGAGAGGAGGAGGAGGTGGAGGTGGTGGTGGTGGTGGTGGTGGTGGTAAAGGAGAAGCAGGGTGGAAAAAATAGTTTAAGTAGGAAAGTAAAAGAAGAAGTAAGAAGAAGAGGAGGAGGAGAAGGTGCATGAGGAGCATGAGCATGAGCAGAAACAGGAGGAGGAGGAGGAGGAGGAGGAAAAGGAGGAGAAGAAGGAGGAGGAGGAGGAAGAGGAGATGGCGTCGGTGGTGGAGAGAAGGAAGGGTGAAAAAAAAAACCTTAAGTGAGAAAGTAAAACGAAGAATAAGGAAAAAGAAAAGGGGAGTAAAGAAGGGAAGGATGGGGAAGAGGAGGAGGAAGAAGAGAAGGTGAGAAAGGAGGGCGAAAATAAGTAAAATAGGAAATCTAAAGAAGGAAAGAAAAAGAAAGGAGAAGGACGAGGAATAAGGAGAAGGAGGAAGAGGAGGAGATGTTGTTGGTGAGAGAAAAAAAAAGGTGAAAATAACTGAAGTAGGAAATTAAGAGCAGAAGAAAGGAGAGAATAAGGACAAAGAGCAGCAAGAGGAGGAGGAGGAGGAGGAGGAGGAGGAGGAGGAGGAGGAGGAAGAAGAAGAAGAAGAAGAAAAAGAAGAAGAAGAAGAAGAAGAAGAGGAAGAAGAAGAAGAAAAAGAAGAAGAAGAAGAAGAAGAAGAAGAAGAAGAAGAAGAAGAAGAAGAAGAAGAAGAAGAAGAAGAAGAAGAAAGGAAGAAAGAAGGAAAGAAAGATGAAGAAGAAAGAAAGAAAGAGGAAGAAGAAGAAAGAAAGAAAGAGGAAGAAGAAGAAGAAGAAGAAGAAGAGGAAGAAGAAGAAGAAAAAGAAGAAGAAGAAGAAGAAGAAGAAGAAGAAGAAGAAGAAGAAGAAGAAGAAGAAGAAAGGAAGAAAGAAAGAAAGAAAGAGGAAGAAGAAGAAAGAAAGAAAGAAGAAGAAGAAGAAGAAGAAGAAGAAGAAGAAGAAGAAGAAGAAGAAGAAGAAGAAGAAGAAGAAGAAGAAGAAGAAGAAGAAAGGAAGAAAGAAAGAAAGAAAGAAAGAAAGAAAGAAAGGAGAAGAAGAAGAAGAAGAAGGAAAAAGAAAGAAAGAAAGAAAGAAAGGACAAGAACAAGAAGAACAAGAACAAGAAGAAAAGAAAAAGAAAAAAGATGAAGGAAAAAAAAGAAGAAAAGAAATAAAAAGAAGAAAAATAAGAAGAAAAGAAGATGAAAAGAAAAGAAGGAGGAGGAAGACGAAAAGGAGGGAATTAAGAAGAGGAGGAGAAGAAAAGAAAGAAGGAGGAGGAGGAGGAGGAGGAGGTAGTGGTGGTGGTGGTGGTGGTGTTGGGTTGAGCTAAAACTGTTAAGACGAAGAAGAAAGATGAAAAATGGCTTTACGTTGCACACTTTTCATTTCACAGCCTCGTGCAGCGTCTTGACATCGCCATGCCACACCACACCACGCCATACCACACTGCACCGCACATCACACCACACCACACACCACATCACCACCAGGCTCACCATCTTCATCATTCATCTCCGCCATTCATCAGGAGCTGTCTTGTTTAGTTTCATTGTTTCTTTTTGTTATTTATATGTTTTATCTTCACCATCATCATCGTCATCATCATCGTCATTATGTTGTCAGTGTCGTCATTATTGTCACCGTCACTATACCAGCACCACCACCATTGCTATTATCATAACAATGGTAATGGTAGTGACAATGAAGATTATAATAGTAGTAATAGAAATAGTAATGATGATGATGATGATGATGATGATAATGATAATGATAATAAAGATAATAATCACTACAACTACTACTGCTACTGCTGCTGCTGCTACTACTACTAACTACTACTGCTACTATTACTACAACTACTACTACTACTACTACTACTACTACTACTACTACTACTACTACTACTACTAATAATAATAATAATAATAATAATAATAATAATAATAATAATAATAATAAAAATAACAATAATAATAACAATAATTCTAAGGGTGCTACTATCTTTATTGTCTCTACTACTACTGCTGCTGCTGCTGTTGGTGCTGCTAAAATAGCTAATACTGCTAACATTATTAGTATCGCAACCGTGTGTGTGTGTGTGTGTGTGTGTGCGTGTGTGCGTGAGTGTGTCAGCACAATATCTTACTGGAACAGGGCTGTAATATACAAAACACAGAATTAACCAGTTGCTTCTTTCTAAAGTGGTTGTGAACGTCAGGTCAATTAATATGCCAATCAGTGATCCGCTACATCTGCTGAACATTTTTTGCTGCGTGACAGAATCTGAAACCACGAACGGAATCTGCAGTAGTGGCTTATGGAATGATTTAAGCACACGTTATCCAGTGCTGGGAATTGTTTTGTTTTTTTATCCTTCCAGGGCTGAGATCACCCTTCAGTTAACTTTCAGAGAACTGTGAAAAAAAAAAAATACATGATCACACAGAGAATGGAAAGAATAAGAGGTTAATTTTGTCTTGTTTTTAGATTACATAATTGATTAAGAAACTCAAGCACAAAATATAAGTGTTTATGAAGTTGTAAGTGAATATGGAAAGGAAATATTTAGCAGTGAAATAATTAATACTTTCCTCTCTTTTACGTTTATTTACCAGCAGAACTGTTTAAGTGACTGATGATCGTAAGAGTGAAACGTTTGTCAGTGAGATGGTTAATGCTGCCCCCTGTTTCACTTTCCTTCACCGCCAAGCCACTGTGCTCTGGGAATTCACAAGGATTTAAGAGTAACCATTTTTCACAATTATTTTTCCCCGGTAAATTAATCACGAAGAGTATTTTGAAGAGATTCCCCCTTTTACCTTGAATATTCCACGCCATGTATCGCTCCCTGTTATAATATTGAGGTCAGTTGATTTTATTCTGAAAAGATTCGCGCCAAAGAGATCGAGTTAAGCAGACTGCAGCGTGACCGAGATGACAGCGTGAACTTTTATTCCTCGACCCTTTCAGCGACACGGCATCGGTCTGATTATATTCCGGACACCAATAGAGGGTTTTATGAAGCTGACGAGGTTTGCTGAGGGTTTTAGAAATTATCTGTAGCTTCTTTTCCGGCTATAAATACATTTCGACTCATCTTCTTTACTTGTCTAATTCTAACTATTAATTGAATGTAACTACCGACTACCAATAGAAGGTTTTGTGAAGCTGATGGTCTTGTTTTGAGGGTTTTATAAATTGTCTTCCGTTTCTCTTGCACTACATCTATATTTAATGAGCTTACGGTGTTACTTTGAGCGTCTTAGAACTTATCTCTAATTACTCACCCACTACAATTATGTTTAATGAAATTTACGATGTTAATTAGGGAGTTTTAGAAATTATTTGCAGTTCATCATCCGCTGCAATTATATTTTGACTTAGCATGTTACTTACTCCATACTAACAACTGATTACAACTGCTAACTAAATAACTAACTAACTTTCACACCAACTGCTGAGTATACGAGTTTGGAAATTGTTGAATTGCGCAAGAAAGATGTGAATTCCAGCGGTAATTAATACTCACTTCAATTAATTTTGCCACGTCATAACTGATGCGCTTCACGATGCAATAACTGAGACCCGTGAGAGAAATGCACAGCGGCGCCACCAGGGCAGTAAACACTTGAGAGGCGAGGGGCTTAACTTGACGAGCCTCGCGCACTTCACCATTTCACGGCGGGGGAGGGGAAAGGGAACGGCTGCTGTGTGTTTATTGTGTTTGTGGCGGCGGTGTAATGCTGGTAATCGTTGTTAGCGTTGTTGTTAGCGTTACAGTTGTTAGTATTATTATCAACATCATGTATTGTTATCATGATTATTATCTCCTCCTCCTCCTCGTCCTCCTCCTCTTCCTCCTTCTCCTGTTACGGCGCCTTGCTTTTTTTTTTTAGATCAATCAGTCAATCAATCAATCCTCCTTCTCATTCTCCTTCTCCTCTTCCTCCTTCTCTTCCTCTTCCTCCTCCTCCTTCTGCTATTTTATCTATTCCATTAGTAGTTAGAGTATGATGGCTATATCAACAACCTAGTAAGGGCTAACAGGTCTATTGCTGTTTGTCTTCCTTTGTATTTGTATTCCTTTGTATTCCTCCTCCTCCTTATCACCGTCACCATTATTATCATCATCGTAATCATTATCATCATCATTTTACTCTCAAGCAAAAGCCTCTCTCAATCTTTTCTTCTCATCTCGGTCTGCAGTTTGTCTATTCCAGTCCAGCCAAGCAAAATTTCTCATAGTATCTCTGTATCTAGTCCTGAGTCCCTCCTGCCTTCTTTTCTCATTTCTAGGTTGTCGTTCTTTCAGCCTAATTTTCCATCTATCTGTTTCATGCACCCTACTTATGTACAGCTTTTCATGTACCTATAGTCTAGATTCCCTCAACAGTGCGCAAAATACACTAACTTTCGTTTTTTCTTGATTTATTTCATATCGCCGATTGGTTAGAATCAAATCCATGACACCCACTAACTTTGTCTCTTGCATCAAACAGAGACCCCGAGAGAGAGATAGTAAGGAAAGAGGGTTGAAAATGTTGTTATCTCCAAACTCTGTAACTCTCTCGCTGTTTCTGTTTTCCATCCTTCTTTTGACTTGGACTGTTTCAAAAGAGAAGTATCAAGACACCTCAGAAACTAAATTTGCCATCTTTCTCTCTCTCTCATAGTTCTTCCTTTCTTATTTCTTTTCGGGAGTGACATTACGAGCAAGCTATATTTCTTTTTTTTTATTTCATTATTATTTTTGTACCCTTGACCTGTCTCTCTGACACTTAAAAAAGACAGATGAATGAGACCAGCGCCAGCACTACCAGCACACGTCAGCACAAACCACGCTTTCACTGCCATTATGTTTAAAACGAAAAAGGAGGAATGAAGCAAAGAAGGAAAGAAATACAAAGGCAGTTCATATATTCTATTCACTTGGGTCTGTGAGGGCGCCAGTGTCTAGCTACCTTCAGCTGCAGGTGTGGCACTTTTAATGGGACCTGTCGCACCTTTCGGCACCGCTAACGTAAACTTTGCTACACACATTTTTTTTTTTTTTTTTCCTTTCACCTTTACGACTTGTATAATTTTCTGTATGACCGCATTCAAGATATAAACTATCTTTTTTTTCATGTTTCCTTGAATTACCAAAAACTATCACAGACGCAGCTTGTCTAAAAGTGCAGCAGTTTTACGTGTTTCATCAACCCTGGGAGTGAGATAAGTGTTGGCACGCGATTATGTGTTTAAACATTCATTAAACGCACTTGTGAATTTATTAACCAAACAAATCTTACCCGATGCATTTTATGTTTTTTTTTTTTTCAAAAGATTCTTGCTGCAGTAATTCTTCATGTAGATAAATATCGCCGTGGAGCACACGCATTACGTGCAAATATTCTGATATACACACAAGCTGGCGGCGTTGCTGGCGGGGAGGCAACCAGGCATTGTTGACAGTCCTGTCCGGAGTCGGTACGCGGCACTGCGACATTGACAAAAGTGTGAAATTAATTTGCAGCTGGCGTAGCACCTGCTGTGAACCCGTGCACTCACCATGATGCCCCGCTGCACCCCTAATAGGTTTATCAGACGAGTCTTGATTTCTTCCTCGACATTGACACGAACGAAATACTGCAAGTGTGTCTATTTCCAGGAAAGTGTTGCATTTCAGACCAGCAAATTTTCATGTTTCATGATGCAAGGCAAATATTATACCAGGAGAACAAAATTAGTATCACTCACTAGAAATTTAAAGACGTCGTTATGTAGAAAAGGAGATTCATTCGTCAATAGAAAAATTTAATAACAAAATGAATACGAGAACAAATCTAAATTAAAGACATTAGAATAGTAAAGGTGCAAAGAAGGGACTGGCCGAAGATAACCGTGTTTACATTACCTAGGAGGGATGCGGTACCTGTCCACCACAATGTTACTGGCAGGACACAATTCCCGGATTTTCTCGGCATATTCAACACATGGGTTGTCATCACCAGTAAATATGTAGCCAAAGGTAAAATAGGGACAACACTGGTCAGAAGTTGAGTAACCTTCCGCATTTACTTTCACTGTTTTGTTTGCTTTATCCCCTAATCTTGATCTCAAATCCTCTGATCTGCTGACAGTCTCATTATAATTGATAGATCCGTAGCAGATCAGAGAGTAATGTAAATACAATACATTACTTGACTATTGACCATGACTATACTTAAAAACACCGGGCTTTCACAATGAATCACACATTGCACAGTCGAAGGTCGCACTAGTAACCAAAGGCAAAGTAGACACTTACTTATCGTCACCTGACTTATCCACTTCCTGAGCCACACGTTACTCCATTCTCATACACACTTAGAGGCTGTTCTTCGGGTTTTCAAGTGCACAAAAATGAGGAGAAAAAATTACCCTAAGTTGCCGTTCCCGAAAAAAAAAAGTGAAACAAGAAGATTTACAAAACAGAAAGCAATTTATTTCCTAAGTTGTCACGATTCTCATCAGAAAAAAGGCAAGCCCAAAAGAGAAGTAACCATGGGGATAAAGATAGAAAAATAACAAGAGATAACGTCAAGAACTTCTTATTACCAAATCCATATTCGAATTATACGCGAGTCAGACATTTGACGTAGCTTCCGCAATGAAACAAAACACAACAAGGAGAAAAAAAGAGGAAAATAGAACATCAAACTTTTCAATATAAGTAAAACAGAATTAACTTATAACTTTAAACCAGATGAAAAATGTGTTAAATACGTTGTCGCAGACGATGATTAAGAGATAACAAATGTCATCATGGCAACACTGAGCTCACACAATGTACGTAAGTGATGGTGATCTAATGGCGAACAGCGTGGCAGACTGCGTGCAGTGTGTGCATCAGACCTCAGTACGTAGGCGTTGTGAATCATAATTGTGCTTCGTGGAACAGAACGTCTCTCTCTCTCTCTCTCTCTCTCTCTCTCTCTCTCTCTCTCTCTCTCTCTCTCTCTCTCTCTCTGGGGATTACGTACAAGATGACGTAACACATGTAGGAAGAGGAGGAGGACAAGGAGGAGACGGAGGAGTAGAAGTAAGATAAGACGAGGAGAAGGAGGAGGAGGAGGAAGAAGAGAGTAGGAGAAAGAGAGGGAGGTGAAAGAGGAGGAGGAGGAGGAGGAGGAGGAGGAGAAGGAGAAAGAGGAGTGTTGATAGTATTGACGTGAAGCCGTGTCAACGTGCCAACTCAGGAGAACGTAATATTGTTTTATGAAAATGTTATGCAGCCTCTCCACTGAACAGATTTCCCTTCTGTCCGTGAACTCAATGCGTCGGTCTCCACCAGACAAGGGCATTCCTCTCCGTCAGTATATACCAGTGGTCATCAGTATTAAATCCTTCAATCTGAGTGGGTCTCCTGGGGTTTGTTAAAATTGTTTCTTGTAAGCTTGTGCTGCATGAAACCGAAGATTTTTCTACAGGATTTTACAGGACACAAAACTTACACTCTGATTTTGAGAAAACTTCCACCAAACTTTATAACATCAGTCTTATCTCAGCCCGAACAAGAGTAGATGAAGACTATCGGATTCAGAAAGTTAATTAAAGTGAAATGTAATGTAGAGCAGAGGCTTGACATGATTGGTAAGATGTAATATGGTTGTTGGTGTTGTTTTCTCTGTTGGTGTTGTTTTCTCAAATGTTTCGACTTGTTATCTCGACTAATTTCCCTCATTATCTATATAATGAAAGTCATTATAGTTTCCAAGAGCATTGTAATGATTCAAGTAATAATGTAATAAGTGTTCTGCGTCAGTACTGGGAAAAGCATTTCTTGGAATCCAACTAATCATTTGTATGACCTTTGAAAACAGTTCTTGTGAAAGAACAAAGCGTTTCAGAATACAGGGACTGCCACATGTAAGCCTGATGGTTCTCCTTACCTCCCCTTTGTGATGTTCTAAAATACAGGTCATGAGTTCAATGTTCTAAAATCAATAGGAAAAATCTAAGGCCTCCGTAAGTAAAAAAGATATTGTGTTCACAAGTTTTATAACACTGAGCCTTTATTCAACTCACTCACGAAACCTTATAGACCAGAGTGAACCAATAATTCGTGAATTTCTCAGAATTCTTTAGCTCGTCTTCTGAAACACTTTGGCGTTTATATCTTGACACACTTAACAGGCTTTAGTGGAAGTTACTGGAGCTTTTGAGAGGATTTGCCTGCTTCTAGTGATACTTAGCATGGATTTTGCATCTTCACTAAAAAAAAAAAAAAAAAAAAAAAAACTTAAGGACCGGACTAATAATTTCTGTGACCTTTGAAAATAGTCCTTGTAAAACAACAAAGTGTGTCTGAATGCGGTCCTGGATTCAACGCCTTAAAATCAGTGAGTAAAGTTGTTATTAGATTTTCTCTCTTTCACGCAAGGAGGGACACAAGTTAACTCAACTACACTTAGGAGTCACTTTACAGTATGATTTTATGAGTCCATTATGAAACTTAGCGTGAAAATGAGTAAAAAAAAATTGCGTTCCTAAATGTTATAAAACGAAATCTTTCACTGAACTTCACTTCGACTCCCTCAGTAAATCGTATGAGCCCAGACTGAAGCAATAATTCACAGAAACCTTGATATTCTGAGCCGCCCGGTACCATCACCACTCGACGCGCCAGACGCCGCTCCGCACTCATTATTGTTGACGAACGACCGCCCGGAGAAAGATTATGGGATCCAGAACTTCACTCACGGCCCCTCTCAGTTCATTGATTATCAGATGAACCCGCCCGTTTAGCTCCTAACTTTTGAAATTATTCCATAGGGGGAGAAAGAGACCGAGACAAAGATAAGGAGAAGGAGGGAGGGGAGGTAAAGGAGAGTGGGGATAACTTTTTTTATTATTATTTTCTCCCTACCTCTGCTCTGCACCGTATAAAAAGTTAGATTAATAATAAGCTTTTCATTAGTTACCCAACGTGTGTTACATAAACATGACATTTTCTTTGCAAAACTCAGTGCTCTCTTTTCTTTTTTTCTTTCTTTTATTTATTTTTCCATTCGTGTAAGCATTTTTCGTTACTTGTAAAGCTGTATTTTTCATGCATTTCATATACGTGCGCCTGTGTGCATTTTTTTAATTAAGTAACAATCTCCTTTTTGACATTCTCTCTCTCTCTCTCTCTCTCTCTCTCTCTCTCTCTCTCTCTCTCTCTCTCTCTCTCTCTCTCTCTCTCTCTCTCTCTCTCTGAAGGTATGGTGGTATCAGCCGTGTATGACCTACAAGACTCATCATTTTTCACAAGACCACTAACCAACACCCACTCTTATTTGCAGGTTGCGAGCGCCGATTGCACGACCTCGGCTTCCACCAGGACCTCGCCATCACTTCACCTGCGCCTCCCAACCAACCCGCAAGCTCACCCTCTTCCTCTCTCTTTCCCACTCTCTCTCACGCACTCGTACAAACAAGCCCAGAAACGGCCGTGGAAAAATATCAACAGTGGTGAGGCAAGGATTGCTTAGCGGCGAGGAAAATAAAGCAGAAGTGAATGTTGTAGCCATGGAGGAGCGTGGGTCCAGGCAGCAGACAGCAGAGGACTCCAGTTATCCTTGGAGAGGCAGCAAGTGGGATAATTCCAGGGCGAGGGAAACTGCTCGGCCTGCATCACCACCACCACCACCGCCGCCGCCGCCACCAGGCTTCCCACTTTCCCCGGGCGAGCCAGATGAAGCACCTCACACAAGGGCTTCCTCCCGGGCCAACGAGCCTCTGAACTGGAACAATTTGGAAGGCAGGAATCGTTGCGGCGCGGGGAAAGTCTTGTCAGAAATCCCGGCAAAGTGGTGTGTTCCGAGCCACAGGTTTCCGCGACGAGAGAGAGAAGCATCCGCGATGTTTATTTGTGTTGATTTTTAATGC
>NC_087152.1:36681816-36751816 GCF_035594125.1 Scylla paramamosain | reverse complement strand
TCATCCACTGATCCACCGCCAGCTACAGTCTCTCCGTCTTTCACTTATCCACCATCCACTAAACTTGCTCTTCCTTCCACTGATCCACATGCTATCACAGACTCGTCTCTTGCATCCACCACAACGGACTCTACATCATTCACTGTGGTGCAGCCTATGCCCACCACAACAGCTCCTCCACCTCTCTCCCCCACTGCCCCTCCACCCCTCTCCACTATCGCCCCTCCTCCTCTCATAACCACACCCCCGCCTCCACCCATCACCACAGTAGCGCCACACTCCTCCCTCGTCACAGACACAGACTTGCCGCCCTCCACCTCCGATCCACCTCCTTCTGTTCCACCGTTACGATCCACTAAAGTGTTCTATCCACCGCCTACACTTCCACCACCTCCGGTAACCAGTAAGGCTCCACCAACACCGACCTCCACCTCGCCTTTACCCTCCACCACAGCCCCGCCACCACTCACACCCACCACAACCCCTCCACTATCCACCACACTTACATTATCCTCCACCACAACCACACCACACGATGTCAACCACCACCACACCACTACCACTCAGCCACCACTTCCGTCTGCAGCTTCCACCACCACCGCCCCACCACCACCCCCCTCACCACCCTCCACACCACCACCACCACCACCACCCACCACCACCACCACCACCACAACACCGCAGGAATACCCACGGAGTCTCATGTATGCCAGCCACCTCCGTCAGCGTCCCTACTTCCCCGCCTTCAGAAGCACCTCCTCTCCCATTTCCTCTCTCCCTCTCCCTCCATCCATCCAGCCTCCTCGTTATCTTCCTCCTTCCTCTCCTTTCACCTCTCCTCATCCTCCTCCTCATCTTCCTCCTCCTCGTCCTCGTCCTCCTCCTCTTCCTTCTCCCGCTCCCCCGTCAGGATTGAAAGAACCATCCCCTCCACACCTCCTCCTCCACCTTACTTCGACCCAGCGGCGCCCACCAACATCTCCGCGCAGCTTGGGACTCACGCCTACCTTCCCTGCAGGATCCGGAACCTCGGCAACCAGTCGGTAGGTGATAGACACTTTAAGGTGCAAAATGCTTCCTTGGAGTCAGCCAAAGTGGTTCCAGGAATCAGCATGAGTCAGCAGCAGGGGTCGGGCGTTTGGTTCGGGTGTGACGGGGAGCTGAGGATCACTATTGAATTAGGGAGCTTTATGAGTTTCCTGAGTCTCTGGAGAGGTTTCATTGGTGTTTTCTCTTTGTTGAGTTCGCTATGACTAACAAGGGATTAATGCTTAACTAGTTGGAATGTGAAGAGTTGAGGATCATCATTCAATTAGGGAGTTTTATGAGTGTTTTCTTTGTGTCTGGAGAAATTTCAATGGTGTTTTCTCTCCGTTGATTTATCTGTAACCAACTTGTGATTGATGCTAAACTAGTTGAGATGTGATGGTCGTACAATTGAGAACTTTTACGAGTATTCCCTTAATGTGTGGAGAAGTTTTCTTAGTGTCTTTCTCTTCCTTGAATTGACAATAACTAACACACGATTAATGCTGCACGAGTGTTAAGTTTAAGCGGTTCAGCCAAGCCCGATGCTGAGTTGCGTGCGGTGGGAGAAAATTACTGAGAGGTGGCTGATGGCTGGCTGGCGATGGAAGTCAAATTAGGCTTTAATTATCCTCTGTCGTACGTGGCTCCTCTGCTCTTCCATCTTGTCCCTCCCGAAGCTGCCGTGTTTACGTAAGGATGCGCTGCTGATGCCCGCCAGCTATTGTGTGGAGAGGATTAACTGCAGTAATTACCACGGGAGAGTGAGGTGAAGCGGGACGTGTGAGGGACGGAGGGGAACCACCAACCAGTTATATCGAGGTAAATGAGCTCGCACACTCTCTCACACTCTCACACGTGCCTCCACCTTCTGCTCTACACCCTCAAGTATCTAGCCAAGGAGAAGCGAGCCAGCAGCAGTACCAGAATCACCGTACCACCGCAGACCTTTTAGGAGACTGGTGGTAAAGGAGGAAGTGGTGGTGGTGGTGGTCAGGCAGGGAAGTAGAGAGAGTAAAGGAAGCAGAATGGAAAGAAGGTACAAAAAACAGGAACAGAGAGAGAGGGGGAGGATAATTTAGAGGCACGGGGAGGGCGAATAACTCAAAGGGCGCACGCAGCGGATTGGGTTTCGCAGTGAAGGTTATCTGAGGGTGACTGAGGACGAGGGGAAATACTGAAAGGGCTGAGGGGAGAGTGAGAGGGCAAGAGGGGATTTCAGAAGCTATTGATATCGAGAGTTCCAGCTCAGCACGAATTATACAAACATGCCACTCCTCCACCATTATGGCACGCCGCTGCCTTTCTTGCCGCGGCAGATGTGGTGGTGGTGGTGGTGGTGGTGGTGGTGGTAGTGGTGATGCAGGGTGTGGACGGTGACTGGCAATTTGTTGTTACTACTGGTGGTGGTGCTGGTCCTTGCTGACTGAGTGACTGGCTTTATTGGCTTGTTTACTGGGTTGTTTATGTTTACTTGTTGTTTATTACTTGCTAGGTTTTTATTCATTTTTTCTTTATTTGTTTAGTAGTAGTAGTAGTAGTAGTAGTAGTAGTAGTAGTAGTAGTAGTAGTATAACAGTGTTTTAAGTGTTAGGAAATCCAACTAAAAACACAAAATTTAGTTAAAAAGAAAAAAAAAAGACGCTCTCGGTGACGTTCCCTCTTCGACTCCCTACCCGCCTCAAAGAAGAAAATCCAAAGGAGTGGCCAATTTAGTTTCTAAGCGATATTTGACATTCCTCTTTTCGAACAGTTCAACTCGTAGGAAGGAGAAACAGAAGCATGAAAAGAGTTCCAGAGTTTACCTGTAATAAGGAAGAAAGGTTGAAAATTCTGGTTAACTTTTGGGGACAGAATAAGAGTGAGAAAAAACAGAATAGCAAGACTTGTGCAGCGAGGCCATGGGAGAGGGAAGGCATGCAGTCAGCAACTTGAGGAGAAACATGGAAACAACGATACAAATAGAAAATTATAAAACAATGCAGTAGTAAGTGAGAGAAACAAGACAGTCTGCTAGAAGAGAGGAGTCAGTGAGATGAAAAGTTCTTGCCCTTCACTCCACGCTGTTTAGGAGGATTCTCAGTTAATTCTCCCCATTAATGAGAACACTATTCCATACATGGACGAATAAGGCTCCTGTGTAGAGCAAGCAGCCTAAAGAACGAAAATATATTGGCGGAGACGATACAGAGCACCTAACTTCATGGAAATGGCTTCAGCATAAAGAGTCCAAGAATGTTCACTGTAAAGGAAGGGGAATAGCTGAGTCATTGAATTTCTAGTAGTAGTAGCAGCAGCAGTAGTAGTAGTAGTAGTAGTAGTAGTAGTAGTAGTAGTAGTAGTAGTAGTAGTAGTAGTAATAATTCTGTAGTATTAGTATTGTGGTAGTGGTGGCAGTAGTAGTAGTAGTAGTAGTAGTAGTAGTAGTAGTAGTAGTAGTAGTAGTAGTAGTAGTAGCAGTAGCAGTAGTGGCAGTTGTTGTTGATATTGTTGTTGTTGTTGTTGTTGTTGTAGCAGTAGCAATAGTGTTTTGCACTCACGGGAGAGAGAGAGAGAGAGAGAGAGAGAGAGAGAGAGAGAGAGAGAGAGAGAGAGAGAGAGAGAGAAACTGCCTGTGTGTGTGTGTGTGTGTGTGTGTGTGTGTGTGTGTGTGTGTGTGTGTGTGTGTGTGTGTGTGTGTATGTGTGTGTGTCGGGCAGCAAAACGGCAGAGTAAACATGAATTCCGCGCCCTGTTGGCTTGATCCCCTAATGGCCGCAGTTATTATATTTGTCGTTCTTTTCCGCCGCCGTCGCTTAAAATTTTTGTTTCGTGCTGTTCGTGCGTCAGGAAGGGCTACTGCTGCTGCTGCTGCTGCTGCTGCTGCTGCTGCTGCTGCTGCTGCTGTTGTTGTTGTTGTTGTTGTTGTTGTTGTTGTTGTTGTTGTTGTTGGAGACTTTGTTACTGCTACTTTTAGTTTTGCCTTTTTTTTTGTCATTGTTAGATTTTTTTTTTTTTTTTGTACAGTAGTTATTGTATTTTTACTGTAGTTCCATTTTTGTCGTTGATGTTGGTGGTTGTTGTTATCATTGCTGCCATTGTTATTACTGTTTTTATTATTACTATTATTATTATTATTATTATTATTATTATTATTATTATTATTATTATTATTATTATTATCATTATTATTGTTATTATTATTATTATTATTATTATTATTATTATTATTATTATTATTATTATTATTACTACTACTACTACTACTACTACTACTACTACTACTACTACTACTACTACTACAGCAGCAGCAGCAGCAGCAGCAGCAGCAGCAGCAGCAGTAGTAGTAGTAGTAGTAGTAGTAGTAGTAGTAGTAGTAGTAGTAGTAGTAGTAGTAGTAGTAGTGGTAGTAGCAGCAGCAGCAGCAGCAGCAGCAGCAGCAGCATTAATAGTAGTAGCAAACTTCATAAGACACTTTGTCTAATGATACTGGTGGCAATTTTTGTAAGAACAGTTAGGGCAAGCTGTGCACTTCAGGCAGAGAGAGAGAGAGAGAGAGAGAGAGAGAGAGTGGGTGGGTGTGCGTGGGTGCGTTTCCGGATACGTTTAAGGTTCTACATGTTTCTCTAAAAAAAGTTAAAAGTAGAGGAGTTCGGAGCCCCAAGAGCCAATTGACCAGTTCCCAAGGTGACCCGAGGCTCCCCTCCTGAAACTGCCTAAGGGGAAGTGGCAAAGCAGGAAAACAGGGAGAGACTGGCTATTCCTGATTTTCTTTTACTAGTAGTAATGGCAGCAGTAGTAGTAGTAGTAGTTGTAGTAGTGGTAGTAGTATTGTCAGAATTAAATGCAGCGTTACTAATATTCACGTAATTCTGCAACTTCCATGGCTAGAATATAATAAACAGTCTATAAAAATTCAATAAAGTCGATCATGCGGTGGTGCGAGTGACTAGCGGGGCAGGGAACGCATCCTTCCACACTGAGGCATTTCACTTAGCAAAAATCACGCGTCCTCCGAGTGAAGCTGACGCGATGCAAGCAGGCGAGAGAAGCATTCCCAGGACGTGAGGCAAAAGGAAGCAATTACTGTGGAAAAAACATCTTGATGCAGTGACTGGAACGGCAAAACTGTGAGAGGATTATGTGGAGAGTGTAATCAAAGACTTGCAAAGGTAGATTATAAAACTGTGGCCAGGAAAAATAAGCCCAAAGCAGATTATGCAGCAGCTATTACCAATGACATCAAACAGAAATGGAATTATGTAAAGAGAGTGGTGCCAAAAACAAGGCGCCTGCAGGAGCCACTTGAAGGTATTAGTACAAGTTTATACCAGCACCCTCTAGTGGACAATGTTCAAATGACTTGGAAAGAAAAGTGCTTTGGTGCTACGCTGGAAAATGGCAAGTCCGTGGAATTGAATTTTCATTTAATTTCGAAATTCCCTCAAATCTTCCTCCCATTGTAAAAAAAAAAAAAAAAAAAAAAAAAAAAAGAAAGAGAGAACTGAGAACAAAAAAAAACACTCGAAAAGCACCAGGAAGGAAACAGACCTCAAGGAATCAGAACAACAAATGAAATAATGAAAACTGAAAGCAAGAGAGAGCAGAAAAAAACAATAAGACGTTGGACTTACAAGAACAAATCCTTGAGTTCGCAAAAAATTAAAATAGAAGCGACACATCGTGCGTTCGCTTCCCTTCAGTTGGAAGACTTGACACTCAGGGGAACGACCTCACTTGAAACGAAAGGGAACTCATCAACCCCATTGCCCCGAGATCAATTGGTCCTTGGGTAATGTGCCTGACTAGATCACGGTATGGTAAAGGCAAAACAGAAGGTTAGGTCTGCATAATACCTGATGAAATGAAAAAGCACACGAAGTACTAGTAGATATAAACAAACAAACAAACAAATTTTTTCACGGTTTATAAGAGCAGCAGTAGTAGTAGTAGTAGTAGTAGTGATGGTGGTAGTGGTAGTAGTAGTAGCAGTAGTAGTAGTAGTAGTAGTAGTAGTAGTAGTAGTAGTAACAGTAGTAGTAGTAGTAGTAGTAGTAGTAGTAACAACATCAGCAGCAGTAGCATCATCATCAACAACAACAACAACAACAACAACAACAACAACAACAACAACAACAGAGACGCATAGTCTCAAAAAAGCCACCTTCGATTAACCTGCCTGAAAGTAGACAATTGCCTGGGAAACAGAAACACTGCCGGCCAGCATTTCCAGGCGACACTAATTGACAGCCTCATAAACGAGAAATTATGTTAATATCACGTTAATTCCGCGTGACGGTATCTCCTTAATTATATATAAAAAGGTCAGGGTTATACAAAGAATGTTGATACATGAACTCACTTGCCTCGGTCTTGTTTGCTGGTGTGCTGTATTCTGAAAGGCTGGTTGGTGTGGATGGAAGCCCTTTAATAATAGTAATAATCAGAAGAAAATAGACGATTGATTGAGTAGTAGTAGTAGTAGTTGTAGTAGTAGTAGTAGTAGTAGTAGTAGTAGTAGTAGTAGTAGTTGTTGTTGTTGTTGTTGTTGTTGTTGTTGTTGTTATTGTTGTTGCTGCATCAGTAGTAGTAGTAGTAGTAGTAGTAGTAGTAGTAGTAGTAGTAGTAGCAGTAGTAGTAGTAGTAGTAGCAGTAGTAGTAGTAGTAGTAGCAGTTATAGTAGCAGTAGTAAACATTAAAAGCACATAATATTTTCGAGTTTCAAAGCTATAAAACGTACGAAAAATTTGTATATACGTAAATGGCTGACCCTGAATTCCGCAGGGCAGTACATCTCCATGAAACTCGTTGCGTATATACAGGCATGCCTATTTTATACGCATTACTATCTAAAAAACCGTAAATAAATCTACACTGGCAAATGCACGCATGGAAAGTCAGGGAAATAGGAACATTCTCACTAACTTACTTGCCAAACTGGGACGAGCATCAGCAATCGAGCATCGAATTTGGCACTAAGGTTCGGTGACCTCCAGAGACCCTCGCGTCGTGTCGTGTCGTGTTCCGTCTCTTGACAGTAAGGGCACCACCACCATCACCGCCGCCACCACCACCACCGCCTTGCAGCAAGACGTGAATATTGTTGCATAATGATCATATATAAATGGCAAAGAAGTAATCCCCTCAAAGCAGTTTTATTTTTTATGAAAGTAAAGCCGAATGAGTTAAATTACAGACTGAATAATTGTACGGTGCTTTTAATGATTTGTATATTATTTAATATGATGAAATGGTCACTGCTACTATCATTACTGCTACTACTACTACTGCTACTACTACTAACTACTACTACTACTACTACTACTACTACTACTACTACTACTACTACTACTACTACTACTACTAAAACTACTACTACTACTGCTACTACTACTACTACTACTGCTACTACTACTACTACTACTACTACTACTACTACTACTACTACCAACATTACTGCTACTACTACCTCCTCCACCACCACCATCACCACCACCACCACCACAACCACCACACAAGGAACAGTTGCAGCAAACCATGGTGTAATAACAATATGTATGTAACAGTTACTCTCATATACAGTTAAAACCTACCTTTTCGTTTAGCAGAAATAACAGTAATCATATATCACAAGTTTTGTCGTAATATGAATACAGTTGGTAATGAAAAGGCAAATTAAATGACTATTGCTTATCACACGCTCTTTATTGCGCCAACACTTCATCAAGCCAAGGTCATTCCACGGCTACTGCTCTTGCTGAATGTAATCTTTTACCAAGGGGAGAAAAATGCAACACCGGTCAACATTTTTCAGGTGCATGCAGGGAGAGAGAGAGAGAGAGAGAGAGAGAGAGAGAGAGAGAGAGAGAGAGAGAGAGAGAGAGAGAGAGAGAGAGATACACAGACTACAACAGACTTTGCGGTCCTCACAAGGTTACGTGACCTAGGACTACTAAGGTGATAGTAGAAGAAAAGGACAGCAAAGCATAAGGCTCTCTCCCCGTCCTCCACTCTTCCGGTATAAGCCGTACAGGAAACAGGTCGGAAATAAATACCTTACGGGGTTGGAGAAGTAAAAAAAAAAAAAAAAAAAAATTATAGGAAAGAATGAAAATGAGGAGCCCCATTTCCTGGAAGCAAGGAAGTTAACCACAAAAGAATGTAGACCGAGGATATGAGGCAAAATATTTATCAAGATGGCGTTTAAAAGTCTCAACGGTGTTGCAGTCCATCACGTCCCGAGAGAGAGAGAGAGAGAGAGAGAGAGAGAGAGAGAGAGAGAGAGAGAGAGAGAGAGAGAGAGAGAGAGAGAGAGAAACTGACTGATTGATAAAGAGACAAACAGAAAGACAGACGGACTGATAGACAGACAGACAGACAGACAGACAGATTGATAAAGAGACAGACAGACAGAAAGACAGATAGACAGACAGATAGACGGACTGATAGACAAACAGGCAGACGAAGACAGGCAAAAAACAAGGCAGAGAGAGAGAGAGAGAGAGAGAGAGAGAGAGAGAGAGAGAGAGAGAGAGAGAGAGAGAGAGTTACATCAGGCCGGCGATCCGCTACACTGCCAATACGAGGGCGATGCAAGATGTATGAGCATTAGGAACCAAATTAAATTCGCACATCCTTTCCAAGTATGATGGCGAGAGCGCGTCCCCGCCAGCGTTCATCCCGTTCTCGTTCGTTGGCCTCCTTCACGCCCAATTGCCAGTGACCCTCCGCCCGCCGCCGCCCGCTCACCTTCCCGGGGGAATGGCATCATGAAAATAAAGAATCGCTGTAAAACAAAAGGACAAATAAAAAGTTCTGTATAGTTTAGAATCAGGTATACGTATCAATTCCATTCCAGTATATAAAAAATGCTTACATATAGATAGACTCATTCACTGGCTAAAAGATGTATTGACTTCATTTGGTTTTAATTACGGTCTGTAAATACGATGCTTGCCTCCATATTTTTTGCGTATACTTGTGCTATAAAAATATAATAGATAAAATTATGGATAGGGATGTTAGGTGGAGAGAGAAAAATTCTTGTATTATTTTTAGATTGTTTAATACATAATTTGCAACTCTGATCAGAAATTAATCTCGATGCTTCCTATATACCATGATATGCAATAGTTATCACTTCCTTTATTATTGCCATGGCAAGAAATATATATATTACCTGATAAACTTATATAAAAAAAAAAAACGTGCTGATCTACTTGCCTTTTGTACTTAACTCACTGCAGTTCCCTTGATTGGTATTGCGTGTTATGCTATCGCTGTGTTTAGGGAGTGCACTGCTTCCTGCGTCATGTGGCGTGGTAAAGCTGACTCACTCTTCCGGTTTAATGGTAAAAAGCGAATATTTGATGTGGATAGAAGGTTAATGATACTGACAAACAGATAGACAGGTAGAGAGAAAGAAAGAAAGGAAGAAGATAGATACGTACGTACACACACACACACACACACACACACACACACACACACACACACACACACACACACACACACACACATACAGATAGACAGTCAGTTAGCTAGATAGTCAGGCAGTAAGATAGATGGATAAATAGGTAGAGAGACAGATGAGTGTTTACCTGCCGTGCTGCCATCCGCATCAGTAACTGCTGCTTTAGAAAACTCGTGGTACAAAGTTTATTAATTTTAGTGTTATAATTCATGAACCCAACTAACGAAATTTGAACACACACACACACACACACACACACACACACACACACACACACACACACACACACACACACACACACACAAGTACAAGCTGACGTTAGAGCAAATTTTCTTCACTTAGTCAGACGGCGGAGAAAATGGCTCACTTTTGGTGTCATTATACACACCATTTTGCCTTAAATTGAGGCCATTTGTTTCCTCGCAGATCATTCCACAATTCTGACTGTCTGCCGACCTTCCCAGCGCGCCAAGTGTAGAGTAAACAAAGCATATATATTATTACTTCAACTCTTATATTTGAAACTTGCGACAGGGCTTCGTAAACGGTTTTTTTTTTTTTTAGGAGACTCTTACGGAAGTTATTTGGGTTTTCAAGGATGTTCTCATGTTTCTAATGATATCTGAACAAAGATAAATCATCTCTGTGCCCTTTAGTCTTGGTGAAAAACAGTGTTTAAGACTAAAAGCAAAAGTATCTCTTCTTCTTTCTTCTTCTTCTTCTTCTTCTTCTTCTTCTTCTTCTTCTTCTTCTTCTTCTTCTTCTTCTTCTTCTTCTATTAATTGTTATATATTTTGTTCAATGAGAAAACCGCCCATGGGAAGCTGACTAGTTACCTCAGTGGCCTTTGACAAAAATAGCCCAAGAGAGATAACAAAGTGATTATGAATAATAGCAAAAGTACTTACCTCTCCTTCTTCCTCCACTTACTTTTCATGGAGTTCATTTAAACTTTGTCGCTTGGCGCCATGGACGTGCATCATGGTCTGTGATTCTTCGGCCAGTTCAATAGTCAGGGATTTCATTTCATTTCCAAATATTTTACCGAAACACGAAGGCAACGCTGTTATTGGCCACTCTTTTATTCGCTTTCCAATTAGTCCAGCAGCCAGCCACACCACACATCACCTCGCCTAAGCATTAATCCCTACCGCCCCAAAACACCACACCACACCATTCCCAGTGGACTACACCGTCTGCTGTACCTTAACTGTCTGCACCATTCCATTCACAGCTGTCCCTTTCCTCACCCACCTCCACAGACACCACACCACACCACGCCACACCATTCTCTCAAGACCACACCATCTGCAATACCTCAGTGTCTGCATCATTCCATTCACAGCTGCTCCTTCCCCTCAGTCCTCACCCTCCGCCTACACGCACACTGCCACCCTCCTCCTCCCATTTCATCATGACAAACTCCTCTCCTCCTTCCCCCAAGCTCTCCTGTCTCCTCACAATACTTCCTCACCTCGCTACGTATATACGATACCTGTTTCTCCTCACCTCCCCCTCCCCTTAACCTTGCTCCTCCCAGCACTGTACGCTATTAGTGAGTCACACACACACACACACACACACACACACACACACATAACACACGCAGCTTGCACTTCGTCACGCAAACTGATTTGTGGTGTTTGGCTTCGTGACTATATTATTACATTTTCTGAATAGTATACATACACCTATATGCCTGCACACTCACGCCCACACACACACACACACACACACACACACACACACACACAGACAGATAGATAGGCAGATAGATAGATAGATAGATAGATATGTAGGTAGGTAGATGGATGGATAGATAGACAGATAGATAGAAAGATAAATAGATAGACAGATAGGTAGGTAAATAGGTAGGTAGACAGACCAATATATATACAAATAGATAGATAGTTAGCTAGTTAGATAGATAGATAGATAGATAGATAGATAGATAGATAGATAGATAGATAGATACATAGATAGATAGATAGATACATAGATACATAGATAGATAGATAGATAGATAGATAGATAGATAGATAGATAGATAGACAGATAGATAAACAGACAGACAGACATATTTTACTTTCAACAAAACTCTAAAATTCGCATTACTTAACACACACACACACACACACACACACACCACCTTCACCTTCCTCCCACCCACACACACACATAAGCCCCTCCTACACACACACACACACGCACACGCACACACATATACAAAGCCTCACCGCATCACCTCTCTGCCGCAGATCTCGTGGGTGAGGAGCCGCGACTCGCACATCCTCACCGTTGACCACTACACCTTCATCTCCGACCAGCGGTTCCAGGCGTGGCATGAGCCGGACTCCGAAACATGGACGCTGCAAGTGAAGTACGTGCAGGAGCGAGACGCCGGCAGATACGAGTGCCAGGTGTCCACGGAGCCCAAGATGAGCCATTTTGTGCGTTTCCACGTCGTCAGTAAGTACCTGGAGTGAAAAATGAAGTGGAATGGTACGAGTAGGAATGTGTGTGAGAAAGGATCGGAGTGTAGCAGTGAGGAAATTCATCTGAGTCTATATCGTGAAGGGGGGAAAAAAGCAAAGGATTGGTAAGGTAGGAAGTGAACGGTATGTGAGGCTAAAGGTGAGCAGAGCAGTAAGTTAAGGTTAGAGGTAAAAGGATTAAGGGGAAAGGGTGTTTGAGGTAAGAGGTGGTGGTGGTGGTGGTGGTGGGGGTGGTGGTGGTGACGGCGATGATGGTGCTGGCGGTAAACGTCTTGAAGGTGAGAGGTGGTTGGAGGTCACAGGGCTGAAGATGACGTACGGAGACGGTGAAGGTGAAGGTGAGGGAGGTCAAGTTTAAAGCCATGTGGTGGGGAGGTGACCTTTCCACATATCTTCCTCCTCTTCCTCTTCCTCCTCCCCAGCACCCTTGGTTCGCATCCCAGGGGGCCCAGACATCTTCGTCAAGAGTGGCAGCACCGTCACCATCAAGTGTATCATCACCGCCGCCCTGGAGCAGCCTGACTACATCTTCTGGTACCAGGTTAGTCCCCCCCTTGCTCTCCCCAACATGCGCCGCCGCCTCCGCCTGGGTGCCGCTGTGTTGTCCTTGAGCAGATGACGAAGGAAAATTAGTGTCGTAGATTAGAAGCAGGAAGATTAAGACTAGAGCTGCCGTGAAGAAGGACCGGGGAGAAGAGAAGGAGGATCACTAGGAGGATTAGAGCAGGAATGTTATTTTGCCAGACGTAGGAAAGGAAGTCTTCTAAATGGAGTGGGTAAGGAAGGATTAAGTATTAGGTGAAGAAGTATCTAGATTTTTGTTGGAGTATTAAAGGAAGTATGTGATTTTACAAGACGTAGAAAAAAAAGCTTCCTACATGTAATGCCTGAGGACAGATTACTTACTTGCTTAGTATAAGATGATGTAGACTTTTAATGCGTGGTGTTGATAGACTATTTTAAAAATTGCAATGAGAAGTAACTGAGAGCAAAGTGGTGGAAACGAAGAAAAGGGAAAAAAAAAATCTTCCACTTGACTCGCTAGAGATGAATGCAATATTGATTTTGCAAATGTCTATTTAATACTTTTGATTCGTTTTATTGATAATTGTTGAGTACAAGCTACGGTGAGAAGTAAGTGACTGGGAGCTAACCGATGAAAACGAAAACATTGTAGTGAGAAGAAAAAGGGAAAAGTTTTACCATATGGACTTAGTAAAGATGAATGTAATACTTAGTGAAAATGTGTAGACTTTTGATGCGAGGTGTTGAAAGACTAAGTTAAAAAGTTCTGATGAGCAGCGAGTGATTTGGCGCGCACTGATGAGAGCGAGTCCTTTTGTAACACGTAAAAAAACGAAAAAATCTGCATGACTAAGGACGAATGGACTACTGAGTATGGAAAAATCTTAACTTTCATGGGCGTTACCGAAAGATATGAGGACAACCTGGTCATTTAGAACAACGCACTGGTAAGAACATTGTAGCACAGACCTAACCGAGATTAATAAATCCCTGCGATAAAGGTGGACACGGAAACTGGAGCTCGCAAGGAGGGCTGAGTTACAAGGCGTCTTTCATAGGACTTTGATGATGACGCGTCCCTTACATTCCATTAACTCTCACATTCTCAAACACTTTGTTCTCTCATCAGGATTATTTTCAGAGGTCACAGATATGATTAGTCAGTTTCTCATAGTTTCCCACGCAGAATCCTTGTTAAACTATCACCACCCTTGAAAATATCCTTGGAAACCTGAACAGCTTGCACTAAAGACTGCCAGAAGTGGTGTAGATAAGACGCACGAGTGTTTGAGAATGCGACCCTGAGAGAACAGTGAGTCACGCGGTGCTGAGAAGAATGAGTCACTTAAGAGGAGCAGAGAGGTGGGAATCAATTATCCGGGGCGAGGAGGAGCCGCCTGAGTCATTTAGAGTCATGGAGAATGGAGGTCCGAGGTATAGGAAGGAGAGTGATGGACCACTTAGAGGAGAGAAGAATGGGTCACTCTCGGCGGCACGGAGTTATGGATGTGCCCGGTCCCTCTGAGTGTCTCCTGCCTCACAAGGGTCGCGGCGCCTCATGAGCATCAATACGGCACGCCACTCTTACCTGCCGCTAATCCATCTGTTCGCCGAGCTGTGCAGGGTGTGGAGCGGTGATGGTGGTGGTAGTTGGTGATAATGGTGATGTTCATGATGATGATGATGTATTACTGTTATTTGTTGGTGCTACTACAACTACTATTGCTATTGTTGTTGTTGTTGTTGTTGTTGTTGTTGTTGTTGTTGTTGTTGTTGTTGTTGTTGTTGTTGTTGTTGCTGCTGCTGCTGCTGCTGCTGCTGCTGCTGCTGCTGCTGCTGCTACTACTACTACTACTACTACAATTTAATGATAACAATAATGATAAAGATAATATCAACAACAACAATAACAACAACAACAACAACAGTGATCTATTCACACACCGGCTAAAGGAGGAGAGGCGAGGGGAGACGAGAGAAGGCGTCACGCGTTGCTTCATGGCAGGAATAAAGGCGCAGAAGAGGGAATCCCTGGTCCCTTCATCCCGTCTCTTTCACTCGCCTTTTTACGAGATGCAGGGAGCGCGGTGGCAGTGTCCCTCCAGCCCGCTGTCGAGGGGTGTGCGGCCAGGAAGTGTCTCTCCTGCGGCAGGGGGGATAATGGTGGTGATGAGGGTGTTATTGGTGATGTTGATGATGATGGTGGGAGTGATAATGGTAATGATAGTAATGATAATAAAAATAAGAAGAAGAAGAAGAAGAAGAAGAAGAAGAAGAAGAAGAAGAAGAAGAAGAAGAAGAAGAAGAAGAAGAAGAAGAAGAAAAAGAAGAATTGAAACAACAACAGTAACAATAACAACAACAACAACAATGATGATAATAATAATAATAATAATAATAATAATAATAATAATAATAATAATAATAATAATAATAATAAAAGAAATATAAGAAGAAAAGGAAGAAGAAGAAGAAGAAGAAGAAGAAGAAGAAGAAGAAGAAGAAGAAGAAGAAGAAGAAGAAGAAGAAGAAAAAGAAGGAAAAGAAGAAAAATAATAGTGGGCATTTTTTTCCATTTCTGTTGAGCTTGGCAAGAGCTCACATAATAATTTAAAATATAATAATAATAATAATGATAATAATAATAATAATAATAATAATAATAATAATAATAATAATAATAATAGTAATAATGATAATAATAACAATAAATACACTAAAAAGATTTATCCATTATCGCCATAAGTGTGTGCAAGAGAGAGAGAGAGAGAGAGAGAGAGAGAGAGAGAGAGAGAGAGAGAGAGAGAGAGAGAGAGAGAGAGAGAGAGAGAGAGAGAGAGAGAGAGAGTGTGTGTGTGTGTGTGTGTGTGTGTATGTGTGTGTGTGTGTGTGTGTGTGTGTGTGTGTGTCGTATCAAGGCAGATAAGGTTACAAGAGAAAGAGAGGAGGAGGAGGGCGAAGGACGAAGGAGGAAGGATGAAGAGAAAGAGGAGGAGGAGGATGGGAATGCCTCTTATAGCTCTAGGGATTGATGTGATAAAGCTCACTCTGGGGGACTCGCGAGGGGCCAGGGGCGAGCGGCCATCCCTTCGTCCGCGTCCCCGTCAGCGTCAGTCCCTTGAAGTCTAAATGTGAAAACTTTATGAGAACGACCCCGTATAACTTCCGTAATAGATCGAACCAACGGCGACGGCCTTTTAGCGATATGAGGTCCTCCCTGTGGCGAGGCGTGCACCCCCGCAAAGTGTCTGGTGTCCCTAGTTCAGAAAATTGACGATGATGGCGATTAGAGAAAGAATGAAAAAGAGGAGGTGAAAGAAAAGTGATAACTAAAGAAGTGCTGGTGTTTTTGTAGATGTTTATATTCCAGCGTCGTGTTGCCAGAGCTGAAGATCCGCAGATTATCTTTTGCTCATAGCTTAGAAAATTGACGATGGTAATTAAAGGAAGGACGTAGAGGAGGAGAAAGAAAAGTGATAATTAAAGCAGTGGAAGTGTTGCAGATTATTATATTCCAGTGTCGTATTGTCAGAGTTGACCTTTCCTCCTGTTATTATGTCAAAAAGAGGACCAGCTGGTGAATCTTGCGAAGTGCCCCTCCTCTTAATATGCTTGGCGGTGTTTTCTTTCCGTTTTCTTGTGCCGAGGAGACGCGGAGTGCCATTGAGAGAGAAAATGGGATGAACATTACCGGCTTATGATGCTGCTGCCGTGCTGGGTGTTGTTGTTATTGTTGTTGGTGTTGGTGGAGGAGGAGGAGGAGGAGGAGGAGGAGGAGGAGGAGGAAGTGATGGTTCTATATAGGCCATTCTTTTTTTTTTCTTTTTGCTTTTTACATTTGTGTGTGTGTGTGTGTGTGTGTGTGTGTGTGTGTGTGTGTGTGTGTGTGTGTGTGTGTGTGTGTGGGTGGGTGGGTAGGTTGGTGGCTTTGTGTGTGTGTGTGTGTGTGTGTGTGTGTGTGTGTGTGTGTGTGTGTGTGTGTGTGTGTGTGTGTGCGTGTGTGTGCGCGTGCCATTGCGTGCGTGCGTGCTTAGCCATTGAAAACCGTAGTACAGGATCTGGTACATGACTGAAAATAACACACACACACACACACACACACACACACACACACACACACACACAGGACACCTTTAAAGTGGACAAGGGGGACACAGGACACAGGACACGAGACAAGAGACAAGGGTGGCGCCAGCGGCATCTTGGGTCTGTCGCTTTCCGTTGCCACTTGACTACTTCGGCCACCGGAAGATCGAACCCTTGAGAGATTGCCAGACAGCTCTTCCGTGTGTGTGTGTGTGTGTGTGTGTGTGTGTGTGTGTGTGTGTGTGTACTCTGACTTTGGACCACGCGCTGGACTCAAGTGTGTGTGTGTGTGTGTGTGTGTGATCCAAACCACACACTTGAGGATCACGTGCTGGACTCATGAAGAGAGAGAGAGAGAGAGAGAGAGAGAGAGAGAGAGAGAGAGAGAGAGAGAGAGAGAGAGAGAGACTCAGAAAGACAGAGACAGAGAGAGAGAGAGAGAGAGAGTCAGACAGAGAGAGAGTCAGAGTCCACACCTCACCTTAATAACTCACTCCTCCACAGGGCCAGAAGCGGGTGGTGGACGGCGAGAAGGGCGGGCGGCGTGTGGAGCTGGAGCGACTGTCAGGAGAGGCTACTGAGGGCACGCTGATCATCCCGGCAGCTTCGCCCAGGGATCAAGGGGACTACACCTGTGCCCCTGCCACCCTGCCCAACGCCACCGTCACCCTCCACGTCCTCAACGGTGGGCGGCCTAGGCTGGTGTCATGCTGCAGATAGATAGATAGATAGGTATATAGATAGATAGATAGATGAATGGATGGATAAGTAGATAATCAAATATATGGATAGATAGATGGATGAATGGATGGATGGATGTATTGGTAGATAGATAGATAGGTAGATTGATAGATAGATAGATTGATAGAGGGATAGATAGATAGGTAGAAAGAAAGATAGATAGATAGATAGATAGATAGATAGATAGATAGATAGATTGATAGATTGATTGATTGATTGATCGACTGATAGATAGACAGACGGACAGATAGAGAGATAGGCAGAAAGAAAGAAAGATAGATAGATAGATAGATAAATTGGTGGTTAGATAGATATATACATAGACAGATAGATAGATGAATAGATGGATAGATAGCTAGATAGACAGATATCTTATTGATCATAAATTACAGACATCATAATTTCCATAACTATCATAGTCAAACAAGTCGCTTCTACACTAAACACAATAAAAAAAACTAAAACATGAAAAACATAACACACACACACACACACACACACACACACACACACACACACACACACACACACACACACACACACATACAAGAAACATTACAGAGCATTACCGTTATGTCTTACAAATGACCAGAAGAGTACTCGTGTTATGTAAACGTTAGCCCCTTGCACGTTTCCTGGTCTGCGGAGGGAGTAGGCGACGTGATGCTGCCTGGGCGCCTTGGTACGTGAAGCCATGTTCTGAAACACTTCCACGCCCAACCTCCGCTCCATTCAAAAGGCTGTACTTGGCGTTCCACAGGGTTTTAATGGTGTTCTTTATGGTTCTTATGACAGATTAACAAGATTTCTAGATTATTAACAGGGGAAACAGTCTTGAGAACCCGGTTAATCATCTCTGTGGCCTTTGAAAATAGTCATAGTAAAGGAGCAAAGTGTTTCAGTATACCGGCCATAAACACGTCAAGAGAACGTAATAAACTTCCTAGTGCTGTGCAATGACTAAAAACTCACAACCGTATATATGAAAGTTTTCCAAGTAACGGTCTTTTTTCCTCTTTTCAAGTGTAAAGGCGGTGTGGCAATGACTACAAAAAAAGTAAGGCTTCCTCCTCTTAATTGCCGCTTCCCAAAAGGTTGAGCAGAAAAAGCGTTCCAATCGTGGCGTGGCGGCGCTGCTTGTAATACAGTATACTCTTGCATTACCACGTTCATCAGCATCTCATTGAAACTGCTAAACACTCGGCGCTCGTTCACTCGTCGCATTCCGCAAGGCAATTAAGGCTGCACGAAACCACAACGATAACTTCCACTGCTTTCACTACAAATTGAATTCCATCTTAACACTTTCACTGCTGCGTTTGTTCTTCGCTAACGTAAAGAGCATTGTTAAAAAATTAGCATACGAACATAAAGTAAAGGAGAGAATAGATTATTTGGGTATTATAGAAATAGCCTGGCTTGCTAATTTCGAGAAACTCACTAATTATTTCTAGGCAAAAATGTGATGCTTTTTCCGTGATCAACACCGTGAAGGGATCAACGGTGAAATTAATGAACTGAATTAGCCTAAACCTAATCTAAACTAACCTAACCTAACCCTCGGATGAAAAATCTAATGTTGTTTCAATATTTTCCGATTATCTTTTGTCCTAAGCACGTAAGTATTTAAGAGGCAACATACAGTAATGAGAGTCTAAAATTTTGTTAACGATTGTGGGAAAATTTGTCCAGGATTGAAAGGATTAAATCTTAACCTGTATTAATTAGAGGCAGCTACAGAGTGAGTGGAATATAATGAAGTCCTTTGTGTAGTTTCTTATTATTTTTTAAGTTCTTCCAGCGGTAATAACAAGTGGTGGCGGATTGTCTGGGTTGCTGAGTCAGTCCACGCCAAACCAGACCCAGGGCACGCCAGATTTACATAAACTCAGCGCCAGTCCTTCGCCAGCTTTCAAGTTCATCCTGTGTCCGCCTTCCTTCTCTGTCTTTTCAAATGTAATGCAAAAATGAGACAAAAATAATCTCTCGCTCTCTAATAAGCTTTTATCTTTTTTTACTGATTAATTATTTGCTTTGATAATTATTTGTTTTAATTATTTGCTTCCTTACCTATCTTACTTATCCTATTTATTTTATTTCTTCATTCTATCCTATCTCCGACTTCCTTCTGTTTTTTTTTTTTTTTTGTTTTCCATGTAATGCAAAGAAAAAAGGATCTCTCGCTTTCTAATTAGCTTTTCGTTTTATTGATTTGTATTATGCATTAGTTATTTACTTCTTTGCAAATTTATATATTCATCTTATTTTATCTGTATTATCCTATCTTGGCTTTCTTCTCTCTTTTCTTATCTAGTGCGAAGGAAAAAAAAAATTTGTCTCTTGCATTCTAATTAGCTTTTCTCTTGTTATTTACCTGCATTACGTTTGAGTTATTTATTTTTCACTTATTCATATACATATTATCCATCTTTCTTTTTTTTATTTTATCACATCTTCGCCTTCCTTGTTTCTCTTTTCTCGTGTAATACAAAAAAGAAACAAAATAAAAAAAATCATCTTCCTTTTACTAATTAGGTTTTCTTTTTACGGGTTAGTATTATAGTTAAGTTATTTACTTGTTTACTTATTTATATATTTATCTCGTTTATTTATTTATCTCATTTATATATTCTGTCCTATCTTCTCCTTCCGTCTTTTTTATTTCTATGCAAAAAAGCACACAAAAAAATCATCTTTTGTTTCCTAATTATCTTTTGCATTGCTGATCTGTATTATCCATTACTTACTTACTTCCTTACTTATTTATGTATTTATCTACTTATTTATTTATTCATCTGTTTACCCAACATGAATGACATAT
This sequence comes from Scylla paramamosain, assembly GCF_035594125.1. NCBI lineage: Eukaryota > Metazoa > Arthropoda > Malacostraca > Decapoda > Portunidae > Scylla > Scylla paramamosain. Next base: position 36,731,670 of record NC_087152.1, on the reverse strand, counting down.
CTACCTGTAAACTCACCTCAACTCACCATCTACTCATCTTTTATTCATCTGTTTATCCTCCTTAATTCCTTTACCTACTTACATATTCACCTCTACCTTGTGTATTTAATTACTCCCTCCTTCCTTCCTTCCTTCCTTCCTTCCTTCCTTCCTACCTTCCCTTTCCCTTTCCCTTTCATGTACTCGCCGTGTGCCAGGAAGGGAATGCTGTGAACCCTTCCTCGCCGCCTCTACGCGTGGGGTTAACACAATGTTAAATTAGGCCTTCGCTGGGCGGGGCGCGTCCTCTCCCACATTACTGCCGTGCTCATTACTGTCCTCTAGCAACGCTTCCAAGATTCTTGCAGATTAGAATTAACCACGAGTTCCTCCCCGGTGGATTTGGAGTGAAGTATTTACTATGGTGATGTCGCTTCGTTCCCATATCAGTGTATTAATTACTGCGCGTGTATTATTTAATTTATCCCCGGTGATAATTAATAAGATGAGCGTCCCTAATTAGTGGCTGGTGGGTGAGGGAGACGAAAGGTGCCGGCGAGGCTCCACCAGCGTGTCCTGCTAACATTCAAGAATATCAGCGTACATCACGGGAGGGTTTTAGATCGCCTGTGTCTCGCTTGCTTCCACGGGAGGGCGAGTGAAAGGAAGCATCTCGTAATAACCTAAGACAAAAATAGTATCCAGGAAAAGTGGCAGCAAGCGCTCCCTCCTGGCGCAGGCTGATCCGCATGCATAATTCCTCGCCTAATGATGTTCACGAGCGTACATGTAAAGGAAGAACGTTATTAAAGTAAACAAATAGAATAAGATAGAATGAAGCAGGCCAGCAGGGGGAAGTATATACGGTGCCTTCCCTTCAAAATTATTACCAAGGGAAAGAGAAGTAATGACGGAAGTGATTAATAATCCCCCCCTCACCTCCACACTTTCTTCCCCCAGCGGGAGGCGAGCACGGCCCCTCGTGTGGCGCCTGGGAGACAAGGCCACCCCTGCACGGGAGCGCCTCGCCTTATCAGTAATGGCCAGACCTGCCCACTCTTGACAGCAGGTCACCAAACTTAGCCGCTCAGGATCACCGGGACTGGCACAGGAACAACCTTTCTTTTTCTTCTTTTTCTTCTCCCTTTTTTTCCATCAAGTTTACCGCCACGAACGCCTCGGAGCGGAATAAGTAGCGCCTCCGTGTTACTAGTGTTTGTTTGTGTGGCCTCGTGACACTGTATAGCTCGAGAACAGACACACGCAGAGATTCTTAAAGTGTCCACTGGGGAGCATATCTCGTGAAATATATAGATGATTCAGTGGTGGTCTTGGTGTTTGAGTGATGATGAAATTGGTGATAGTGATAATAATGATGAGGAGATGGAAGAAGGAGGAAGAAGAACGAGGAGGAGGAAGACGAAGAAGGAGAAGGAGGAAGAGAAGAAGGAGAAGGGGAACTATGATTAATGAAGATGTTGATATATTGGTGTGTGTGTGTGTGTGTGTGTGTGTGTGTGTGTGTGTGTGTGTTCGTACACACACACACACACACACACACACACACACACACACACACACACACACACACACACACACACACACACACCAAACAAACAAACAAACAAACAAATGTAGCCCAATGCCTATGTTATTTTTATTTACAGCCAATGTTATTAGCTACTAGAGCATTACCTTCCCTGCAGAGAGTGGCACAGGGGAGGAAGAGCTGAAAGTCCCTGCCAACCTCATCCACCTCCCCATTCCCTCATTCCACCTCACACTCATCTTATGTCGATTTCAGCTCTTTTGAAATGGCAAGACTAATGATGAAAGAGCCAATGATCCGCATTATTTCATCCCACGAGGCTTTAATACATGGCTGGGAACAAAATAACAATAGTATTATCAAAATTAAATGGTGGTAGTGTGTAATGCACTGTGGCTTTCCCTCAACAATACACCGCCACTGATGTTTATTTGTTCTGATTCACTGTGTACTGTTTTGGTTTATTTTGTTCTGTACTGAATATGTTCATTGTATCTTATTTTTTATGTACCTTTATTCATTGATTGACTCATTGATTCATTGATTCATTCATTTATTTACTTATCTATTCATTCATTCATTCAATTATTTACTTATTAACTTATCTATTTTTTTTATATATTTATATTGTTTGTTTTTTTAACTTATCATTTTTTTTAAACTTCTTAGAAGATTGTTGTTCATTTTCTCATGTTCTCAAATTCAGGTTTACCGTTCCAGTATCAGACCTTCTTTTCCTATGATCAACAACAGCTTTTAAGACACGTCTTCAGCTTTCTTATAGTTCTGTATTCTAGGAAGATAAAAAAAAATGTGTCCATGCAAACAATTTTTCTAACAATGGACTTGATGTTAACAAAGGAAGGTTGTGTCAGTGGAAGAGTTAATGAGCAGAACAGGTAATTGGTGATGGCAAGGACAGGTGATGTACAGAGCCAGGATTTAAGGTGAAGCTATCTGTTCCTTTATCCTTCTGACTGTCAGTGACAACATAACACTCGCTTCATCAGAGTAACTGTAGACGATTTATTTTACTGAATAGAAATGAAACTGGAAGCTTTAAAACTTTGAATTTCATCTTTACCCCTTTGGCTGTTAATGTGGTCCGAGATTTTACTCCAAACCACATTATGTTAAGCTTCAAGGTAAACTATAGCAGTAGGAGAATTAACATTACGGTAAGCAGGAAAAGTTTGAATTTCATCGTCACCCCCTTTTATTGTTAGTGTGTTTCGAAATTATTCTCAGAACCTGCACCACTCTTTATTAAACTTGAGGAGAGACCACAGCAGTCCGAAACTTAACATACCACAGGTCATGGAAAATGTAGGCACTAAAACTTTTAACCTCATGGCTGCCCCTTTTGCTATTAATGTGTGTTTCGGAATTGTACTCCAAACTTGCACCACATTTTATCAGGCTGGAGAGGAAACCGCAGCAATAAAAGGGTCAACACAACACATAAATCACGGAAACTATGGGCACTAAAACCTTGAACTTCGTCACCCCTTTTGTTGTCAGTGTGTTTCGAAATCATACCCTAAACTTCACATTTCATTTAGCTCAAGAAGAGAACACAGCAGTCTGAGGCTTAACATAACACATCGATCATGGCAAACTTCCGTCTTCCCTACAGGAGAGCATCCGGCGGCCATGCACGGAGGAGGGCCCCAGAGCAGACCCTCCCCGTCCCCGCTCTTCCTGTGCTGCCTGCTAACCTGCTGGCTGCTGGGACGCCGCACTTGCTGCCCCCTGCCGCCCTCACTGTGCCCCAGGTGATCTCAGCGGCACGCGGGACATCCCTAGGCGACACAAGTACTTCCTTAAGGGAGCAAGAACGAGGGGCGCCGGCAGAGTCGGGCCACACCGCGGACCTGTATAATAATGGTGATGTGGCGCCTCGTTGGACCTTCTATTTTTGTATCCTGTTAAAAGAGTGTGACTTACTCGACCTGCGTGACCTCTGTGAGCTGTCTGTGGCTTCGTGTGAGTGCTGAAGGAGACGCGTTAAAACGTTAAGGTGAGGGGGCGCCGCGGCCTTCACCAGGTGTAAATAAACTACGGTGTCCGCGCCCCTCACCAGGACTCGGTGACGGACGCAGAATCAAGCGAAGGACTCCCGCGCACGTGAAAGTTCCGGCGTGAGATCGTGAGATGAGTGACTTTCTTAAAATATAGAGGGAAAGAGATAATTCCCAGAAAGAAGTTACGTCTGAAAAATCATGAAACCACTGTGTAATTAACTAGTTCTCTTGCTCCAAGGAGGAATGAGCGGACTGGGGCAGACTGAGGGAGAGACTGAAGCCGCCTCGCCCCGCCCCGCTCCGCCCCATCCCGCCCCACCCCGCCCCGACACACTGTATTGAATAAAGGGACCTGTTTTATTTTATAATTATATACATCTATGAATAATAAATGCATAATTTACAGCATTACCATGGAGAGTCATCACAAAACATCACCAGCGCACTTCACACTTGTCATGTCATCATTATCCTGTTCATCTCATCACCATCATCACCATCACCATCACCATCATCCTCACCATCACAGCCTGTACAATCAACACCACCCGTCATCCTCATCATCCTCACCACCATCATCATCATTATAATTATTTCGTCCCACGAGTCATCGCCGTTTATTTACCCGACTTATTCCCTGTGATTACTGAAATACGACACTAATTAATTAATGAGAATAGACGTTGCTGTGCTGCCAGGTCTCTTTCCACCCTTCTGACCTGCCGCCCCCTCACCCTCCCACACTCCCCTACCCTCGACACAACACTGCACCTCCTCCGCTAGTCCAGACATTCCCTCCCACAGCAGCACCACCGCTCCCTCCTCCTGTGTTGTCCCGTCACACCCCGCTGGTGGCTCCGTTTTCGTTCCATTAACTCTCATTAGTTGCTCACGAGGTAATAATAATGATTATGATGGGAGGAGTATACTGTTCTGTTCTTGGCTCAATATCACAACCTGGCGTATAACGAAGAAGTCATTTAGGGGATGCGTGCGTCGAGGCTCTTTGAAAGGTGAGGTTATTCAAAGTCATTAACACACACACACACACACAGGCACACACACACAGACAGACAGACCTTAATAACACCACCTAGCGTTACCTGTGTAGTCACGTGGTTCTCCCTTCAGTCTGTAGATACATTTAGAAATCAATTAAAAAAAATGTTATCCCGTGTGTGTCCCCCCATCGAGTCCTCCCCGTCATTTTACGAGTCTATTTTGTATACTGTGACAAGTCCTTCGGGGTTTGCGGACTGTTTCGAAGCTATACACATGCAAACCCGGACCCCACCCCTCGTGCGTCCCTGCGAGCCCCGCCGTTGCACCCCGTGGCGGAGGGAGCACTGAGGCTGCCGAGGTGTCCCAATGATGTTGGATCCACGAGGATGTGTGAGAGTGTTCTGCAGAGCGTGACATTCCTCAAGTGATGACTCGGCTGTGTAAAAGTATATTAGGATGCGAGTAGTGTAGATGGTGTGTGCGAGATTGCGTGAGTAAGACGCGGCCTGCCCACCTTTTCCCCTGCCCCCATGCAGACGTGTGGGTGTGACAAACGAAAACGAGTAGACCAGAGCCCCGCCAGGTCGGCCGTGCAGGCTGCGGGGACACGGGCAGTCTGGAACACATTTCTAAAGCTTTTGGTGTTATGAGGTGATCCGAGCTTGACTCTCCACAAGCACCTGGCAGGAAGTGGTCATATCCTTTTCTATTTCACTTAGTTGACTGTTCATTTCCCGCCTGGCCGGAGCCGGGCAGCCATGTAACACTCATAAGGCATATTTGTTAAACAATTTTGTCATGTAAAAATGTGTTGAAATACAGTTGAAAGCTTCGTATTCCTTTTATTATTTACTTTGCCTTGAGAGACACGAAGGTATGTTAATCGGCTTTTATCTTAAATACAGGAAGGCTGTTATTTTGTAATCCTAGGTCTTTCATTATTATTGCACTTTAAAATACATGAATGGTTGTTTTATAAATTTTTATTATATTTCTTTCATCTTAAAACAGGGTAAAGCATTATTTTCTTAGACCTATATATTTTATATATCTTTTCCTTAAGATCCACGAGGATATTTTGTAATAATGACAGCCCTCTACTCCTATCAAGAAGTATTTTGTAATCAACACTTAATTATAATATTTGTCTAGCAATTCTTAAGAACACAGCTCCTCCATGACGCAACGACTAGCGCGTCTGGCAACGAAGCCGTGGGTCCCGCCTCGAATCCTGGCTTGGGCAATCATCCTTCATCTTTACCTGATTCCTACGAACCACGACCCCAGACTAAAATTCTACTTATTATTACGAATGCAAAGAATTATAAATCAAATTTGTAATTGGTTCCTTCTTTGAATGGCACTCTTGTTTAGTTTCCGTAATATGATTCTGAGAAACCTGAAGCGTCTGACTTTTTTCTCGAAACCAGCATGATTTATCTGTTTCAGCCTCGTCTCGGAAGTGATCCATGGAACACCTTTGTGAGGCGCCAGAGTAAGTAGTTCCTTTGTTGATGAGTTGCTCTGACAGTACCCAGTTTTTATTTCAGTGCACCATAACGTATAATAACGTACTGGAAAGTCACGCTTTTACTCCTAAAGAGCGTACTTGTTTTCTCCCATGTCTTCATTCTTCCGCTGGGAGGGTACAGCCTCGAGCTTCCTGCTGCGTGGCGGAAGGAGGCGCCGCGTCAGCAAGGCCATTCCCGCAGGATGGATCGTTGTGAGGAGTGTTATCAGCCATCGCTTCACGAGAGCCCAGGTATTTCAGTGCAAATTTAGAAAATAAATAAGGGTAAATGTTAAACAAGATCCTCGCCGCGAGAATATTGAGGACACACTAATATTAACTTCATCGAAGCCTCAAAATTACTGTGCGTTTCCGAGGCAGTGTTACAATATTTTTTTCCGGCATAAGTAAGTAGCAAACTTGGAATTTGCGTATCTTGTAGCAGACATATATTCAGACCTTCCTTTATAATTTTTATTCAAGATGAATTCTCAACAAAATGTGTGCAGTTAAGATACCTTACTCTTAACTTGTCAAGGTATCTCGGGTAACTTCCCGGGTGACACCTAACAACTTTCACGCAGCTGTCGTGACGCTGCAGAGACGCCATTCAGTCGCCTCGAGAGAGAGAGAGAGAGAGAGAGAGAGAGAGAGAGAGAGAGAGAGAGAGAGAATTTAAGCATCCACTGCAGATTATGAAGGAAAGCGGAAATGCGACTGATGTACAAGTCATGCAAACAAATGGAATATTTTATCCTAAAATTCATTTGTCGGTGTCCTTGTCATCGGCAGCGAGGTTAATGATTACGGATTCTACAAACTCGTGTGTGTTGTGGGCAGCCCAGTGGTCCTCTTCAGAGGCTCGTGATGGTCGGTCAGGGGAGAAGCTTACGAAATGGCGTCACAGCAGCATTACGACAGCCTCCTTAGAGCCGCTAATTGTCGCTGGGAAGTTACCGAAGTTATCCTTATAAGTCAGAAGTGAAGTTTCTTAATTACATAAACCGTCCTCAGAAAACTGTCTCCGCCAGGAGATGAACCAATTTCAAGGTTTGTTACTTTGTTGTGTCCGGAAAACGAAGTAACATTAATTGAAACATAAATTTATTTATCTTTTTTCATTTATTTATTTATTTATTTTTATTTATTTTTTTTTTTTTACCGGACAAAAAAAAAACGACTTGTGTTCTCACAAATTCATCAAATGTTCTGTGAAGTGCCCACAATGCTCTTGTGACGTTTATCGCATCAGGAAGAAAGCCCGCAGGTCAAGGAACAGTTCTATAACCTCCTCCAAGCCGCAAAACTGTACTTCTTTCATTAAAGGTGAGTGAGCAGCGTACGCACACGAAACATATGTAAGTACATTATAAGAAGCCGCAGGGGTCAAGGGCTTAAGTCGGGCGAAGTCCACAGTTGTTTTAGATCAGGTTAGGTTAGATTAGATAAATGTCCTTGGGGTTGATGGGGCGAAGTCCGTTGTTGGGTTTGGTTCAACGTAATAATGTTAGGCAGAGAAATGTCGTCGCTGAAGGGGTTTGTTTTTAGAATTAAGACGGCGGCGTCGGTCCACCATATTCTTACAAAACTATTGGTTTCTGATTCAATCTCACGTAATTTTACAGAATTTAACAATTAAATATGAAATGTAAAGCGTGCTTTTATCCCACAATTTCCCTCAAATCTTCACAACTCTGCCACTACGTAACGACCGAGTAATGCATTAATATCTTAGTGACTGTGAAACACATTAGTGCTCCGTATATTGAAGTTGATTAGTGCAGACACATGTAAAGTTTCGGTAAAGTCTGAATTATCGTGCCTTGGTATCTTTGCGGAGAGGGTCTTGTTAACATTTACCTAAGGCAGTCTGAAGTGTGTGATAAGCCAGCCAGCCCTGATTTTATCGCAAAGCACTGGTGCTTTCAGAAGTCACGAACGCAGGCTAGAAAGGAGAAAGTTAATGTATCATAAAACATTTTATTGTCTCATAAAAACTATTTTCAAAGGCCACTGATGATGCGTCAAGTTCTCATGGGTGATCTTTTTTTTTTTATTGCTCGTGTAGAATCCTTGTTAAACAATCACTAGAATCATTGAAATACATTTGAAAATACCAATAGCTACCACTAGAAGCTGTGGAAAGCAGTTGAGATAAGTCGCTGAAACGTTTGAGAGTCCCGTCCCTGGTCAACACGTGAGACCTGTTTTGTTGAGTGGGGAAGCGTCCCGGGGGAGGAATGAGGTCTCACATGCCAGGCAATAGACCCGTAGTATATGTCAGATGTTCGCTGATATTTTTCTCCCTGAAGATGCAGAATGCTTGTCAAACGTTTATGCGACTGGAATCATAAAAACATACTTTAAAACTCCAAAAACTCCCGCTGTTAAAAGTTGTGGAGATGAAATGCTGAAACGTCTTGGAATATGCGCTATAATTTAGAATTAGTTTTGTGCTCATAGCGGAATCCAAGACAGGGGATCTCCTTAGAATGTTGGTAGCAATTTGACTCATTTTTAAAGGGGTCAGAAATGAATAGTGCTTTCCTTGCTTCCTACCTCCCAGATCTCCATTCTCACCACTTCCCCAAACTTGCGATGGTGCAAGAATTGAAGTGGTGCATCCTTCAGATCTTACAGAGCGTGACTTTACCACTGAGCCACAGAGAAAGATGTCATTAAGAGGAGATGTAGTAAAAGATCCTAAGATATACCATTGTGTAATATTTTCTTAACCCATTTTAACCATGATTTATTTGAGACACGTATAAGGCAATAGCTTTCTTGGATATATTCATTAAATACTACTTCATAAATACTGCAGCGCTGATTTCTAAAAATGAATGTCTTTCCTTAAGAATTAGAATAACTCCAGATACACATTAAACAACGAAACACTGGTAGGTACATGGTACGAGAAAGATTTAGGAGTTATAGTTAGCTCTGAACTCCGTCTAGGAAAAACAATGCATAGAGGCCAGAAACAGGGCAAATACGGTTTTAGGATTCATTTTTAGGAATGTTAAAAGTAGAAGGCCCGAAGTAATATTAAAGTTATACTTGGCGCTGGTCAGACCTCATCTAGACTACGCTGTGCAGTTCTGGTCCCCACATTACAGGAAAGATATAGGTCTATTAGAATCAGTACAGAGGAGAATGACTAAAAGAAAACAAGGGATGAGGAGTATTCCTTACGAGCCGAGATTGAAACTGTTAAATTTACATTCTTTAGAGAGACGTAGGTTAAGAGGGGACCTGATAGAAGTCTTTAAGTGGTATAAGGGTTATAACAAGGGGGATGTAAGCAAAATTCTTAGGATCAGCAACCAGAATGGAACAAGAAATAACGGGTTCAAGCTTGAAAAATTTAGGTCTAGGAAAGAGATAGGAAGAAATTGGTTCTCAAATATAGTGGTAGATGAGTGGAGCGGACTCAGTAATCATGTTGTTAGTGCTAGGACATTAGAGAGCTTTAACAGAAGATTAGACGAGTTTATGGATGGGGATGATAGGTGGAAATAGGCAGGTATATTTCATACAGGGACTGCCACGTGTAAGTCTCGTCGCTTCTTGCAGCTTCCCTTATTTCTTATGTTCTTATGTTCTAGATTTTGTTGTTTCTGGGAATAGTGAAATCAACCTGCTTTGGCAGTGTTTTTTTCCTTCCCTTTGAATTTGTACATGGTAAGGAGACGGGACAAAAAAAAAAAACACCACTCGTGACGCCGCTTCCATAAAGTAAATCATCAAAAGAGTTAAAAAAAAAATGGACAATCGAGTTCATAAAGCTTACAAGATCTATATTATCTCTATAGCACAAGTCCAAACTGAACACATATCAGTAACTAAGGACTGAATTGTGGTCTATACGAGATTACAATGATTAAACGCTTTGTTCTTTTATCTGACATTAAAATTCTGAGAGGAAAGCATCACGTGGAGCTTGTAACACTGAGTAACACGTGCTTCACTTGTATCTTCTCGCAGCGCAGAAGGAAAAAGAACAGACTAGCCATTTCGTTGCCAGCCATTACAACTGCGTCGCTGAAGCCATTCATTAACTGCTGCTTTTCCAATAATTTTTCTTGTTTCGTTGTCATTCAGTTCTGTTTCTTGCTGTTTGATTCGCTTGTAAATCTCTTTTATGATGTCAGTGTGAATGATTTAATTTTCTTTACTTCCTGATTTAATTTACTTTTTTTGTGGAAACATTAGAACATGAGAAAATAATGGAAGGTGGAAGAAACAAATAGTCTTACACGTGCCAGCCCCCAGGAAGAAAAAAAAAAACTTTCCGCCTATCATCTATCAGTAAATTGCTCTTATCTTCTGTTAAAGCTCGCTATTGACTCGGCACTAACAACATAATTACTGAGTCTATTCCGGTCGTTTTATCAACCCTATTTAAGAGAGAATTTCTTCGCCTCTTCTTTCTAAATCTAACTTTATCGAGCTTGAACCTGTTTTTGCTTTTCTTAAACTACCTAGAAGAATCGTAGTTACATCACCCTTGTTGATACAGTGCACATCACCCTTGTTGATAAAGTTCTCTCGTGTCAGTTTTTCTTGTTAATCCTATAACTACTGTGGTCTTTCTGTTGATAACATTCACACACTGTAAAATATTGTTTGCATGGACACACAACGGAAGAAGAGAAAACATGAGGTTAATTTTGTCAGCTTATGACTACTGATTATATTTAAGAGACCGTGGGACAAGCGGAAGTATCTGAAAAAGTTGTAGATGATTGGGAAAAATTGTTTAGTAGTGGAGGGAAATTCAAGTGCTAATGTATTAAGTATATTATCAATCATCTTATCATATCTCCTTTCATTTTATGTCACCCACCCACTCATGTCAGTCGGCCTAGCGTCACAGCCACTACTGCATAAAGGAGACGAATCATACGATCACGCTCTATGCCTCTGTAAATAACATACGTGACTGGCGCCGTGTAGCATCACTAATTTCATCGTGTGTTGCCTGCGCGAGTTTGCCTCACTGGGAAGAAACACGCTACGTTAGATTCCTGCTTCAGTGGAACGCTCGTATCAATGTAATTAGCGCGTGACTCAGATTGTACTCACGCAGGTAAATTTTTTTGTGCTTCTATTTAACTGTTTAGGGGTGCTGGAACATAGCCGGTTTTTTTTTTTTCCCATTGTTTTTCCCAGTGGCTATGACTTTTCATGCTTAAAAGAAATAGAGAACAGAATTAATATTTGTAAGAGTCGTAGTGATTGGAGACAGTGTAAATGGAGGTATATGGTTAAGTTAAATAGGAAGGGTAGACCGGAGGAAGAGAAAGCGAAGAGAGGGAATAAATGGAGCAGCGTAGCTTTTATACTCTTGTTTCTGTCTGCTTAGAGAGAGAGAGAGAGAGAGAGAGAGAGGCACACACAGAGACAGACAGACAGAAACAGACAGAAGTGTTTATTTTATGTATTCGCTATTTTTTCTTCCTCGCATATAAGCATTTTTCTGGCAGTCGACCGTGGCGGCAGCGGCGGTAGTGGTGGTGGTGGTGGTGGTGGTGGTGCTGCTGCTGCTGCTGGTGCGGGCGACACTAAATTTCCGACGCCTGCACGGCCGGCTGGGTTCGATTTGGGGGTCACCAGGAACCATTTTTACCGAATATTTGGGATGGTGAGTGGGGCGAGCAATGGCAGTGGGGGGTAGGAGGGAGGAGCGGGGGCGGGGAGATATCAGAGTGAGGGGGCCAACCACCACCACCACCACCACCACCACTACTACTACCACCACCGCTACCGCCGCCCACCACCTCGGTAACCTCACCCAGCGCCGGAAGAGGCTCAAGGGTCGCGAAATACAAAGAAAACGGGGGTCGGCGGCGCGAGGCTTGTTGCTTGCTTCCTTCCCCTTACGTGGTTCCCTGCTTTACTGCCTATCCTGTGTCTCCTTGGCTATTTTCGTGACTATCATTGTATTTGTGTTTCCAGTTATCCATGCTCCGTCCCTCTCCCTCTCCCTTCCTCTCCTGTCTTGCTCGTATCTTGCTTACCTTTAATTTCATGGGCCTCCGCACTCCAGTTTATTCGACATTTTTCCTCCCTTTAAATTAATACAGTATCTTTTATTCCCAGTCCGTTCACTTGTGTTATGACTTCAATTTAAGAGTCAGTTTCCGACAATTTCAAAAGGTGTTTATTACCGGGTTCCCATAAGTTTGCGTTCATGTTTTGACGCTACAGTTTATATCTGGTCTAATAATTGCCTACAGGGATAATGAACGTAGATACCAAAAATTCCTAATCTAGTTTTCCACGTTTTGTTCGCATCGCATTGAATTGTTTGCGTGGCTGGAGTAAAATTTTGGAGCAGGACAAGCGTGACTCAGTTAATAACCACAGCGAGGCAAGAAATGAGACCATAAACACACGATCCAAGCCTGCAGAAAAGTCTACGAGTGCTGCATTAGTCCTGACACGTAGAAATAGAAGCGCCTCAGGTAATAGCAACACCTGATCCACGACACACACACACACGCACACACACCTTCCTGCACAGGCCTTCAGCGTGTAAACCAATTAACTCGGTTCACTTCCTTTTCTGATAGGAAAGCTTGGTATAGTCCCCTGTATTACTTTTACTTCCGGGATCAAGTCAACGAGTGTTACATTAAGCTTGAGATTTGTCCCAGTATAGAAAATAGACTCGTATGATGACGGGGAGGATTTGATGGGGGGAAGCACACATAGGATAACGTTCTTTTTTATTGATTTTTAAGTGTATCTACAGACTACACAGGTAACGCTATGTAGTAAAAGGCAGGCAGAATTAAAGGATAAGAATATTAGAAGATAGGGAGACGGCAACAGGCCACTTGACCTACACAAAGCAACTCCTGTGCTCTAAAAATTCACCTGGTTCACGAAGCACGGAAATGCACCTTCCTGCACGAGCACCCGACGCATAAATCAATTAACTCAATTTTCTTCTTTGCTGCGGAAAAGTTTTTTTTTTTTTTCTTTATGCATGAAAGAGGTCAGCCAAATAAAAAAAAAAAGAAAAAGGAAAAGTCTCTCTAATTTCTGCTCCCCACAAAAAAAAGGCTCCACCACAAGGAAAAATAAAAGTTAGACAGACAAAAGGTTTCCAGGATGGTTAATTTAGATCTGGAGATGTCCCGATACTCCTCTCCAGAAATAGGTTAGGTCATGGGAAGAAGGGAAAAACAGAATTGGGCACAGTGTTTTACCACTGAAAAGAAGGATAAGTTAACATTGGCAGTCTGCAGTGGCACTTCTACAAAAAAAATACCACGCAAATGGAAATGTAAACATCTAAAACAACAGCTCCAATTCACACATCCTATCATAAAACTACCCTGCTTGAACTGCTGTAGTGATTACGAGGTCAAGAATCAGCATATCACAACGACCTTCACGGCGATCTTGCGTTTTGCATTGCGACACGCGAGGTCACTTTGGAGGAAGACGCTGGCGGACAGGGCAGGGTTCACAGGCACGAGGGAGGGAGGAAGGAAGGAAGGAAGGAAGGAAGGAAGGAAGGATGGGCAGCCATGCGCGCCGATCGGGAAGTTCTGAAGTGTTGCCGTGCCGCTGCTCGTGTGTGTTGGAAGTTGACCCGAAATTACGTTGCCTCAGTTATTTAGGGGAGGACAGCGCGAGGCAACGGGGGCGAGGTGCTGCGGTGGGCGAGGGAAGGGGTGGAATGTTCGTAAGTTTAAGGATATTTTAAGACAGAGGATAAGGGTGATGAAAAATTAGTACTTGCATAGATATACTCGTATACGCGAACAAACACACACACACACACACACACACACACAAGGCTGGCTGGCTCTCTCTCTCTCTCTCTCTCTCTCTCTCTCTCTCTCTCTCTCTCTCTCTCTCTCTCTCTCTCTCTCTCTCTCTCTCTCTCTCTCTCTCTCTCTCTACCCCCCATATGTGTGTGTGTGTGTGTGTGTGTGTGTAACGTACCCGAAAGCAAATTTAATCTCTTATACAAAACCTATCTACACACACACACACACACACACACACACACACACACACACACACACACACACACACACACACACACACACACACACACACACACACAGACCAATCAACTCTTACAAAATTAACAAAGAAAATGGTACGTAGTTTACGAATTAATCAAAAAACCCACAATTATCTACCTTTTTGTCTGCCTGCCTGTTTGTCTGCCCGTCTGTCTGTCTATCTGTTTATCTGTTTGTCTATTTACCTATTTGTCTTCCTGCTTACCTGTCTATCTGTCTGTCTGTCTGTTTAAACATATGCCTACCTGCTTGTCTGTGTATTTGCCTTGCTGCCTGTCTGTCTGTCTGTCTACCTACCAACCTGCTTGTCTGTATCTGCCTCTCTGTCTGTCTTTCTGTCTCTAAATATGAAACTAACAAAATCTTTAAGCATGTCACGTATAAAGGCCAGATTCTGTCCTTGCAACACACACACACACACACACACACACACACACACACACACACACACACACATAGAAATTAATAAATAAATAGATAAATAAATAAAACGAGAATAAATAAATAAAATATTACAACAAAAGAGGTAATATCTTTCCCTGGAATTTTACGCACAATAAAATAGAACAGTCGATCGGTTATGAGAATCCTGTTGAGATTTTTTTTTTTTTTTTTTTTTGTTAATGTCTGTATTCTCTTTTCCCGGAGGCCGAGCAGCGAGTCCAGTAATCCAGTGTAACTTTATTTTCAGTTTCCATTTTGCATTATAATCCCGTACCTGTACCTTTGTTTCCCCCCTCACGACCGCTACTGGCTCTATACACGTGCCTGCCTGCCTGCCTGCCTCCCTGCTTACCTACCTACCTGCCCCTCTCTCTCTCTCTCTCTCTCTCTCTCTCTCTCTCTCTCTCTCTCTCTCTCTCTCTCTCTCTCTCTCTCTCTCTCTCTCTATGCTTATTATTGTTGTGACATTTTTTTGGTATTTTTTTATTATTACTATTATTTTTGTTTTATTCTATTGCTTGTTTTATTATTGATTTCATTATTGTTTATTTTATCGTTATTGCTGTTATTATTGTATTTTTGTTGTTGTTGTTGTTGTTGTTAGTGTTATTATTATTGTTACTGTCATTATTATTATTATTATTATTACTATTATTATTATTATTATTATTATTATTATTGTTGTTATTATTTTACATATATATATTTTTTTTTTCTCGGCAAGACTATCGTATGTGTTATTAGTATGGATAACCACAAGGCATAACGCTCATCCACTCGTACTGACGATCGACAACAAAAAATCAAAACTACAGGTCCATGAAAGAGCTTAGACTCATTGGATCCCAGCTTGTAAATATGTATTGTAGTGATTGTCCTTATCATACGTAAGCCAATTAGTCAACCATAACAATTTCTCTCTCTCTCTCTCTCTCTCTCTCTCTCTCTCTCTCTCTCTCTCTCTCTCTCTCTCTCTCTCTCTCTCTCTCTCTCTCTCTCTCTCCTTCTCGTCCTTTTCATCCTCTTTCTCCTCCTCCTCTCGTTGTTGTTGTTGCTGTTGTTGCATTTGTAGTATTACCATCACCACCACCACCACCATCATCATCACCATCATCATCATCATCACCATCATCATCATCATCATCATCATCATATTCACTATCATTTTCATTTCCATCATCATACTAGATTAAACGCACCAGATACTCCATTTGCCTTTTACTGCCTTGATCTGCTTTCTCAAACGCTTCAGCTCTCCACCTCCTTAATGCAGCACAGCAGTTTTCATCAGGCTTTGGTGGAAGTAATAGAGATTTCCAAGGATGATTTTCGTGATTTCTGTGATAGTTCAGCAAGCAACCTGCATCGTTTGTGGGAAAAAAAAAAAAATCACATGGAAAGACGCGACTAATAATCTCTGTGGCCTTTGTGAATTGTCCTTAGTGAGAGAACGAAGCGTTTCAGAGTAAAGATATAGGAATGGTGAACTATTAATATGTGATTGATTTGTTCGAGATAATTTAGTTGGCGAAGTGGCGACAGACTCTTTGATGGATAAACGTAGTCGTATTAGTCCCAAAGTTCCCCGGAATGCTGCATCAGTCTTGTGTGGGTACTTAGGGGATGTGCATCTCCCTGATGTTCCCTGATGTTCCCTTTCCTATCGATTTCCTGTGTTCCGAGGCCATTTGTAGGCGATGACACCCTCGGGAGAGCTCAACACGACGCCACTTACCGTGAGAGAGAATAAAGACAGTCTTGTTTCAGAGGAAGATTGATGTGGTCGTCGCCTGTACTTGATGCTGAAGGGTTGACATTGAGGTGCTATTGTCTAGAGACTCTAGATGGTCATTGTGGGTATACAGCAGCTGCCTGCCTCTCCGCTCACATTGGCACGAGGGCTCACGGTGGGCACTACCGTTGTGGTCTCTCTGTCTCTCTCTCTTTTGGTTGTTCTCCTTGAAATGGTCAGCTGTTACCTGTAGTCTACTCATACCTCCACACCACGCTCACTGTGCCAAGAGGCTTACGATGATGAAGCTACAACTGCTGCTGCTGTTACAAATACTGATATTGTTGTTGCTACTGCTACCTCTGCTACTGCTACCTCTGCTACTACTACGACTACTACCACCACTACTACTACTACTACTACTACTACTGCTACTACTACTACTACTACTGTTATTTATACTACTTGCGCTGTCACCACTTATCCGTAATAATATTTTGTTCATAAAACAGGCCATCCGAGGAAAGCGGAATGGATGGATGCAAATAATTCAGTATTCTTCCAAATAAAGGCCTAATTCATTACGTCAACTTTTATGGGTTCAAAAACGCTCTTCAGAAGCTGGTCTACCAAATTCTGAATCTGGTTGAAAGACAATCAAGGCATCTGAAGTTATCTACTGTAGAAAAAGAGACGCTGCCTCCGATCCTGAGGGACGCGCCTCAGAGGCAGACAGCGATGTTATTTTCCTCTCTGTGTAAGAGGGCCACTGGCCAAGGGCAACAAAATTTTGAAAAAAAAGGCTCATTTGAGTGCTAGTTCCCAAAGCGAAGTCAAACAGACGTGGTCAACACTAGAATGATGGAGATTGCGTTTTAGTTGTCTAATGAAAGGGATCCGATCGTCAAGAGCAGGCGCGACGAAGACAACAGACGTTTGCAGCAAAGCGTGGAAACCAAAGGTATGGAGATGGCCAAGATCATCCAGGCGCAACGCAGCCTCCCTACCAAGCCCTGAATCTCACTCCGTTCCTGCCAAACAGACGACAACCATCTTTTGCAGTCATCCATCAAACTCCTGCTGTGAATGAAGGCTGAGGTCTGGAAGGAAAGGACGGGCGTCTCCTTGAAAGATTCTTTTGAGGCTCAAGCTCCTAAACTTGCTGATCGCCAGAGGCGAGACACTGCTGGAGCCGCTGCTGAGGCAGAATGGCGTGTATCCCACGCACACTGCTGGATGAGCAGGTGGTGGACTGTGTGCTGGACCACTGTGTGATGACGGGGTTCTCGTTAGAGGGCGGGACCGCAGTTTATCCCCTCGCTGAGATTAAGACTGTAGTGAAGAGGAAGCTGCTGCTAGGCGTGAATGTGGGCCAGGTGAGGCGAGTGGTTCAACATCTGCAGAAGAGTGAGGCTTCCAGTGCACAATGAAGACCGTCGGCGGAGCTGAGTCCTTCATGGGGGCAACCCCTATCTGGATAAAGTCCAAGCCACACACCCTGCAATACTTGGGCGGTAGCTTCCTCTAATACCATGCAGTACAAGCTGATGGCACGCTACTGATCGCTCGACTGCTGCTGTTCTCCAAAGATAAGGTACTTCAAAAGCTGGACAGTGCTTTATCGCTCCAGCGTCCGCTTGATGAAATCTTAGCTGAAAATTTCTTGTTTTCATACCTAAGTACCCCTGCCCTCGCCACCAGCCGGAGTCTGAGCATTGTCCTCAATAGGAAAATGACAACAGTGGCAACCTAAAGACATCTCCGAGAAGGAACGACGTGACGTGACCTTCACTCAACCACACGCAGAGGCAAGAGGAGAGGAAGGCATGGTGCAAGAAAACATGAAATATTTTCTGCCGTTACAGTACCACTATGGACTGAGGCTGGCGGCGGCCTTCCGCAGCCTGTGTCTGATGGAAACAGAATTCGCCCAACGCGGAATCGGCGCGTGGATCTTCGGCAGATACGGAGCATCGGTTTTGTTTACGAGCCGCGTCGTTTAGATTCGATCCACTGCACATCTGGGGGCATAACTCCACCAGTGTTCAAGGGCGTCAGAACAGCAATTGATGGAAGAAATAATGGGCATAAACTCTAGTGGAACTTTCTTCACAATGTGTTCAAATATTCACCGAGATATAAAGGGACTCGAGCAGGTTGGGATCTCAGGCCAGCCCAAGGAACCATAGGAACCCATAGACAAGGAATCTCCCTTGCACGGCCAAGTGGCGCCAGACGAAGGAGACAAGTGCCTAACTTTGAAACAGGAAGAAACAGACGCGCGTCTCGCACACGAACTAGAGGGAGACAAGCTAAAATTACGTAATTAGATCAAAGAACTACGACGAAAACTTAGGCACCAGACACAGGTGGAAAGGCATTCTTTTCACTCAGACCTCGTGGCTTTCGGAAGTAAGCTGCAGAAACATCTCAGGTCAAGGACAAGCTTTTCTGTATAATGGTGACGAAGCAAATGCCAGGTAGCTTCTGCCCGGTGCAACCAAACTGGAAGCATTCGATTACACCGCTGAATGGAAGCAAGAGACGCGAGGGAAATAAGGGAAGGAAGGGAACAAGAAAAGGGAGTGAGGAGATAGTGAGTCTGCTCACGTAAACAAGCCCAACAAAAGAGAAAAAAAATTATAATTCCATTGACAATGAAAACGACTCCGGGAAAGATGAGAAGATGAAACAGCGCCGTAAGAAGAAAAAAAAATGGAGAGAAAAGTAATAAGTTCAGTGGAACATACAAGTTCAACAGAAGGCGACAAAGTGACGATATCACCACCAGTAAGAGTGACTTCTCGCACGATCATACGGTGAAGCAACGAAAAAAAAAGAAGAGGGTGCTGGTAGAGAGTGATTTGGGTGGTGAGGACAAGTCAAAGAGACGGCGACAATAGTACAAAGTGAAAGAGAGTGAAAGTGACTTCTGTAGCGACGCAAAAATAGAAGGTATGAAAGAAAAAGATAAAAGCGTGAGGAAAAAGTTAGGTGGATATTGAAGACAGGATAGTTAAAATAAGACTGGGAGTGACTTTTGAAGCGATAAGGAGCAGGAGAAATGTAAGGAAAAGGAGAAAACCCTAGAAAATAGCGAGTATGATAGTCTTGATAAGTCAAGAGGCGACGGCACGATAGTTCAAGTGAGGGAGAGTGACTATTGGAGCGAAAGGAAGATATCATCGCCGCTCGGGAAGGTAAAGGAAAAGAAAAGGGGAGAAAAGATAGTAAACTTGATGACGTAGACAAGCCCGGGAGGCGGGGACGTGATGGCTGGAGAGACAGCGGAGACAGCGGCAGAAGCACAGAGGGGAAGGTGACGCGGCCTGAGGGGAGCAACAAGGCAACTGGTGGCGGAGAGGAGAAGGAGAAGGATTGGATGGAGAACTTGAAACTTTCTGTGAAGCGGCAAACCTGAGTGCAAGTCACGCCAAGAAGGTTGAGAAGTCTTCTCTTAATGCAGGAACGTAAAATATTTGATTTAACAGCTAATGAACAGTAAAAGAAATCCATCAGTCAGTCACTAGTAACTTTGTAAACATGTATGGAAAGAAAGTATACAATAACGGAATAATTTTGTCTTTATGCGAAGAATGAACAAGTACTTAATAAAAAAGAAAAATAGATAATAAACTGAATATTATCCATGCCCTACCTGCAGACTGTACCTCGTGGAACTAATTAACATTTTTATCACTGCTCCAGGTAATGACACACGCCTGGTGACGCCGCACACACACACACACACACACACACACACACACACACACACACACACACACACACACACACACTCTCACACCATGCCTTTCATTCACTGTCTTTTCTATACTTTACCCCAACATTTCACTAGCTTTTTTTTCTCAATCTCCTTTTTTAGGCCAAGGAAACGTTCTTAATATGTATGATTAAAAATACACATATTACATGATGCGGTGATAGTCAATGCAGCCTTCTTCCCACAGTTATAGTGAATTTGGCTATTCACTAAGTAATATATTTAGTAGTTTAGTTATCTATCTTATTTTATCCACAGGAAGGACGACAGAGTGAAGGAAAACAACACACGTACTCGCACTAATAACTGCTACTATAGAGAGGAAACCGCTGCCGCTACTACCACTTCATCTATCAGGTAATGTCCTCAGTACTCGTGTCTCTGCATACAAGCATAAAGCACAAGGGGATGCTCAAATTTCGAACATGTATAGACTTAGTTAGGCAAGTTAGCATCACGAGTTGTTGCTTTCAAGAGGTCCCGGCACGTGGTCGTCACCGTGATGGCCTCCTCCTCCATATAATCAAGTCATTTTACATTAGTACCTTTGAATCGCAGGGGTGGGTGATGAGGGTCTGGCCTTTCCGCCCGTACAGGTCCAGGGGCTGAGCTGGATTTTAATGTAGTTTAGGGAATGGGTGGGTGCGTGGGTGGGTGTGTGGGTGGGTGTAGGCGCTTTGTCTGGACTTCCCCTTCATGTAGGGATGTCAGCCTGGCATACAGATTGATAGATAGAGATTTGGATTTGATTATTTTCACTCTCAAAGGATCTGCTCCTCAACTGACGCTATAACCGACGACTCGCCCATTTTATCACTGGTTTTGTTGTTGTTGTGGCGGTGGTGGTGGTGGTGGTGGTGGTGGTGCTAGTGCTACTGCTAGTGCTACTGCTGGTGTTGCCGCCTCGTATTGTTACTGTTGTTGCTGCTACTACTCGTATGATTTTTGCTCTTTGTCGATATTTCAATCTTTGTTGGCGGTAAGACTTTTGTGATAGCACAGCTCGAGAACGTGAAGAAACTCGCCTCGTCACTGTTTTTTTAATAGGTGATGAGAATTAGCGGACAGAGTAATTTTAATAGTCAGTCATGGGATAAGTTCTTCCTGTTTATTTTGCCTCCCTAACAATGTTTATGAGCATGCTGGACGTCGAAGGTGGTTTGTGGTCCAGTTATGAGCCGTGGACAGCCGCCACTGAGCTGTAGACAGGCGCGGCACCCATAAAGTACCGCCCAACACTCCCGCTGCGGCTACTCATTTCCAGAGATGACGGCCATATCATTTGCATAGCGGCAGGAGAGGCCAGGGAGTGGTGGTGAGGCAGCACGTGGCATCTGTGTGCATGTAAGGGAAGGTAGTGCAGCGGGGAAGAACTGTGGGGATGGAAGGGATTCGTGGCATGTGAATTAAGACCTTGAAAGCCTTTGATGCTGTGAAGTATTTGGATAGCTAAGGGTGTTGTGTGGCGGTGAGGGTCTTGACTGACAGGTAGGAATGCTGGGAGGTGTCAAATAGCCAGAGGTATTTCTTTATAAAGCCATTTGACTTGCCAGTAGAGAGCGACCAGGAGCACCGTGCAGCGACTTCTACTGAGACTGTCAAATGCGGGAGGGGAAGCTGGAAGGTGTCACGTGGTTAGAGGTAATTCTTCATAACGCCACTTAATGCACGTCAGTAAAGAGCGTCCAGAAACACCGTGTGGCAACTCTTACCGAGGATCTCGAGTGCCGGCAGGGGTAAGCTGGAGGGTGCCACTTGGCGGAGAGTAATTCTTCTTAATGCCACTTGACTTGTACAGACCTTTCGGGAATGCTGGTCACAGATTCCTGGTAATCTAAATCCCCGCGCCATCCAGTGCTGTGGTTTGATGTTACATTGGACGTCTTGAAGTAATGAGTGGATCCGGGAATCGAAAAGTGCTCAAGTTGCGAGGTAAATACGGTTTTCCTGGTGACACATGATGCCGGGAAGCGCTGTGCTACCAGGAAACGAGGCGTGTGTGCGTTTTGTGAACTGAATCCGTATTTGAGGTATGCTTTAGGTGCTGAGTCAGTATTTTAGGTGCTGTCAGTATTCTAAATGTTAAATCCGTGTTTGAGGTGCTGATAGCCTGTGTTTTAGATGCTGAGGCTGCTTTTAGATTGCGGAGTCAGTGTTTGAGTTGCTATATTAGTGTCTTAGTGCTGAATCAATGTTAAAGGTGCTGACATCTAGTGTTTGACCTGAGTATGTGTGTTTGACTTAATGAGTCTATCTGAAAATAATGGTGAATCAGTGTTTGAGATGCTGAGCCAGTATATTAGGTGCTAAATCTCCCCGTTTGAGAAGTGCAAAGCTTGTGTGAATGCAGTAAAGGTTATGTTAAGCTCCTTGAAGTGAAGTAGTAAGGTAGCCAGAGGTTTTGCAACTGTAGATAAAGTAGTGGAGCACAGTATGAGGTGCCACGGTCATATGCAAGGCGCTGGTAGAGTTTCTGGGGTTCAGAAAGTAAAAGGTAAAGTCTGGAATCGCAGAAAGTGCTGGTATTTGCTGTCAGTCCCTGAATGCTTCCAGTACCCGCAGAGAGTATCAGGTGGCGTGCAGCTTGAGTGGACGGGGAGGCAGCGGCCGCGAGAGGGAAAGCCAGCACGCAGGACACGAAAGTTGGCAATCAGCGGGCAAAAGAGAGGAATAGTTGCACCATACGAGGGCGAGAAGGCAACATTCCATCGCTATTCAATCGTAATGAAAATATAAATATCGAATATATCCCTCGCTTGCGGAATAATAAAACAGTGAAAACTCCATTGCTGCTCCCTGGCCGTGGGTGGCGGGGCGGCGGGAGGACAGGAACCGGTGCAGGGGAGGTGGCGCGGCGCAGATGTGTGTTTTAATGCGCGCCATAACCGGGATATTCCGTGGTATTGCTGGCCGTGTGTTCCGTGACGGGCCGCTGATCCCTTAGTCACCTTGCCGCTCCCAGCCACGACCGCCAATGTAAAAGTTGGACGCCCGCCGCTACTAATGGTGGCGGAGTGAAGTTTTTTTTTTTTTTTTTTTTTTTGATAAACGTGAAAATCAAGAGTGGATGACACATTACCTAGGACTCTCTCTCTCTCTCTCTCTCCTCTCTCTCTCATCTCTCTCTCTCCTCTCTCTCTCTCTCTCTCTCTCTCTCTCCTCTCTCTCTCTCATCCTCTCTCTCCTCTCTCTCTCTCTCTCTCCTTTTTAAATACATTACATGCAGAAATTAATCATGTTAGGAATATTGGGCTTTTGAACTTGGTCTGTCCGAAATGATTGATGGCCCGGTGACCTTGAGAGTGAGTCCTGTGTGTGTGTGTATGAGCGGCGAGAGAGAGAGAGAGAGAGAGAGAGAGAGAGAGAGAGAGAGAGAGAGAGAGAGAGAGAGAGAGAGAGAGAGAGAGAGAGAGATCATAGTTAAAAATTTTAATAAATATTTTTGTCGTATGATAATTCAAGATGATTTTTTCACACTCACAAAGAGAGAGAGAGAGAGAGAGAGAGAGAGAGAGAGAGAGAGAGAGAGTGAGAGAGAGAGAGAGAGAGGGGGGGGGGTGGAGAGGGAGGATAGAATAGGTGGGAGAGTTGCCGCTACTGTCTTTCCCTCCATTCTCACCCCATCACCACGCTACAGTGCCCCCTCAGCACCCGCCCCCCCTCCTCCCAAGTCCACCAACACCACTATCTCCCCAGCCTCCCCTCTCCACCGCAGCACCACCACTACCTCCCGCAGCTTCCCCTCTGCAGTCCAACACGCCCGCTACATCTCCCCCTGGGTCACACTCCCACCCCAGCTTCCCACTCCAGCTCCCTGCCAAAGCTTTTCCAGGCCCTATCCCCAGTCCAGCACTACCGCCTCTCCCAGAATCATCTCACTCAGACCAGCACTCTCCCACAGCCCACCAGCACCCAACCATAATACTGCCAGGTTTCTCTTCCTATCTCAACACCACCACAGCACTTCCCCACCCCAGTCTCCCGCCACATTTTTCATAGGTACATAAGAACATAAGAAATAAGAGAAGCTGCAAGGAGACATTAGGCTTACACGTGGCAGTCCCTGTATAAAATATTGCTACCTAATTCCACCTCCCCAGTCCAATACATCACCATCATTCCTCAAGGGTTACGTTTCCACCCCACCACCTCCACTAAATCTAAGCTCTCACTCCCCAGCTTTGCACTCCCATCTCCCCAATTTTCTCCAGACCGCAACCACTAGCACCACCACCACCACCACCACCACCACGAGCAGTAAAGGTAAATCTAGCAGGCACAGTGTAGTTTCAGTAAGTTAATCTCGACAGCCTTTTATATAGTGGTGCATTTTTAACAGTTAATTTTGTTTTGTTCGTGATTCTTCGCTGCAGTTTACTATTCCGTGTATTTATGCTTGTAGTGCATACTATACCTTCACGTATGTATTCATTTTTGCACAAGAGCCTTCCCCGTTAGTCCGTTCGTTCGTTCATGTGTTTGTTTGTTTGTTCGAGTAATGGACCGTGCATTGTTATTGTTGTTTTTCCCTGTGTACTCCGCCCTGTTTCCCTGGACCTGAGAGTGACGCTTGTTTCCCTTTAATCAAGCCGGCGAACTTTTTTTTTTTTTCCGCCACCCTCGCTGCCTCCTGGGACGGGGCGCTGCGACTCCCCCTGGCGTGGATCTGCGTGTGCCGCCGCCGCGTGGGAGGGAGATTTTGCCCTAGCGTGAGAAGGTCCCAGTGCGTGTCCCCTCTATCCCTCCGGCGTTCTCTCTCTCTCTCTCTCTCTCTCTCTCTCTCTCTCTCTCTCTCTCTCTCTCTCCTCTCTCTCTCTCTCTCTCGACCATACTGTACGTTATTAACACTGATATTGCTCATAGGAGTGCAAGTATTAGTAGTAGTAGTAGTAGTAATTGTAGTAGTAGTAGTAGTAGTAGTAGTAGTAGTAGCAGCAGTAGTAGTAATAACAGGGAATTCACTGCCCATAAAAATTCAAATTACAAAATTCATTATACACGTGTACTTGAAATGATCCATACAGCAATTATTGGATATTGAAGACATTAGATTTCACAGCCCAAATGTATTGTATAAAGTAGTAGTAGTAGTAGTAGTAGTAGTAGTAGTAGTAGCAGTAGTAGCAGGAATAGGATGAGGAGGGGGAGGAGGAGGAGGAGGAGGAGGAGGAGGAGGAGGAGGAGGAGAAGGAGAAGGAGAAGAACAAGAACAAGAAGAAAGAGTAGTAGTAGTAACAGGAATAGGAGGAGGAGGAGGAGTAGTAGTAGGAGGAGGAGGAGGAGGAGGAGGAGAACAAGAACAAGAACAAGAAGAAAGAAAGAAAGAAAGAAAGAAAAGAAAAAGAAGAGGAGAAGGAGAAAGAAGACGAGAAAGAAGAGAAAGAGAAACAGAATGAGAAGGAGAAAGAGAAGTAGTAGCAGTAGGAATAGGAGCAGCAGCAGCAGCAGCAGCAGCAAGAGTACCATTACCATCGCCAGCATCGTCAGGGAAGGTAAAAAGTCGCGTTCATTTACTCCTTGAATGAGCAGGAAGGAGGATGAAGAAAGGCAGGCGGCTGGAACTCCCCCCGTGGGAATTTTTTGACCAGCAGAGAAGCCAGAGATGTTTCAAGTTAGTGGAGTGTTTTCGTGTCTCACTTTTTACCGTGTGTGTGTGTGTGTGTGTGTGTGTGTGTGTGTGTGTGTGTGTGAGTGTGTGTTTGCAGTATCTTGCTTGGGTAAAATACTGCAGTTGAAGGAAATGTTAAAAGAATAGATACATAAATTAATAAAAAAAAAATTCAGTGCTGCTTGACGGTAAATATTTATACTCTCTCTCTCTCTCTCTCTCTCTCTCTCTCTCTCTCTCTCTCTCTCTCTCTCTCTCTCTCTCTCTCTCTCTCTCTCTCTCTCTCTCTCTCTCTCTCTCTCAAAACATAAACGAGTTTTTTTTAGCCTCTTGTCAAAACGCATCATTTTTTTTCTTTTTTTTTATTTTATTTTTTTTTTTACATCCGTCACCTCGCATTTCAACTCAGAAAAATATATAGCTCTGTGACACCATCCACACACAATCCACACACGGCCACACATGCACCAGTATCCACTCCACTTCTACACCTTCACTCTCCCACCCACACCTACCCACCCAAACACTCACGCAATCACACACACACACACACACACACACACACACACACACACACACACACACACACACACACACACACACACACACACACCTAGGTCACCCTTACTCTTCCCTCATTAAGCATCACACCTGTCCAACTATGTTCACCTTTAAACACACACACACACACACACACACACACACACACACACACACACACACACACACACACACACACCACACACACACACACACACTGCACACAACTGTTAACATCAAGTGCAAAATATATGGCGAACTTTAATTCTCTCTCTCTCTCTCTCTCTCTCATCTCTCTCTCTCTCTCTCTCTCTCTCTCTCTCTCTCTCTCTCTCTCTCACTTCTCCATTTTCATTCCTTCATTCATTTCTTTCACGCTCCCCTCCTTCCCTGCATGACACACATTCACTTGTTTCCCTCCCTTACTCCCTCCCTCACTCACAGTCACTAGCTTCCTCACTCATTCACTCACTCACTCACACACTCACCAACTCCTTCCCCTTTTCCATCCCTTCCTCATTCACTCACTCCCTCACTCACACATTAACTCCCTCGCTTTCTTCCTTCCTTTCCCCTTCCCTCCTAGCAGCAAACCAACCTACCTACCTTCTATTTTTACATTCTATTTCTCTCACTCTTTAACTCTGCGCTTTTTTTTTCTCTCTCTATCTTTTTTTTTTTTTTTTTTGCTTCGTCCGCCAACCATTTTTTTCCCGCCCCGCCAACATTTATTTTCCACTGAAGGAAACAAATATCGGGTTTCTGATAATTTTTTTTTTTTCCGACTTAAATTCTGAGCTACCTCCGTCCCTAGCGAGGCCATTGTGTGAGGTTCACAGCGGAGGTCGCCGCAAGGGAGGGAAGGAAGGAGGGAGAGAAGACCTGGAGGGAAGGGAGAAAGAGAGAGCAGAGTGAAGAAGAATGGGACGCTAAGAGAGAGAGAGAGAAGAGAAGAGAAGAGAAGAGAAGAGAAGAAAAAAAGAAAACAAGAGAAAATAAAAATAAAAAAAAGACAGAGGAGGGAAGAGGGAAAAAGAATAAAACATGATTAACTGAAAAGAGGAGAAAGAAAAGAGAAGAGAAAAGAGAACATAAGAGAAAACAAATAGAAAAAGCAAAAAAAAAAAAAGTTGCTGACAGATTCATGGGAAGGTGAATAGGAGGTGAATGCCAAGAAGAAGGAGGAGGAGGAGGAGGAGGAGGAGGAGGGGAAGGAAGAAGAAGAAGGAGAAAAAAAAAACGGAAGAAGGCAAAGAAAAGAAAGGAAGAGACGAAAGTAGGACAAGTAAAGCAAGGGATGAGAATAAACGAGAGCAGGAAAAATGGAATTGGAGGAATGATATACAGAAGGAAAACCGAATAAGAGGAGAACCAAGGAGTAAAAGGAAGGAATAGGAAAAGAAACGAAGGGAAAAGCGAAAGGAGGAGGAGGAGGAGGAGGAAAAGCAGGAGGAGGAAGAGGAGGAGAAGCAGTAGGAGGAGGAGGAAGAGGAGAAAAAGAGGAAGAATAAAAAAGAAAAGAAAAGAAAAAGAAAAAGAAAAGAAGGAAAAGAAGAAGCAAAAAATGGCAAGAAAAGAAGAAAAGAAGGAAACGAAAAAGGAAAGAAAAGAATTGGAATAGTAGAAATAAAGGAGAAAATATAAAGTAAGGAGAGAGAGAGAGAGAGAGAGAGAGAGAGAGAGAGAGAGAGAGAGGAGAGAGAGAGAGAGAGAGAGAGAGAGGGGGGGGGGGAAGAGAAAAAATAACAGGAATAAGATATCGTTTATGAAAATTAAATGTGAAAGGAGAAGAGAAATAATCACTGAGGAGGAAGGAAGAAAAGAACAGTAAGTAAGAGTCCGCAGATGAAAGATAATCATTAGAGGAATTAAGGAAAGAAGATTGGAAATAATGAGGCAAAAGAAGAGGAGGAGAGTGTAAAGAGGCAATGAAATGAGGGAAGGTAGAAAAGAGATAGAGAAAAAAAAATATAAAAACATGATGATGAAGAGGAGGAGGAGGAGGAGGAAGACGATGACGAAGAAGAGAGGAAGGCAATGGAAGAATAATCTAAAAATAATGAGGGTGTTGAGGAAAGAATGTGATAGAAAAAGGAAAGAAGGGAAGAAGTAATAGGAGGAGGAGGAGGAGGAGAGGAGGAGAAGGAGAGGGGGAGGAGGAGAATGAGAATGAGGAGGAAGACGATTACGAGGACGACGATGAGGAGGAGCAGGAAAAACAGGGAGAAGGAAGAAGAAGAGGAGAACCAGGAGTACGAGGAGAAGGAGGAAGAAAAAAAGAAGGATAAGGAAAAGGAAGAGGAGGAGGAGGAGGAGGAGAACGAGAACAAAGCGGGGAAGTAAACTAAGAAGGAGGAGGAGGAAGAAGAGAAGGAGAAGGACGATGAGAAGAAGGAAATAGAGGAGGATAAGGAGAAAGAAGAGGAGGAGGAGAAAAAGGAGAAAATAAGGAGGAGAAGAAGGAATGGTTACATGAAAAAGAGGGAAGGGGAGGGAGAGAAAAGATGAAATCAGGAGAGAAAATTAGTTTCTGTTTCGGAAATGTGATTATGGGAGACGGTAGATGTTTATACGTCGGGACACTTGTTTACCCCCTTTTTCCTCGCCTCTCTCTACCTCCCTTCTCCCTCTCTCTCTACCTCCCTTCCTCCCTTCCTCCCTTCTTCCAGCCTCTTCTTCTCCTTTCATTCTTTCTCTCACTCTCCTTTCATCACTCGTTTATTCCTCCTCCTCCTTCTCTTCCACCCTCTTTAATTCACTCTTTCCTCACCTTTCCTTCAGCTCACCTCGCACAAATCTTCCTTATCTTCTCCACCATCTATCACACTCTCGTCACTCCATCCATCCTGCTCGTCCCTCCTTCGCCCCCTCCTTCAGTGCCGGCGTGTTGCTGAATCCTGAGCGCCGTTTGTGGCCGCCCAGGGACTGTTAGGAGGATTGTGGGTACTTGGGTCTTCCTTCCTTCCTCCTCCCTCTTCACTTTTCCCTCTCTCCCTCTTCCCTCTTTCCTCCCCTTCATCTCCTCGTGATTCTTCCAAGCCACTCCCACACATTCCTTGCTTCTCTCACTTTTTTTTTTCTTTTCTCTCCCTTTCTTTCTTTGCCAACTCCTCTTTCTCCCTCCCCTCACAATTACCCTTGACCGCCCCTCCCACTCCTTTCTTCCCTCACTCCTTTCTTTCTTTCCTTTTCTCTCGATCTTTCCGAACTTTCTGTAATCTCGCGCTATTTTTTCGAATCCAAATTGTACTTCTTCACGTCCCCTATCGTCCCCTGCTCGTATTCTCCCTGGCCTTCACGCCCTCTCCTTTTTTTTCCTCACTCTCTGGCCTTCCTCATGCACCGCCCCCCGTCTCTCACTCTTTCATTTCTTTCGGTACTTCGTTTTTTTCCCCCTCCATGACTCTTCCTGACTTCTTAATAAGGGAGGAATTAGAGATGGGTGTTCTTCATCATTTGTGGAATATTTTCTTTAGGGTATTTTTTTTGGGGGGGATGTCTGAATACAGGATAAGAAAATGATAGGTACATACGTTGCGGCTTGCTGGGTTTTGGGGAACGTATCTCTCTCTCTCTCTCTCTCTCTCTCTCTCTCTCTCTCTCTCTCTCTCTCTCTCTCTCTCTCTCTCTCTCTCTCTCTGTCTCTGTCCTCCACTTGCAAAACCGACGAACGTATTCATTCCAGCCCCGTGCAATGCGTTAGTCAGGCTTCGCGTCGAGTGAACACTGCATTGTGGCTCTCCAACTTGGGCGCAAGACGGAGACACGAAAGGAAAAAAAGGTAAAGTAAGAGGAAGAGCGACGAAGTTCATTCCATTATTTAGAAACCTAATGTACGAAGACGGTCTTTTGTGCGTGGAAGCCCTTGCGTCCTTGAGAGAAGAGAGTAAAAAGTGATGGCTGAGAACATTCCCCTGGATGTAGGAAACTATTAATTTATTATTTAGAAACCAGATAAAGGGAGAAAGTCGTTAGTGCGTGAAAATATTTGTTTCCTTATTAATGAAGAGTGAATAGTGAATAATAGAGAATAGAAAACAATAAAAGGAAGTGACTGAATAGAACATTTCCCTTGATGTAAAAAAAAAGAAAACTTATTTACTTATCATTTAAAAGGCAAATTTAGGAAGGCAATCTTTTGTGCGTGAAAACCTTTGTTTCCTCATTAATGAAGAATAAAATCATGGAATTATAAAGAATAGAAGAGAATAAAATGTAATGAGAGAACAAAAAATAATTCCCTTGATGTACAAAAAAAACATCTAAATTCATTTCATTGTATTATCAACCCAATAAGGCGAGCAGTCTTCCGTACGTGGAAACCATTGCGTTCTAAAGAAATTAAAAAAATTGTAGTGACTGAGTAGAAATATTCCCTAGATAAAAATTAAAAAAAAAAGGAGCAAAAAACATAACTAATTAACAACAAGTATCTCTGAAACTTCCATGAAGAAGAAAAAAAAAAAAGGTGTCTACGGTAACAAAGATAGTGGACGGAAACTTTCTTCACTCTAGCGGGGAAACAACTCCGGGCGAGGCGTCTGGGAAAGTTGTCCGCACAAGAACTCTAAACAGTGAGCACCTCTTCTGGATAAATACACACCACCTCCTCCACCACCACCACCACCACCACCGCCGCCGCCACCTCCTGCTTAACGCTCCCAACACTAACTGCGGTTTCCTCTGCGTCACTTTTTATTTCCTTTACTTGTGTGCTGGTAACAGACAGACGCACAGCGAGTTTGGTCTTACCCCGTGTTCAGATATTTATTGTTTTGTATTTACTGCTTATTTCTTGTTTATCTGTCTGTCCATGTGTCTTTCTCTGTGTGTGTGTGTCTTTCTTTCTGGCCGTCTATCTGTCTGTCTGTCTATCTGTATTTATGTTTGTCTCTCATTTTGTTTGTCTCGTCACCTCTCTCTCTCTCTCTCTCTCTCCTCTCTCTCTCTCTCTCTCTCTCTCTCTCTCTCTCTCTCTCTCTCTCTCTCTCTCTCTCCCTCTCTCTCCACTAACTGTTTAAATCTTTGAAAAAAATATACAAACAACATGTGTAATTGAGTTTTTACGTATTCTCGTCTATTTTTTTTTTTTCTTTCTCTCTCTCTCGGGGATACAAACTTCCCAGAAAATCCGTCAAAAGAAAGTGTGTGGACCAAGTTTGTAGAAAAAGTGTTCTTGTACTGAAGGCTCGGGAAGGTAGTGACTTTTCTTCCTTCCTCCGTCCTTCACCTCTCCCTTTTCGCCTCTCGTCCCCACTCTTCCTGTCCCTCGTACTCACCTTCCGTCCCTCCGTCACTCCTGCCTTCTTTCCTTCCTTCCTCCCTCACTTACTTTCCTCTTCCATCCCTCTTCTCTCTCCCCTTTCCCCTTTCCCCTCCCAGAATGTTTTCTCTCCGTGGCTCCTTCACAAAGTTTCTTTCTCTACCCCTCCACGTCCTCTCTCTCTCTCTCTCTCTCTCTCTCTCTCTCTCTCTCTCTCTCTCTCTCTCTCTCTCTCTCTCTCTCAACATGTAATTCACCTCGTTTGCTTTCCCTTCTTCCTCCGTCGTCCCTTCCCTCCCCCCGTCTCTCTCTCTCTCTCTCTCTCTCTCTCTCTCTCTCTCTCTCTCTCTCTCTCTCTCTCTCTCTCTCTTTGCCTCCCCAGAGTGAAAAATCCTCAGGGGGCGCCGCTCCCCGCCTGCGGTGCTTGAAGATTTTCCCAGCGGCGGGGCGGGATTGTGTCTGCGAGGCGTTCCCAAGCGGTCCACCCTTGTGCGCAGAATGCAAATAATTATGAAAGAAGAAAGTTATGATGGTGAAATATACCAACGCCGGAACCGCTCACCATTTTTTTTTATTATTCTGTCTTAGCGCAACCACGACGGAGTGTTTAGAGCGTCATGGTTTAGTCTCCAGCCTCGGTTTTCTACTGGCGGGGTCGCAGAAGGGTCACGTATCGAGATGTGATGGTGCTGCCTCGTCCTCCTCCTCGTCCTCCTCCCCCTCTCCCCCCTATCACCGAAGGCAAATTTATCCCCGTTAACAAATTTCTTCGCTAGCCGCGGGGTCAGTGCGTGAGATTGAAAATATGATGGTGTCGACGGGCTCATCTAACTCGGGAAATTTGGAACTCAGCGAAGCGACGGACGCACCGCCGTGTTGCCGTCCTCCACACCCACTTAAATCCCCCTAAAGGACACTCCTGAGCCGGCTTATACCCTTGAACCTCCCCGCACGCCGCCCAAATCCTCTTGACCCTTTAGAAATGCCGTAAGATTCACTAAAGCTGCTTTGAACGTCCTCCTTCCGTGTCCTCGCGTCCACGCATTCGTCTCTGCATTCAGATTCATTCAAATACTTGCACTGCCTGTCTGTGTGATGAAACTCGCCTGCGTCTTCCACAACACACTGACAACACAACACTGACAACACACACACACACACACACACACACACACACACACACACACACACACACACACACACACACACACACAGGCAGCATCTTCACTCACTGCACGCAATCTACAACAAGTCCGCAATCTGAGCAAGACACGCAAGTTCACTAAAATATATCAACAGTTTATATGCAATACATTTTGTCTACTTTTTAACCTTACACACACACACACACACACACACACACACACACACACACACACACACGAGGCAGTCACGGATCTGTTTATAACTTGACGATCAACACAAAAACACCGCGGCTGTAACTGGCCTCCAACTCAGCGCCGCCGTGTGTATGTCACAAACTTTTTAGTTGATGAAAATTGCACACGCTCTCTCTCTCTCTCTCTCTCTCTCTCTCTCTCTCTCTCTCCTCTCTCTCTCTCTCTCTCTCTCTCTCTCTCTCTCTAAGCCTCTGAATTTACTACTCCTTTACATTTCATTGCCCATTTAATGGAGGCGATGGCGGTGGAAGAGGCGGGGCAAGTGGGTGAGTAAAAGAGAGAGAGAGAGTAATAATGATAATAATAATAATATAATGATAAATTTATTTTTCCACTTACATTGGTTATTCTTATTACAGTGAAAAAGTTAGTGTTATCTCAAAAGAATTAAGACAATCATTGAAATTTTAAAAGAAACACCAAAGTATGTACAAATATAATCCTTAAAATAAGATGTATAAAGATGTCAAAATATTATTAAAATCCTAGAAACAAAGACTGCGGTACAAGTATGCGGTACAAGTAAGACAAAGCTGACCTGGACTCTGGGATCAGTAACAGAACTTTAAAATCTTAAGCCAACAAAAATTTCATAAAACAATAACTTTGATTAACACAACAAATCTCTGAATATAGAATTAAAATCAGTATGAACTTTATTATTCCTTGAGAAGCACATTTTTTTTTTTAGTCTTGACTCAGATGCTGATGGGGTACAAGCCAGTGTGTCATGTGGTGGGAGGTCGTTCCGTATACTTGAACATCTCACAGAGAATGATCTGCCTCCAGTGTCAGTATTTACCTTTGGCACATACAGTTTGTTTTGCTGGCGTGTAGTGCTACAGGTGAATTGATTTACAGTCGGTAGAGGCAACAAGTGGTCAGAATAAGAATTGTTGAGATGCTACTGTTAAATCGTATATTATTTTTGTCTTTAATAGTGAGCCACTGTAGTTCATGTAAAATAGGTGTGACGTGGTCATGTTTTTTTAGCTTTCCCGTTAGCAACTTTGGCAGTGAAATTTTGCAGTTTTTGTACTTTTCTTAGTGTTGTATGTGAAGTGCCCGATATTATATTGCAGTAACTGAAAATACTCAACAAACGAGATTGTACTATTACTGTGTGTGTCGTTAGGTTAAAATGATCCTTATTTCTATTAATAAGCATAAGAGTGTCCATTATCTTCCTATTGATTTCATTAATATGTTGATCAAATACCAGGTATCGGTCCATATACAGACTGAGATTTTTCACATGTATAGCGGGAGTGATGATGCTGCTGTAGAGGAGTAAATTAATGTTAAGTGGTATCTTAGAAATTAATTGACGAGTACCCATGAATATACACTGAATTTTGCTTACATTCATCAGTAAAGTAAAGTAAATAATGTTCTACCTTTCGTAACGTTTCCTCTGCTTTGTTGACGAGATTATCAAGTTAGTGGACCCTGCCGCTGTGTAGAAATTGTTTACCATCAGCATATTGAACAAGCATGCAGTCGTTAATGTAATCGATCATGTCATTTGCATAGATGTTAAAAAGTATCGGGCCTAGCAAAGAGCCTAGTAGAGAGAGAGAGAGAGAGAGAGAGAGAGAGAGAGAGAGAGAGAGAGAGAGAGAGAGAGAGAGAGAGAGAGAGAGAGAGAGAGAGACCCCGAAGAATAATATTACCATAAATAGCACTCAAAGAAGAACAGCAAACGCATGCATATGGAGACTGTCCGATACAACAATTTGGATCTCTTTAAAGGAGCGAAGCGGAGTGGAGTGCAGGAGGACCGGCGAGGGAGTGGAGCGGAGAGAGCGAGGAGTGAGGAGGCGAAGAAAAATGACTCAATTCCTGGTGATGATTAAAGAAAACGCGGCGAATGGTGCTGGGAAAACACCTCTTATGGAAATTGAGTAATAGAAAATGACCGCTAGAGGGATGAGCTCCATTTATTACAGAATTGAGAGGTTTTGTAACCATGGCGGCTGCGGTGTTGGTGGTGGTGATGGTGGTGGTGGTGGTGGTGATGGTGGTGGTGGTGGTGGTGATATTTTTTTTTTTATATTTTGTTAGTTTTGTCCTCGTGCATTTTTTTTCTTCTTCTTTTTGTGTGTGTGTGTGTGTGTGTGTGTGTGTGTGTGTGTGTGTGTGTGTGTGTGTGTGTGTGTGTGTGTGCGTTCTCTTGGGATGGATGATCATGACATGTCAGTCAATTGGTTCACCTGTTTGTCTGTTTGTCTCCTTCCATCTTCCTGTCTGTCTGCCTGTCACTGTTACTCTCTCTCTCTCTCTCTCTCTCTCTCTCTCTCTCTCTCTCTCTCTCTCTCTCTCTCTCTCTCTCTCTCTCCCTCCCTCCTAGGACCTCCTCTTCTCTCCCTCCATTCATCCATTTCTCCCTTCCTCCTTCACTTCCCTTTCTTCCAACGATCCCTCCTTCCCTCCCTCCCTCCTTCCCTTCCTCTCTTCCCCTGAACACGAGGGCTGCTATCAAATAGAACAAGAGTGTGCTTCTAAGAGATAATGAGTTTAGGGGCGAAATAACAGTGAAAGCAAGCAGACAAGCAGGAGAAGGAAGGAAAAAGCAGCCTGACATCACAGAAGGCATCAAAGTGAGCGAAATGTTTCCCTCAGGTTCAGAATATTAGATAAAAGCTGGCAAATTCTGGGCTTCTCTCTATTTCCCTCCCCCCTTTTATCTCTCACTCTCCTCTTCGCTATCCATTCCGTTCATACTTCATATTTCTTTGTCATGAGTGTTTTTTTTTTTTTAATGTGCATAATAGACGGAAAAAGAGAAAGGAGAAATGGTTGGTGTATGCACTGTGCAGTTTCAGAGAGAGAGAGAGAGAGAGAGAGAGAGAGAGAGAGAGTCATTTATCAAGAGTCTTGTGCAAAAGTGAGTTGCTTTAAAAAAAAACATTCCCTCATTAACCATGCACACAATAACTCCATTAACTGAGAATCGAGCAGGCCTTGAGTCACCCATTACCTTCCTCCTCCTACCCACTGCCTCCTCACCTTCGCCTTTCACT
The DNA here is from genome assembly GCF_035594125.1 of Scylla paramamosain. Taxonomy (NCBI): domain Eukaryota; kingdom Metazoa; phylum Arthropoda; class Malacostraca; order Decapoda; family Portunidae; genus Scylla; species Scylla paramamosain. The sequence continues at coordinate 36,695,764 of NC_087152.1, read as the reverse complement.
CACCCTCACCCCAGCACACTCACTCAAAAGTCCCTCTCTCCCACCCTCTCTCCTCCCACTCTGTCTCCCTCTCTCTCTCTCCCTCACTCTCTCTCACTCTCTAGTTCCCTTTCTTTTTTTCTAAGTAATTGATTCGCAGTCATTTCTAAGCTTGCCCTTCAACCCTCGCCTTACAATTATTAGGTTCGGGGAATCCAGATGTTAAACGCCGTAATCTCGTCATTGCCAACTCTCTCTCTCTCTCTCTCTCTCTCTCTCTCTCTCTCTCTCTCTCTCTCTCTCTCTCTCTCTCTCTCTCTCTCTCCCGCTTCCGCGTCATCTGCTGCTTAAAGATGTAACGATCAGTAATAGTGTGTTCGTTTTACTGGTTTTCTTGTTTTTTTTTATGTTCGGGCGATGTTGTTCTGTCTTTTGTTACCATCAAGTCTTTCGTAATGATTTTTTGTTTTGTTTTGTTTTGCTTTTGTTTTGTTTTTTCTTTCTTTAGTTTTTGTCGTTGTCATTATTGTCATTGCCATTGTCTTTTTTTTAATCTTCCTCATTGATTTTACGATTTTGACCTTCATTTTCTACTGCTTTGTTTGTCATTGGCCACAAAGAATCGTCACAGCCTTTCGTCATCATCAGTAGCACCATCATCATCATGAACAACAACAACAGCAACAATGACAACAACAACATTAACAACAGCAACAACAACAGCAATAATTATATTAACAACAGCAACAACAACAACAACAACAGCAGCAATAACAATGTCATCATCAACAACAACAATAATATCATAATCAACAACAATAATATCAACAACAATAATAATAACATCAACAACAACAACAACAACAACAACAACAACTCCATCATAACGTTATTATTATTATTTTTCTTGCCACGATGGTCTTCCCTTCCATCTGGTTCTTGCATTGTTGCGTTCCTTCCATTCAGTTCCCGTGCACGAGCCTGCCGAAGCATCCAGTCCTCCAGCTTCTTAGTTTGGAAGACCCTGCGTCGTGTACCTTCCCGCTGCTCTGCTCCTTCTGTCCTCCTCGCCCTTCTTTAAAGTCAATATGAGGACATGTTTAAACGTGAAACATTTATCTTGCACCATTTGAACTGAAAAGAGCGTCTAGCTACTCTTTTTTCAAGTTTATTCGATAACGTTCTTTCTCTCAAATATGTAAAGGATTTAGTTTCAGAGATTGAGTGTCATTCAGAACAGGGATGTCTTTGCTCTTGCTTCTACGGCAGTGATAACATCATCGTGCCTCTGTCGGTATAATAACGTTGTCTGCATAACAGTTCTCTAAAATAAAGATAGCAATATGGTGCAACTTAGATGGTGATATTTATTTTCTGGAATTTACGTCTTTGATGGTGATAACAATATGGTATACCTTACCTCTTTGATAGTGACATCAATATCGTGTACTTACCTCTCTGATGGTGATAATTTTGCGTAACTCAATTTTTTCTGACAGTGAAAACAGGATGTAACTTGCCTCTGTGACGATAACAATCTCGTTTAACTCACGTGAAAACAACATCCTGTGAATTTCTCAGTGACAGTGATGACAATTTCGTGTTGCTTATCTGTGATTGTGAGAACATCGCATAACTTACCCCTGTGAAGGTGAAAGCAAACTTCCTCACCTCACCTCTTTGGCACTGGTAACAACTCCATACACCTTACCTCCGTGGTGATCTGCGGTGGTGACAGTAACACCATGTAAACACCAAGACTACTGACAGGAACACCGCTCTAACAACCCTTATTAGCACGACCTGCAGCACTCCCGGGCCCTGAACACGTTCCTGAGGTGTGTGTGTGTGTGTGTTGTGTGTGTGTGTGGCGCGGGGCAGCTGGCGGTGGTGTCGCATTAGTGTTGGGTGGGAGTAGAACAAGGAGCACCCCCTCACCAGCGAGACACGCTCACTGGTCGCCTTTAACACAGGCCAGACAACAAGGAGGCTAATGGAAACTTGCCACGTACAGCCAAAAAATCCAGCCGGTCTTCATTGCATGCTTCCAAAGGGACAAACGTAATTGGCTGTCAGAACAAGCACGCTGGGTACCTTTAATATTTATGGACAAGACAAGTGTTTAAACAAGGAAGCTAATAGGAACCCACCACGAAAGAAAATAGTAATATTCTTTTACATTTTTTCCCCATATATATCTCGCTATCATGTCTGTACAAGAAAAAGTACATTGGTCACCTGAAACACAGAGAAGACTAGTAAGAAAACTAACACGAACAAATACGAAAAAAGACACTTCCTTGCATTTTTCACAAGTACAAGCTTATCTCGCTACCAGAACAAGCGCGCTGGCCACGTTAAATACAGGTGAAACTAAGCAAATGTCTGAACAAAAACACTAACAGGAATCAATACGAATAACTCCCCCACCCCACCACCAAAAAATAAAAAAATAAATAAATAAATAAAAATAATCCTTGCTACCAGAACAAGCATGCGGGTCACCTAAAACGCAGAGAAGACTGAATAAATACTACCCGAACAAGAAAACAAACAAGAACCAGTACAGATAATTAAATGCAAAGTAAAAAGACTCCTTGCATTTTTCATAAGTATATGCTGACCTTGCTAACAGAACAGCTTAAACACAAATGAAGTGCCTGAACAAGGAAGCTAAAGAGAACCTACCACGGAGAGAAAAAAAAAAAAGAAAAAGAAAAAAGAAAGCAAAAGAAGAAAAAAGTCTATATTGTAGTCTATAAGTACAAGCTTATCTCGTTGCCAGAACAAAGATCACCTTACGCATAGATGAGACGAAACAAGGAAACTAAAGAGTATTTAACTTGAGCCAAATAAAAAAAAAAAAAACGAACTTACGAGTATCTTGTATTCTTCCGAAAATACAAGTTTAACTCACCATCAAAAACAATTACACTGGTCACTTTAATCACAAATGAGACTAAACAAGTATCTGAAGACGGAAGCTAACAGGAACCAACCAGACTAAGCAAAGAAAGCTGAATATATCTTCTGCTCTTCCACAAAAATACAAACTTATCTCGCTAGCAGAACAAGAATACTAGCCACCATAAGCACATATAAAACTAAACGATTACCTGAAGAAGGAAGCTGACAGGAACTAACTACTGAAAGCACATCCTAAAAATAAATAAATAAATAAATAAATAAATAAAATAATAATAATAATAATCAGTCATATATTCTACAAGTACAACCTTACCTCGCCACCAAAACAAACACAGATGAAACCAAACAAAGACCTGAAGAAGGAAACTAACGGGGACCTAACACCAACAGCCAAAAAAGCTTAGAATATCATATACTCCTCTAAACTTACAAACCGTTAAACAACCGCCCCCCACCGTCACTGCCTAGGCAAGGATAGTGAGTGACGTGTGTTGAGCGATGTTTCTCCCGTAATTTGCATATCACACCTGGGCGGCCGCGTACTGCATCACCCTAAGAAGTTCCCTCATCACAAAAGCCTCTCTCATCACAGCAAGAACCTCGCGTCCGCCGCCCAGATGACGCCTGAGAACCGCGGCAACGAGAGTGATGAAGGGATGGAGATGAAAGTGGGCGAGAGGACGGTCGAGAGAGAGAGAGAGAGAGAGAGAGAGAGAGAGAGAGAGACGGACAGACAAATAAACAGACAGACAGACAGACAGACAGGCAGACAAAAAGACAGATAGACAGAGGCAGAGACAAAGAAAACACAAGAAAAAAGGAATGCAGGAATGAGAGAGAGAGAGAGAGAGAGAGAGAGAGAGAGAGAGAGAGAGAGAGAGAGAGAGAGAGAGAGAGAGAGATTTATGGAGAGGTGAAGAGTGAAAGATGGTTGAAATGACATAAGTTCGGGGAAGGAAAAAGAAGGATCGGGGGAGAGAATAAGGAGAAAAGTAGGCCATTGAGAGAGAGAGAGAGAGAGAGAGAGAGAGAGAGAGAGAGAGAGAGAGAGAGAGAGAGAGAGAGAGAGAGAGAGAGAGAGAGAGAGAGAGAGAGAGACAAAAAGGAAATTAAAAGCGAAAAAAAAAACAGACAAGAAGGAAAGATGAAGCAAACAAGAAATTAAGGGAGAGAGAGAGAGAGAGAGAGAGAGAGAGAGAGAGAGAGAGAGAGAGAGAGAGAGAGAGAGAGAGAGATTTATTAAAGGAAGGTCTAGGTACAAAAGATGATAATGAAATGCAAAGAAGAATCCCAAAGGCGGTGATCAAGCGTTGGGTTTTTAACGAGTTTACGGCGCCTTTTGATGCATGATGTGGACAGCTCTCTCTCTCTCTCTCTCTCTCTCTCTCTCTCTCTCTCTCTCTCTCTCTCTCTCTCTCTCTCTCTCTCTCTCTCTCTCTCTCTCTCTCTGTGCTCGATTTTTCACATATGAATAAACACTGCGAAGCCCCACACACACACACACACACACACACACACACACACACACACACACACACACACACACACACACACACACACACACAGACACACACACAGGTGACACACAAAGACCTACATAAGTGGAACACATTAAACATATGTAAAACGAGAACCATGAGAGAGAGAGAGAGAGAGAGAGAGAGAGAGAGAGAGAGAGAGAGAGAGAGAGAGAAGGAATGAATGGAGGGGAACAGATGGGTGGGCGCGAGGGGAGAGAAAGGGAAAGTGGGTGGAGGCGAGGGGAGTTGGTAGATGGAAGAGGGGCGAGGGAGGTTGATGGGAGGCGCGGGAGCTACATTGCCTCATTACGGTCATTAGTCCTGAGCCCCGCCAACTCCTGGAAACTTGTGAAAGAATGCACGATCCCAGCCCGCCGCGGTGAAAAAAGAATGACGGAGAGACGGAGACGGAGAGAAAGAGAGAGATGGGGAGAGAGAAAGAAAGAGAGAGAGAGAGAGAGAGAGTATGTGTGTAGCTTGTTAGAGATGTAGAAAATCTGATCAAAGGTGTATGAGTAATGAAAGTGTGGAGAAACAATAATAGAGGAAGAGAAAGAAGAAAGGATGAAGGAAGGTTAAGAAAGTAATAATAGTAGAGACCGCTGTGGTAGTAGTAGTAGTAGTAATAGTAGTAGTAGTAGTAGTAGTAGTAGTAGAGAGAGAGAGAGAGAGAGAGAGAGAGAGAGAGAGAGAGAGAGAGACGTGTGTACTTATGCTTTCCCAGAATGTGGCAGAATTTGTGTGCACGTGCGTGAGAAATCATTAGGCATGTGTACTTTGGAGACCGTGTGTGTGTGTGTGTGTGTGTGTGTGTGTGTGTGTGTGTGTGTGTGTGTGTGTGTGTGTGTGTGTGTGTCCCTTACCTCTTGTCTAACCTTACCCCTTACGTTCAGAAATCCATCTTCCTCCCTTTCTCTTTGTGTAACGGAAGAAGAACAATGGGTGTGGCTCCTCACTCAGCTTCCATCTCTCTTAGTGAAATGAACCGCGGATGTGTTGTCAAGATTACCAACACCAATCTCCATTACTCTATACAACCAGGTGTCAAAACCTCCACTAGACACACACACACACACACACACATTCTCTCTCTCTCTCTCTCTCTCTCTCTCTCTCTCTCTCTCTCTCTCTCTCTCTCTCTCTCTCTCTCTCTCTCTCTCTCTCTCTCTCTCTCTCTCTCTCTCTCTCTCGACGACCAGTATATAAACACAAAAATCTGTTCAGGAATCTGGGAAATGTATCCTGCAAACACGAGAATCTAGGACGGGTGCTTCATGCAAACCTTTTGGTGAAGCTGACCCAGAACGAGCCGCCGCCTGCTGCACTAACTTTATGTATTGAAAGTGTATGTACCTACGCACGCAGAGCTGGTGGGTGCAAACTTCTCTTGTGCAATATGTGTTGTTAGTGTTTTACGTGCTTGCTTTTATTTCTAGTATATACGACTGGTTTGGTTTCTACGTAGATTTTATACGACTCCCCTCTCCCTTCTCCCTCACCTCACCTTCTTCTTCTTGAGTTACAATGTGTTGTTTGATTTCTCTCTACCACGTGTTTGTCAGGTGTGTATTGTCTTCCCTTCCCTGTGCTAGGAATACTCAAGAAGCGATCGATGAGTTTACCACCACCACAGTTCTTGGGTCCGTGTTATGAAACGCTTTGTTCTTTCGTAAGGATAATTTTCAAAGGCCACGGAGATTATTAGTCAGGTTCCCTTGATGTTTCCTTGATAAACTAACATTAGAAGCATGAGCGTATCCTTGAAAACCCTAATAACATTTAGTAGTCTGTTAAAAGTTGCTAAAACTCCGGAAAGTTGGGAATAGGAACCTTAATCGCGAGGCACATGCAAGGCTAGCACGCCGTCACGTATTTTGGTTGGCAAGTTATGGGCGGACGTCTAAATTTACATCGTCTAGGCACAAGTATTTGTATTCAGGCCAGCTAAACACGCCTGAGGTATCTCTTATATTTTTGTTTTATGTGCGTGTGCTACTTTATTTTTTTTTATTTATTTGTTTCTTAAGGATAGCTTGTAATCGGAACTGCGTGCTTGTGTTGCTTATTCTTCGTGATCCTTTATTATTATTGTGGATTGCAGAATTTTAAGCAAAACTATTATGAAATTTTTCTTTTCTTGATTGTATGAATAAAAATCTCTGTGATGACTATACGGTAAAGCTGTGGACAATAAACTACTTCTACTATTACTACTACTACTACTACTACTACTCTGTGTGTGTGTGTGTGTGTGTGTGTGTGTGTGTGTGTGTGTGTGTGTGTGTGTGTGTGTGTGTGTGTGTGTCTATCTTAGTGATCTTGTAATAGCATCAGTAACTTTTCTTAAGGATGGAGCTGGTTGGAAAATTTAAAAGATGAGGGCCCGTAGGGAGTGAAGCAGACTAACCAAGATGCTGAAGTTCACTGAAGAAGGTATTTGAACTTGAGGCAAAAAAAAAAAAAAATAATAATAATAATAATAATTGTGTTGAAATCATGAGGAATATTTCTGATCGTTGTCATGGTGATGGTCAGACGCGATGTGAGTGAGTGAGTGAGTGAGTGAGTTGCGGACGATGAGTTTCAGTATTGTTTTCCCGAGCTATAAGTTAACAAAGGAAACATCAGGAACTAAGGCACTGGCGTAAAATATTATGAAGTACTTGAGGATTTTGTCATTAGATTTAGGTCTGTATTCTGAAGCTCTCTCTTCTCTCATCTGGACTGTTTTCAAAGGCCACAGAGATGAGTAGCCGGGTTCTCATGAGTGTTATTCCTATTGATGGTACAGAATACCAGTTAAACTATGACTTGAAGCATGCATAAAAACTATTGTCATAAGCCACAAAGATTAACAGGATTCTAATGGGTGTTATTATTATTATCATCATCATCATCATCATCATCATCATCATCATCATCATATTTATCATCATTTCACATATTTTTTTTTTTTTTTTTTTTATCAGTGATAAATGCTTTATCGAAAATGTTCCGAAGAATCTTTCCTGCCACGGTGTTCCTCATCCAAAGATTTCGTGGCGTTCGTTTCGTTCTTACAGACCTGCCCAACAGCGCTTACTGGCCACCGTGCACAAACCAGATACTTGTGCATAATTTTCTTACTTCTGCAGTATTAAAAAGAAATATACATATAAAAAAAAAGACTATAATAATAAAAAAGAATATCTGGAAGCGTTTGTAGCAGCAAAAAGTAAGAGAATGGTGACAATAATAAAAAGAAATGTGCGAGAGAAATAGAAATTAAGTAGTTGACTCACCAAAACACTGCATATTTTTTTTTTTCAGTCTACTCACTCATTCAGAAACTCACCTACCTCTCACCTGTCCTCTCTTTCCGCCTTACTTCACTAACCTTTTGCCAAACAGACGTCACAAGCGTTGCACAAAGCCTACAATTACGTAAGAGTTTTGCCTTTCACAACTGAGGACGAATGTTCTAATTTTTTTGATACAGGTTTTTCCGCAGTTTTACGTTCGCGCCGTCAGTAGCTGTAACGTCCCCCGCACCGATACCCCATGTGATACTTTTAGCAGCCCCCTGACACCCTTAATCTGTCCAGCCACCCCTGACGCAGTATACTTTCCCCCTGACACACCATGACTCCCCCCCCCTCCCCTGCTGTGTAGCCTGACTGCTCCAATATCCCCTGACAACTCCATACCGGCGCCATCCAACACGTCGAGCTCACAACACCCTCCAGCACACTAAAAATATACATACCACCATTTTTACTTGCATCCGGGTACTTAAAATACTTACTGCGCCCTCCCACATACTGCAATATACACAAAACTACATCTACGAACACAACTTCCTGCCGGACACTTGAAAATATACACAACGCCATTTTTATTTGCATGCTGGTGCTTAGGATACTTATAACACCCTCCAACTTACTACAGTTACAGAATACTACTTCTACGTATACCTTAATACTTACACAACACCCTCTATAACACTACAATGCACATAACACTATTTCAACTACACCTCATTACGGGCAACACCTCTAATATCTTACAACACCCAATAAAAACCTTTCACAATACCATTATTTGCTCGACACATCAACACCATCCTCACAACACTCACAACACCTCCATTATCGTCCATCACACGAAAACAGCCCTCAACACCCGACACCGTGTATACCCCAGCACATCAGCACCCTGCAACACCTTCCTACACCCCCACAATGCACTATGGCACTGCTCAACACCCCCGCCCCCTCTCGTAATGCACTTTAAAGGCACTCCGGCTGTCCTGCCCCCCCCTCTCTCTCTCTCTCTCTCTCTCTCTCTCTCTCTCTCTCTCTCTCTCTCTCTCTCTCTCTCTCTCTCTCCCGTCCCTCCCGCCACTGTTCTCAGGGGGAGAGGTGCTGGGGGGGGAGGGGAAGCCATCAAGAGGGGTCACCTCCACCACTACTAAAGGCGACCTCCCGCCTAAGTCCTCACACAGCCCACAGACCGCCGACCCTCCTCCTCCTCCTCCTCCTCCTCCTCCTCCTCCTCCTCCTCCTCCTTTCCCTTCTAAGTTTACTTCACACCACCTGCTCCCTCATACCGAGATCTTATCCAGTTTCCCTTTCCTCATCCCTTATTCACCCACTGCTGTCTCTCCCTTTCCTCCTGCCTCGCCCACGCCGCCCAGCCTTCCCCTCCCGTGTCACTCATGATTTTCCTTTCCTCCGTGATTTACCCGCCGTGAATTAGGGTCGCCCTCTCCCCCAGGCTGACGAGGGCACGGGTGGAGGGAACGTCCAGGCTCTCCTCTCCTCGCCCTAACTTTATTATGTGGCCTAAAGATATACAGAATTGGAATCCCTATATTGGGGAACTGAGGGTGACTCCCGCCCTTTTGCATAATTGTGTGTGTGTGTGTGTGTGTGTGTGTGTGTGTGTGTGTGTGTGTGTGTGTGTGTGTGTGTGTGTGTGTGTGTGTGTGTGCGTGGGTGTTTGTGTGTGCGTGGGTGTGTGTGTGTGTGCGTGGGTGAGTGCGTGTGTGTGTGGGTGAGTGCGTGTGTGTGTGGATGAGTGCGTGTGTGTGTGGGGTGGGTGGGTGGATTGGTGTGTGTGTGTGTGGGCGTGTGTGTGTGGGTGTGTGTGTGTCAATGTGGATGACTGTCCTCATTTACACACACACACACACATACACACACACACACATACACACACAGAGAGAGATAGATAAACAAATAGATAAACAAATCGACACACACAATGGATGTAGTACAGAGGTGCAGATGAGTCAGATCACATACATAAAATCCGGAAAGCGAACATAAAATAAAATGAAAATGTTGAATAACTCCAACATACTTTTATCTAAATAGTTTCGTATAATTTAAACAGCAAACTCTTCAGTATAATCAGAAAAAAAAAAACGAAACCCAAATGAAAGCATAAACATCAACAAAAAACACTGAAACAAACGCACCATGTTGCTTCCTAAATGCAAAAGCAGAAACATTTGGGAAACACGTAGTTAATGAGAGGGGCGACACAGGTGTGGTGGCGGCGGGTCGAGCCTTGAACAGCGGGCAGTGAGTGGCCTTCAAACAGCTAGCGTGGCGCAGGAAGAGGGGACGTGGCCATAGTAATAGTGGTGAACCTTAAAGCTGAGTAATCGTGACTTGAAGCGGCTACAGGAAGTGTCGTGAAGAACGCGTCATCGATCGCTGGGAATTATGAGCGGCGACCACCTGTCCACCGCGGGTAATTACTTATTGGCTCCCCCTCCCATGCCTCCCTCGCGTCTCCTAGAATCATGGCGGGCTGCAGACGCGTGCACCAGTACCGAGGAGGGAGATAAGAGTCCCCCAGAGTGTACAAGTTGTCGACGAGCTCGGAAAAAGGTTGATATGAAATAGGAACGAGTTTATCTCAGCAGCCCGGAGCAATTATTATTTCATGTACGTTGTTAGTTTAATTATTTAGTATCACGAATTTTTTTTTGTTTTCTTTTTTTTTTTTTTTTATAGTACGGGTGTGTGACAACTGGATGGAGATGCGGTCTTTTTTTATATAGAAATATGGTGTATTTTTTTTTTGGAATGTGCTGTGGTGTTATGGATAGGGGTGTGGTGTTTTGATAATGACGTGGTGCCTTTGATAGGGATGTGATGTCTCTTCGATAGGAATGAAATGTTTATGGATAAGAATAAGTTGTTTATTGACTGGTATTTTTAATAGCTTTTTTTATCGGAGTATTATGGTTTTTGAAAGAGATCAGATGTTTTTAATAGAAATGTTATCTATTTTAGGTATGTGATTTTTTTTTTTTTTTTTAACAGCATCGTAAGTTATTCCGTCAACCAAGGAGTTTGCATAAAGAGAAATGACGTGACGTACTTGCATTGAGGGAAGCGTTGATCGCCGTCAGCCGCATACTGAGGAATGATCAGCGGTAGAGCAGCTGCCGGGACTTTAAGGTCATGATGATGATTCCTTTGTCATGTGCAGCACGTGGATGTCAGGTCAGACTTGAAAATGAACTAGTGATTCCAGCCACGAAATTTGTGCATGCATCTGAGTACAGCGAGTAGTCGTGGTGGTATTTTCGTGTTTAATATTTGGAATCATATTTGAAGCAAGGGTAAATGCTTACTTCAGTCTGTAGCTTTGTTATTGCGAGGAGTTTCAAGACTCTAAAAAAAATTAAAAAATAAACTAGTTTCTCGCTCGCCTCTCTTACTTTTATTTTCTTTTTTTGGAAGGGTATTTTTTTCCCTCGGCCCGCTGATACATGAAAGATTTTTACACCATTACAATTACAACAATAGAGTTAGGATCTCATTTGATGTAGTTATTAATTCATCAATATTATTATTATCTCACTTCTAATGAGCAAAACTTTAAGCTGTTTTGATTACTCGATTATTCTGTTTGCTCTCAGTGGTGTCTTTGAAAACCATACTCTAAATTAGTGTCAGACCTTACTTATTAAGAGGAGGGGGATTGCAAGACACTTATCCTCCAATTTTGGATGATTCTTTTGACATCTCTTATGGGACTGGCACCTCAGTGGGCCTTTTTTTTTCGCTCTCTTTGCTTTTTTTTGACAGTGCTCCTCTTACACAAAATGAGAAAAAGGAAAACTCATAGTAATTCAAGCGTTGACAATGATGAGACAATTGTTACATTCCATAGTGTTGCTGTGTGCTGAGTTGTAAAGGTGTCATAAATGAAAAAAATCTCTTTTTTTTTTTTTTTTCTTTTATAACTTTCCATTGTTCTCACCATCCATTCCGCTCACACCTCAGGCGCCTTTGGAGTCACTCGTTTGCACTGCTTGAATCCTGCACGACCTCTGATTGTCACTCCACATGCGGGTCTTGCTCGCGTATGTCACTGCTGGGACTATAATCTTGAGTTCAATTTACTTTTACGCTCATTCCTTCCTCGCATCGTGCGTCACAAGGCTCATACTAATTTCCCTCCTTGTAAAGCCTCTTTCTTGTCCGTACTGGCGTAGGATGGAGGTGAATAATTAGCTGAAGTCATTAGTATCCTACATTGTTTGTCCTTTTTTTATTTTTTTCCCATATTCTGTTTTTCTCCTTAGTTATTCGGTAAATTAATTATTTATGTCACTTATTTACATCACTAACAGTGCAGATTTTTCCACGTTTTCATATTACATGGACACGTCTAATACATCACGGAAGTAGTGTTGATATTTCTTTACACAGTATACAAAAGTCAGATTAGGTTTGCCGTATAACTAGGGGCCGCATTCTCAAACGTTTCGGCGTCGCATGTTAATAATCTTAAGAAAAGTGGACGTTACTGTCTTATTGAAAGGTGTTTTAATGATTTCAGTGATAGTTTCATCAGTATTCCACATAACCAGTGTGAAGAGATATTCATGAGAACCGACTAATCATGTGTGTGACCTTTAACCCTTTGACTGTTAATGGTACATGCAATTTTATTTTCAACAATCCAAACCTAGCCAATTTAACTCACCAGAAATTAAGCTGCAAGAACTAAAAAAAAATTCAGTTGACATTCGATGATGCTTTTGCTGTGAGTGTAGTCTTTCAAAATCCTCATCTTAACTTCTACAAGACTGTAATATCAAGCTGAGAAGTAGCAACAGCTGTCAGAGGGTTAAAAAAAAAATAAATAGAAATAATGAGAGAGCAAAGCGCTTTAGAATACTGGAGAAGGCTGGATTATTTTGGCAGTTTGTGGTGCAGATTGCTGTGTATTAAACGTGTTGCAAAAGAAAAGAACAGGGAGAATAAAACATTACAATTCTGACGTGAGTGTAATCGCATTTACCGTGTGTGTGTGTGTGTGTGTGTGTGTGTGTGTGTGTGTGTGTGTGTGTGTGTCTGGTGCATGGTGTGGCCTCAGGTTCGTTTTGACAAGACAAAGGACGGCCGTACATGTTTTGGTGGTGTTCAGGAAGTGTTTATTTTCACCATTATATACCTTCCTAATAGACATAAGGTAAAGCGTCCTGTCTTACTTTGTCACATTCCGATTTAATTTCACCATTAATGTTATCATCAAGATTTCTCCGCGAGTTTTGATACAGATCGAGAGGGAAAAAATAACATACATGAATTTGTCTTCGGTCTTTATTGAACAGGAATGAGGTCGCTATGCTCAAATCAAGTGGGAGCGTTCCAGACCTAGGGAGCTGCTGCTGCTGCTGCTACTGCTGCTGCTGCTGCTCCTGGCCTTGTTTGGTGAGGAAATACTTGGTGCGTGGGGTTTAGACTAAAGGAAATTCTCTCTCTTCCCCTGGGCCTTGACTCCTGTTTGAAGATAAACTAGTCTATTTTGAACCCTGGCAGGAATATATATTTTCGTTTACTCGCGTAGAAAATAGTGTAATGTACACCTCGTCATACAGTGAGGGAGCGGCGTGTGGCGGCTCCTCCTCGCAGCCACTCTCTCCCCTCCCCTCAAACCTCAAGGGTCAGCCGTGTAAACAAGCGGCGGGAAGAGTCTCCCCTGCAGCGCCTCACCGCCGCTCTGAGGGAGAGGCGAGGAGGCGCGTGGCGTGATTGGCGGTGTGGGAAGCGTCGGGTAGTAATTAGAGCGGGATTGTCGTAATAGGGCACTAGGGAAGTTCAAGAGCGTCGGGAGAGGAGGTAGAGGCGGAGGCGGCAACGGGAGTAGAGCTGTTTCACATTAAAGAAAATATGAAAGTAAATAGTAAGTAATAATGATGGTATTGTGTGTGCATGTGTAGAAAAGGAACTAAGATTGCTTTATAAACTGTCTAAAATTATCAGAACCGTAAAGGATAATGTTTTGTCACCAAGTGTAGTGTGAAGAGGAGGAGGATGGTGTGAAAGGGATGGATGCTGGACGGATGCTTTGGAGGCGCCTGAAGGACGAGTTAGTGAAAGTGAAAGGAAGGGATGAATATTTTCTCTTCGCTGCACCATTGGTTGATATCGCCGCTTTTGCGATGTAGGGGGCGATCTTTCTGAGGTTTTAATTATAGGTTTTTATAGTGTTCTCTTCTGTATTCATAA
>NC_087152.1:36654316-36674316 GCF_035594125.1 Scylla paramamosain | reverse complement strand
GTGCTAGCGGATAGTGACGTTGTTCGGTAAGACTGTTAGGTCTCAACATTGCATCCCAGGTTAGTGGAATCTCTTAGTGGTTTCATATAGCGGAGAAAAAGTAGCGATGCTCCTTCTCCTCCTTCTACCCCACCACCCATCAAAATTTAGATATAGTTATTATTGTTCATATTTTGAGATTAGGTGTGTGTGTGTGTGTGTGTGTGTGTGTGTGTGTGTGTGTGTGTAACTTCCATTACAAAAAAAATAATCAACTCTTTTCATCTGTACAATACACAAAGTAAAACACGCTACTTAACTACCCTCGAAATAGGAAGGAATATACTCAATACAGAGATGAAAAAGAAAAACATGTATTTAGTAGAAATTAAAGGAAAGCACAGCCACAAAAAGGCAAACTTTCCCTCACCTAACAATACTAAGATACCAAACTTGCGTCCCTTCACTGACAGGAAGACAGCTGTCATGGATCTGTGGCCATTGATACGTTATGGGTTCACGCGTCATTGCAATGAATCAAACACACCTTACAGATTCAACTGGCTAGCTTTCCTTCACCCTTTCTTTGACTCTGGGAGCGGCAAGTCGAGCGAGCGTTCTCTCTCTCTCTCTCTCTCTCTCTCTCTCTCTCTCTCTCTCTCTCTCTCTCTCTCTCTCTCTCTCTCTCTCTCTCTCTCTCTCTCTCTCATTATTATTATTATTATAATCATCATCATTATTGCATAGCTTGCATATTTATAATCAATAACAATAATAACAATAATAATAATAATTATAATAATAATAATAATAATAATAATAATAATAATAATAATAATAGTAATTACAACAACAACAGAAATAACAGTAGCAATATAAAAACTCAATGAAATACGATTTAATGTTGAATAAAATAAAGATTTACTGCTTAAAAGTTATTATCGGTATTATACCACAAAATCACGTCATTGCGTAGTAATTGTATTGTTGGGGAAACATTTGTGGAGTTTGAGTCTCTTGCCAGAGCACTAAGGTGGAGGTGGGGGTGTGGTGATCTCATAGATGGTGTGGAAAGGTAAAGGACACGCTGTAGGAAGAGGTGCAAGGGGGTGTTGGGAGAGGAATATGTGCAGGTGTTGTAGATGTGTAGGATGCATTATGGTTTTCAACTTTTCACGAACACAGCTCGCCCTACACCTGCGTATTTGCCCTACGCTGTGCAGGCACAGGGGGGGCGTTCCTGTAGATAGTGTAGGGGCCGTCGTCGTAGGCATGGTTGTCGCCACCGACAGGGAGGCCCACTTGATTGATGGGCAGAGTGCTGCGCGACGACGCCAGACTTTCAGCATCTTCTGTAGATTTCATCTGCATTTTATCTTGCTTCATACGTTCTCCAAACCCTCCGTCGTCTTCGTCTTGAGGTCTGGTCTGTCGCTGTTCCTTCTTGGCCTCCACATTTGGTCTGGAGTACAGGTCAGCCAAGCTGCGCACTGGCCTCGCGGATTCAGTGTTACCGCGAATGTAGTCAGTCCGTCTGGCCCGAGATGGCGGGCTGTACAGGTCATCGTCATCCTTGGTGTCCTTGCAGCAGGGACAGCAGCGGCAAGTCAGCATCCTCCACACCCACAGGTCATCCAGGTGATCGCTGTTAAGACCCAAATAGACGAGGAGAACTATGAGGAGAACTCCCAGGATGCAGCCGATGGTGATGCCAGCGATGGCTCCGGGTGACAGATTATTCGTTGAGCTGCACGCCGCCATTTCTCGCACAGCGTTGGAGGCGCTGCCGTACGAGCCGTTGTAGTACGCCACGACAGTCAAGGTGTACACTTTGTTGCAGCCCGGAAGTGTAACCTGATCCTGCACCGTTGACCCCGCCAACACCCCAGAGAAGTTGCCGATGGGGGACAGGTCCACGCCACCCAGTTGGCAATGAACTGCATACCATTCGGCTGCGGCAGAAAATAAATGAATAAATAATTTAAAATAAAAAATAAATAAATTGATAAAAGATAAAAATAGTAAATAATAATAATAATATTAATAATAATAATAATAATAATAATAATAATAATAATAATAATAATAATAATAATAATGAGCAATAACACAATAAGACAAGATAAAAACAAATAAATAGATGAAATAAGTCAATAAAATAAATATGCCGTGGAACAATTCGTTCATTTCATAAAGCAATTCATTTCTAATTATTCCCCACGTAGCGCGGCCTGCCACTCACCTTGGCCCTGGTCAAGCTGTGCTCCCGGAGCTGTGAAGGAGAGGGTCACATCACGTCCACTACGCGACGCCTCGAGGTCCGTCACTCGTCCTGGGGGAAGCGTCACAGGTGGCACTCCCGTGAACCGTCCCGAGACAGCAGACGAGGAAAACGTAAAGCTTCCGATGGTTATAAGTTGAAGGCTTGACACGTTCAGCTGGCTGCCACAGCAAGCCACGTCTCCTGCAGTGCACCAAAGCGTTAAAGATCCAAGAACATAATTTCTATGATGTAAAGTAAGAACAGTGCTTTGGAATCTGAAGCAGGGAAGAAACACGCGAACAGAACACCGTAACAAGGCCAAGTTGCGCAATGAAGACACAATCATCATGGTGTGGAAATGTTGACGCGAGCAGACACTGACGAGTAGCATTTGTGTTCGCTCGGATGCTATGCAGTTTTGTCACGAAAACCCGTCCACACTGGTGTTTGGTAGCGACTTGGAGCTGCGTCACGGTGTTCTGATAGTATGTCTGTGCCTAGTGTAGTATGAGGAACTAACCTCCGAGGAGTGGCATATATATATATATATATATATATATATATATATATATATATATATATATATATATATATATATATATATATATATATATATATATATATATATATGGAGGAGGCAGTAAGCACCTGCCGAAACGATAATTACTCCCAGTGAGGTCTAAAGCACTGGATCAGGGGGCGCTGTGACTTTTCATTAAACCCAACTGTGACCTCACTGAACGTTTCCCTTTGTGTCTCACAACACAAGGGAGAAGTCACTGCCTGCCCTCCAAAGAAAACTCTCTTCCTCAATACAAAACTACAAGCACCTAATAACACACACACCCTTCACTCAAAATTTCAAAATTCATGGAGACTCCTACACCAGCCTCGGAGTCCCCATCTCGGGAGGGGACCACAAAATGTCCCCAGGTCGTACTGCCCTTCTGACGACGACTCTAAGTGTCTTGACACACCCCCTCAACTTTTTCTTCATTAACTTCTGCAACATTCGTGGTCTAAGATCTAATTTTCAATCTGTAGAACACCACCTCTCCTCTACTAAACTTCATCTTTTCCTCACTGAAACTCAGGTGTCTGAGGCAACTGACAGTAGCCCCTTTTCTGTTCCCTCCTACTTTCTCTATCCTCATTTTCGATCCAAAGCTAGATGTTGCGTTTATGTGCGCAACGATTTAATCTGCTCTCGTGCCCACGCTCTTGAATCTTCCGAGTTTTCCACCATCTGGCTACGACTATAGAGTCACTCTTAAACTAAATTTATCTGTGATGTATATCTCTCACCTAACTCCTCTGACTATAAGACATTCTTTGACTACTTAACTTCCAAAGTGGAGCACATTCTGACTCTCTTCCCTTTTGCAGAGATTTCCATTCTTGGAGATTTCAATGTTCACCATCAGCTTTGGCTTTCCTTTCCCTTCACTGACCATCCTGGTGAACTAGCCTTCAACTTTGCTATCCTCCATGACCTAGAGCAATTGGTGCAACACCCTACTTGTATTCCAGACCGTCTTGGAGATACGTACAACATTCTTGACCTTTTCCTGACCTCTAATCCTTCTACTTATGCTCTCTTCTCCGTTGGACTCCTCCGACCACAATCTCATATCTGTATCTTGTCCTATCGCTCCAATCCCTCCTCAGGATCCCCCTAAGCGAAGGTGCTTCTGGCGCTTTGCCTCTGCTAGTTGGAGGTATGCTGAGGAGGTATTTGCTGATTTTCCTTGGAATGACTACTGCTTCCGTGTCAGAGACCCGTCTTTGTGTGCTGAGCGCATAACAGAGGTGATAGTGTCTGGCATGGAGGCGTACATTCCTCACTCTTTTTCTCGACCTAAGCCTTCCAAACCTTGGTTCAACACAGCTTGTTCTCGTGCTATATATGATAGAGAGGTGGCCCACAAAAGGTACTTGAGCCTTTCATCACCAGAATCTCATGCACTTTATATTTCTGCCCGGAACCATGCCAAGTGTGTTCTCCAACTAGCCAAAAACTCCTTCATTAACAGAAAGTATCAAAATCTTTCAAGATCTAACCCCCTTCGTGACTTCTGGCATCTAGCCAAAAATATCTCCAATAACTTTGCTTCTTCTTTTCCTCCTTCATTTCAACAAGATTGCACCATTGCTATCACATCTATTTCTAAAGCTGAACTCTTCTCTCAAACTTTTGCTAGAAACTCTACCTTGGACAATTCTGGGCTTATTCCTCCCTCTCCTCCACCATCTGACTACTTTATGCCACCTATTAAAATTCTTTGCAATGATGTTTTCCATGCCCTCGCTGGCCTAAACCCTCGGAAGGCTTATAGACCTGATGGGGTCCCTCCTATTTTTCTCTGAAACTGTGCCTCCGTGCTTGCACTTGGCCTAGTCAAATTCTTTCAGCTCTGTCTGTCAATATCTACCTTTCCTTCTTGCTGGAAGTTTGCCTACATTCAACCTATTCCTAAAAAGGATGACCGTTCTAATCCCTCAAATTACCGTCCTATTGTTTTAATTTCCTGCCTATCTAAAGTTTGTTTAATTTATACTCAACAGGAAGATTCTTAAACATCTGTCACTTCACAACTTTCTATCTGATCGTCAGTATGGGTTCCGTCAAACCTGCTCTTCTGGTGATCGTCTGACTTTCCTTACTGAGTCTTAGTCATCCTCTTTTAGAGATTTTGGTGAAACTTTTGCTGTTACTTTGGACATATCAAAAGCTTTTGATAGAGTCTGGCACAAAGCTTTGATTTCCAAACTACCCTCCTATGGCTTCTATCCTTCTCTCTGTAACTTCATCTCAAGTTTCCTTTCTGACCGTTCTATTACTGCTGTGGTACACGGTCACCGTTCTTCTCCTAAATCTATTAATAGTGGTGTTACTCAAGGTTCTGTCCTATCACCCACTCTCTTCTTATTATTCATCATTGACCTTCTAAACCAAACTTCTTGTCCTATCCACTCCTACGCTGATGATACCACCCTGCACTTTTCCACATCTTTTCATAGACGTCTAACCCTTCAGGAAGTAAACATTTCACGCAGGGACGCCACAGAATGCCTGACTTCTGATCTTTTTAAAATTTCTGATTGGGGCAGAGCAAACTTGGTGTTGTTCAATGCCTCAAAAACTCAATTCCTCCATCTATCAACTCGACACAACCTTCCAGACAACTATCCTCTCTTCTTCAATGACACTCAACTGTCCCCCTCTTCTACACTGAACATCCTCGGTCTGTCCTTTACTTATAATCTGAACTGGAAGCTTCACATCTCATCTCTAGCTAAAACAGCTTCTATGGAGTTAGGTGTTCTGAGACATCTCCGCTAGTTTTTCTCACCTCCCCCCAGCTGCTGACTCTGTACAAGGACCTTATCCGTCCATGTATGGAGTATGTTTCACATGTCTTGGATTCCACTCATACCGCTCTTCTAGACAGGGTGGAATCAAAAGCTTTTTCGTCTCATCAACTCCTCTCCTCTAACTGACTGTCTTCAACCTCTCTCTCATCGTCGCAATGTTGCATCTCTAACTGTCTTCTACCGCTATTTTCATGCTAACTGCTCTTCTGATCTTGCTAACTACATGCCTCCCCTTCTCCCGCGGCCTCGCTGCACAAAGCTTTCTTCTTTCTCTCACCCCTATTCTGTCCACCTCTCTAATGCAAGAGTTAACCAGTATTCTCAATCATTCATCCCTTTCTCTGGTAAACTCTGGAACTCCCTGCCTGCTTCTGTATTTCCACCTTCCTATGACTTGAATTCCTTCAAGAGGGAGGTTTCAAGACACCCTTCAAATTTTGACTACCGCTTCGGACCCTTTTATGGGACTGGCTCTTAGTGGGCTTTTTTTTTTGGGGGGGAGGGGGGATTTTTGTTGCCCTTGGCCTGTGTTCCTCCTACATAAAAAAAAAAAAAAAAAAATATATATATATATATATATATATATATATATATATATATATATATATATATATATATATATATATATATATATATATATATATATATATATATATATATATATATATATATATATATATAATTTTATTTTATTTTGACACGTGTCTGTTGAATAACCTTAAGCCAGTGACATGTGTTCAGTAAATGGCAGCAGTGCTATGAAGGCTCTAAACTGTGATGCTCTGCATTCCTGTTGTATCTGCACGGTCTGGTAATTCGTTGTATGTGACAAAATTCTGAAGATAACCTGAGTGTTGTTATTTTTGCTGACTGCATCCTTGACAGGTACATTAGCTTTATATTTGGAACTCCCGCTAAGCCATTACTGTCACGAGGCTGTTAAGTGACAATTGGTAAATTAATTAATGCAGTCAGGAGATAGTTATGTGGCGTGGATTAGCAAGGCTTTGTTTACAAACAAAGGAAGACGCTGCACCACAAAAGACCATTCCTCATACTACACCCCTCAAGAAGACCCCGGCAGCCACGCTAACCTGAGATGGTCGGGGCGGCCCTGAGGGAGGTGTCCACCATCTTGGCCTGTCCATTGTTGTCCGTAACTGTCAAAGTGATGCTGACGTCGTCCTTAGGTTGGAATCCCACCAAGTAGCCAGAGTAGATTCCGTCCTGCCCCGTCACATCGGCTGCAGAAAATTATATATATATATATATATATATATATATATATATATATATATATATATATATATATATATATATATATATATATATATATATATATATATATATATATATATATATATATATATATATATATGATATGATAAATAAGAAGCAAGAACGAGGACTAAAAAATTTCGTTCACACAAGCATGAGACGGACGCGAAGATGTTTGGGACCAAGACTGACGACCATATTCTAAATCCATTCGACGTCATATCTCGACAACTCTTAACAGATTTTAGTGAAGCATTTCTTAACCATATCCGAACTCAGCACCCCATGTAGTGAGGTCTAGGCGGCCCAGCATCCCCTAACGTGCACCACAAAGCTTAGTGACGCAAACTTCCTACCAAAGTATGGAATGCTCTTACAAACTTAGTGTTTTCCATCACCAAGCTGAAATTAATTAACGCAGTTGAAAATCAGGTTGAAATTCATCAAATAAAAGAGCACACTCTCATCAGAAAGTATTCCTTTGATATTTATGTATCCCTTGTGAGGAACTCTGACAGTGTTTTCCAGTAAGTCCTAAAAATTACTTTACTACCCCAGATTAAGAAACATTGCTGTAATGGAAGTTACTTGGGTTTTCAAGAGTGTTTACATGATTCTATTGATAGTTCAACAAGGAATCTGTACTTTTAAAATAAAAAAAACCCGACTGGTCATGTCTGTGGTCTTTAAAGATAATCCTTATGAAAGCCCAAAGCGTTTACGATTAAGAATCCGAGAGGAACGCGGGAACTGCCCTGCCAGACCTACAGGACGAGGCGGTATACAGCTCCTCTTTCTTCAACCCACTCCTATGTGGAAAGTTCCTTCAATATGTTTCACAGCAAGGAGTGTACAGTACAGTGTGCACTTCCTTTCCGGGATACCAAATGTTAAAAAAAAAGATATTGATAGGCTGTGATGTATAAAACACTACCACCATCACTAACCCCGGATTCAAAAACGATTTGCTTTCTCTCTCTCTCTCTCTCTCTCTCTCTCTCTCTCTCTCTCTCTCTCTCTCTCTCTCTCTCTCTCTCTCTCTCTCTCTCTCCACGACTATCTTCCAAGGCCACAGAGATGATTAGCCGAGTTCTCAAGAGTGTTTCTCCCTTTAGTAATGTAGAAATCTTGTTAATATGTCACTAGAACCGTAAGAACACCCTTAAAAATCCGCGCAGCTTTAACCATTCCCCCCCTTTTTTTTTTTAGTGTAGTGGAGGTGCAGCGCAGAAGTGTTTCAGAATATGATCCTTCTCATCTCCATTACCACCGCAAGCAACACTCACCCCCTGTACCACTGTCATTAAGAGTGATGTTGACTGGAGTCCCTGGAGTATTCTTATTAGCCACCATCGCCGTGACGTCCGCAAACAATACCGGTGAAGAAGCGTTTTTGGTGACCTGAAAAACACATCGTCATCACCATCACCATCATCCTTATTATCATTATCATCATAAGTGGATTTTTAGTGACTAATGGAGGGATGTGGCTGATAGCGCGTAGCTGTGACGGGGCTGTGTGGCTTGCAGGGGGTAACATGGAAAGGGCAGAGATTGATTGATTGACTTAAAAAAATAAAAGGCAAGGCGCCGCAACATCGCCATATGGCGTCGCTACAAAATGGTCAAAGCCACTAAAATGGCAGGTTTAAATAGTGATAGTAAGAACAAAATTGTGGTAGGTTACAACATTGTAAAATCACTAAAAATGTCAAGATATAAAAGGAAATGGGATTAATCAACAAGAAGTGAAATGCTGCAAATTAAGATGGGGTCCCTCCTATTGTTCTCCGAAACTGTGCCTCCGTGCTTGCACCTTGCCTTGTCAAACTCTTTCAGCTCTGTCTGTCAACATCTACCTTTCCTTCTTGCTGGAAGTTTGCCTACATTCAACCTGTTCCTAAAAAGGGTGACCGTTCTAATCCCTCAAACTACCGTCCTATTGCTTTAATTTCCTGCCTATCTAAAGTTTTTGAATCTATCCTCAACAGGAAGATTCTTAAACATCTATCACTTCACAACCTTCTATCTGATCGCCAGTATGGGTTCCGTCAAGGCCGCTCTACTGGTGATCTTCTGGCTTTCCTTACTGAGTCTTGGTCATCTTCTTTTAGAGATTTTGGTGAAACTTTTGCTGTTGCCTTGGACATATCAAAAGCTTTTGATAGAGTCTGGCACAAAGCTTTGATTTCCAAACTACCCTCCTACGGTCTCTATCCTTCTCTCTGTAACTTCATCTCAAGTTTCCTTTCTGACCGTTCTATTGCTGCTGTGGTAGATGGTCACTGTTCTTCTCCTAAATGTATTAACAGTGGTGTTCCTCAGGGCTCTGTCCTGTCACCCACTCTCTTCTTATTATTCATTAATGATCTTCTAAACCAAACCTTGTCCTATCCACTCCTACGCTGATGATACCACACTGCACTTTTCCACGTCTTTTCATAGACGTCCAACCCTTCAGGAGGTAAACATATCACGCAGGGAAGCCACAGAACGCCTGACTTCTGATCTTTCTAAAATTTCTGATTGGGGCAGAGCAAACATGGTATTGTTCAATGCCTCAAAAACTCAATTCCTCCATCTATCAACTCGACACAACCTTCCAGACAACTATCCTCTCTTCTTCAGTGACACTCAACTGTCCCCCTCTTCTACACTGAACATCCTCGGTCTGTCCTTTACTTATAATCTGAACTGGAAACTTCACATCTCATCTCTAGCTAAAACAGCTTCTATGAAGTTAGGTGTTCTGAGACGTCTCCGCCAGTTTTTCTCACCCCCCCAGCTGCTAACTCTGTACAAGGGCCTTATCCGTCCATGTATGGAGTATGCTTCACTTGTCTGGGGGGGGTTCCACTCATACTGCTCTTCTAGACAGGGTAGAATCAAAAGTTTTTCGTCTCATCAACTCCTCTCCTCTAACTGACTGTCTTCAGCCTCTCTCTCACCGCCGCAATGTTGCATATCTAGCTGTCTTCTACCGCTATTTTCATGCTAACTGCTCTTCTGATGCTTCTGCTGCTCTTCATGCCTGCCCTCCTTCCGCGGCCTCGCTGCACAAGACTTTCTTCTTTCTCTCACCTCTATTCTGTCCACCTCTTTAACGCAAGAGTTAACCAGTATTCTCAATCATTCATCCCTTTCTCTGGTAAACTCTGGAACTCCCTGCCTGCTTCTGTATTTCCACCTTCCTATGACTTGAATTCCTTCAAGAGGGAGGTTTCAAGACACTTATTCATCAATTTTTGACCACTGCTTTGACCCTTTTATGGGACTGGCATTTCAGTGGGCATTTTTTTTATTAGATTTTTGTTGCCCTTGGCCAGTGTCCATCCTACATAAAAAAAAAAAGAAAGAAGGCTGAAAGAGAAGGGACAGCGAGAGAGGCAGTAGGAGTAAAACAGGGAGAGAGTTACTGTATCAACAGCAGTATTATCATCACCACCACCACCACCATTGTCATTATCATCATCATCATCATGCATATCACTGCCAGCAAAACTTCCCTGTCTCCCCTCCCTCCTCCTTCCCCTGGCAGTGTGGGGTGATGGAGCCACATTTGTGACAATGCTAGGGGCGCCACTGTTCTAATGTTGCAAGAGTAATTTTTAAGATGTCGCAGTTCCCTCTGAGGCTCGTTTTGCACCCCTCGTTAACACCAACGTCACTCACCCAAGGCTACCTTACCGTGGCCAGCAGGCGTGGAGCGGATCCTTTGGAATATGGCAGATTGTGAAGTCCTTTGGGACTCCACGCCGACACCTCCAGATCGAACGGCGCCGGAGTGGGAGTGGCCCAGAGTTCTGCTATCACGGTCATAGACTTTGCGGAATTCCTCATGGATACTTGGTACCCACCATTCTGTAACGCACCAACCAGCTATTCGGATCACCGAACATAATTCTTCTCTCTAATGGCACATCACTTATTTGTTATACGAGTGTACAACACTTAACTCTCTGCCTAACTTGTAACCAATGCAAACATCTTTTTGTGTTCCCTGGATGTGGCCACACACACACACACACACACACACACACACACACACACACAGACCTGTAACGTGCTAATTGGATACAAGATGGCTGAATTCCTTTCGTCAGCAGGATTAATCTCCCTGCCAGTTGGGTCAGTGACACTGATCATGGCCAAATCAGTTTGGTACTTGAAGACTTTAACATAAGCTGGAGAGATGTACGCAGTGTTGTCGTTCACCTGAAGGGGAATGGTGCAGCTGCTAGCTTGACAGTTACCACTCACCACCTGAAACAAGCGTTTGTTAATCATACAGCCCCGTGCATGATATTAAAATACAACATAATAATAATAATGTAACAACAACTCCCTAGGTACCTACCCGGACCGCTGGGCTGCCAGCAGCAGTCAGTAAGCTGCCGTGAAGCCCTGCAGATCCACCAACGGACTGGTAAGTATAATCACCAGTGGTGATGAGATCATTCTGTATTGTGAGGATGGACGTGTCTGGAGAAATACCAGCGAGTTGTTCATAGATCTGCGTGGGCACAGAAGGGTTGCTAGGGTATAGAATTGGCCACACAGGATTGTTATCGGCTGCCTCCACCAGATTTTCATTTGGGAGAAGTGCATATTCTTGCAAGTTCTGCGTCAGAAGCACCAGCGTTCCTCCTTGGGGACCAAGTACCTAAGGAAGACAATAGTATCACAATTACATAATGATGAATATTAAATCTCAATTACATCTTTCCATCACATCAAAATCATATGATTCATTCTGTGTTCATTTGCATTCTGTCAACTGTAATCCAAAACTAAGACTCAAAACTCCACCATTAAGAAACAATGGGCTCATTGTCGCGGCCTCCCTCGCCGTGCATCACATTCACCTTATCACAATATTACCTAGATTTTTTACTGCTGTGTTATCACACTGAACAAGATACGCGTACCTGAACTCCCCTCTGGATTGCTGTACCCAGGACCTTGCTCCCCTCGTAAGGCGAAGATTCATAAATTAAGCTAGCCAGGTGCTCTCTATTCGTCTTGCTAATGAGTGGAAGCAGTAAGGAAGCCTCAATCTTGCTTCCAAACATAACCACACCCACATAGCTCTCCGCTGCAGCCTCCTGCAAGATGAACTGGCGCACATTATCACGCAACTGCTCCCAGCGTCCTACCACCTGGAACACAAGTAATGCACATGAGCAGAGGTAGATCGTGGGTGAGAAAGCAGACGTTTGATGTAAGCAGAAGCCAATGGATCTTAGGTGCAGAGACACTGACCGGTTCCCCATTCACATCCGAAGCCATCAGGGTGGTGTACTCCAAGAGGAACACCGTGCGCGGCCAGTCCTGCTCCGCACTCACCACCGTGAAGTTGGTGCTCGCCAAGCTGATCGGAGAGTTCCTGGTGGGGGGTAGTCCAGTTGTTAATCGTGGACACCATGATGTCATTGCAGCTTTGTCAGGAAAGCTGCATGATATTTTTGCTTATCTAATATTTATGTTTTGATTTTATATGCACCTCAAAATCTCTTAACAGAAACTCATAAGAATGGAAATACAGTTCTTAGTCATCCAGAAACTTTTCATCCAGTTCTGGAGTATTAAGGAATGGCGCCACATCCAGCACCACAGCTGCACAGAACACATTGACGTGTCAACATCTCAGCTGCACACAGGCTGGACACCACAGCTGCACACACCCTGGACACCCCGACACCACAGCTGCACAGAACACTGAGGCACCCCGACACCACAGCTGCACACACCCTGGACACCCCGACACCACAGCTGCACAAAACACTGAGGCACCCCGATACCACAGCTGCAAAGAACACTGAGGCAACCCGACACCACAGCTGCACAGAACACTGAGGCACCCCGACACCACAGCTTCACAGAACACTGAGGAACACTAACTGTACATGTCGCTGTGAAGCACAACACCTTTGCTGTAAACTGCGGCAGCATCTGATGCACCCCAGCACGGGGAACAAGCAGCCTTGGCCTTCCCCACGTCAAATTATTTCGGGGTTTTCAAAAGAGTTTTCATAATTCTAGTAGCAGCTTAACAAAGATTTGCATCATCAGTTAGAAAAACACTCATAGGACGACTAATCATCCATGTGGCCTTTGAAAAGAGTCCTGATGAGAATACTGTTTAAGAATACGAAGCAGTGTTATCAGCTTTGTTCGTGAGACATTTGGACTTTCAAATTTTTCCGTGTCTCTTCACGACAACATCTAAGGTCTCTCCACACGAAGGGTAACTTCCCGACGGGCAGACACTGTTACCAGTTTTGTAGGTGAGTTACGGCCGTGAGTGTAAATGACGTCATAAACGAGGAAACTACAGACAAACCATGGCCACGTCTGACCACAACAGAGGTGTGTCCGCGACCCGCCAATGCGTGCCGGGGACTAACTGATTTGGTAACAATGTTAAAAAGCGAAGAGCGACCAGTGCCTGTCGGGCAGTTGCCCTTCTTGTGGACGGGCCTAACAAGCTCTAGAGGACTGGAGTTTTCAGAAGTGTTTACGTGATTCTAGTAATAGTTTAACAAGGTTTCTATAACGTTAAAGGGAAAAATACACCCACGAGAACCAGACAAATGAACTTTAAGGCCTTTGAAAATACGAGTTGTCCTTATAAAAGAACGTGCGTTTATTAATGTGAGTCCCTCACCCGCTCATATCCGTGTGCCAAGCTATCACGTCCATGACGCTGCTCTGGTCACAAAGCAGGTTGTGTTTGGTGGGCGCTGCTGCATTGTGCGTGGCGGCATCGCAAAAGTTAATCACCTGAAAGGAAACGTAATTTGTATGAAAAGGCATTACAAGATGAAAATAAATTATGCATTTTCTTCTTATCTTACGTTAATGAGTTCGTGCATTATTTGTTGGCTGTGTCCCTTAAAAATAAATACAAATAAATTGATGAAAGAAAGGCATACAGCAGCAAAAACACAAGACTTCATATTCAACGTTTCTCCATCTTAAGAGTACATCGACTATGCTCAACAACCTCTAGTGAAAGTTGTTGGGGTTTTCAAGAATGTTTTGATGGTTGTAGTGATAGTCTGACAAAAATTCTACACTGAGAACCGAACCATCATCCGTGGCCTGACATTAGTCCTTATGAAAGACCAACACGTTTAAGAATACAGGCTTGAGTGTGCAAAATGCAGCCGTAGAGGGACGCTCACTAAGGACAAGGTAACACTTTAGAAACCTTTGCTACTCCTACACTGCCAGGGGTGGCTAAGAGAGGACAAAGACAAGCCATTTCTGAGTCGGTCAAAGCCAATGTTTGAGGCAGATTAGGGGAAGAGGAGAGTAGAAAAAAGATCTTACCGAGTCGAGGAAGGGAGCGGCGAGGAGAGAGGAGGTGACACTGGTGTTTTGTATCAACTCAGGGATGAACTGGCAATCTGCTTCGGTGTCTCCCGAACACGACCTGCAGGACGGGGACATGGAGCTTGTGTTAGCAGGGTCGTTTTTGTTGTTTTTGATGTTGTTGTTGTTATTGTTGTTGTTGTTGTTGTTGTTGTTGTTGTTGTTGTTGTTGTTGTTGTTGTTGTTGTTGTTGTTGTATGTCTGTACTCATACACACTTGGCAATAAAAATAAAAGTATATGGTGTGTGTGTGTGTGTGTGTGTGTGTGTGTGTGTGTGTGTGTGTGTGTGTGTGTGTATGTGTGTGTTGTTTTATCCATTATCATTGAAGCTCTTTGCATAGTAATCTCCAAGAGAGAGAGAGAGAGAGAGAGAGAGAGAGAGAGAGAGAGAGAGAGAGAGAGAGAGAGAGAGAGAGAGAGAGAGAGAGAGAGAGAGAGAGAGAGAGAGAGAGAGAGAGAGAGAGAGAGAGAGAACTAATCAAGTGCCTGAATGCAGACCGAATTGTTCAGTGGGATTCTTTTTTCCTCTTTTTTGTTTCCCTTGGCCAGTGACCCTCTTACGTAAAAAAAGGAAGTGAAAAAAAATACGAGTAGAAGAAGAGAATGATCAAGAAAATTTAGGAAAAGGAGCACGAAGAGCGTAGAAAATAAGAGAGGAAAGGGAAAAATAAATGTAAAAAAAAAAAAAACAGAGAACAATGAAAATTCGCAACTAAAAAACTTCGGGAAAAAAATTTATTCAATTGTCGATAGAACTTGTACGTTCAAGACTGTCTTTACGTCTTGATTTTAATTTTCTCATCACAGATTTCACAGACCAGCTTTCATACCATTCTCGACAAACCCTTAAAAAAAAAAAAAAAAGAATACATCTGCACATGGTGACCAACAGTTAAAAGTACAACGAGTAATTTACCGAGGTCAATATTGCCATTCATAAATTATAGTCTGTGTCATAATGCTGCAATTGTGAGTATAATAAATTGTTAATGAGAATTTGCCGTTCATTTATATTAATATATAAATTAACGCTGAAAATGTTATTATAGAGTTGTTCGTGGAATGAATTTGTATTATTTATTAGTAATTGAAAGTGGCATTTGATTAATGTTTAAAGGCGGGATGTGTGATGGGACTCCCAGTGTCTGGCCGCCGCGCCACTCCCCTCTGCTTCTGCAAGAAACGCATGACTGATTGTCTTTAACGTTGACTGGAAGGACCCCATTTCTGTTCTATAATCAATATTTTTGTGATATGATGACAGACTTCATTTTCATCTTAAATGTCAAAAAATATGATCAGCAATTCATGTGACGCCTAACATCTAACTGAGAAACAGCATTCTTGTCATTTTGGCACCGAAAAAGTTTTGCCAATCACTTTGTATTGGTTAAAGCCGCCCGTCACACATTCAAGATTCTCGTCACGACAACACCAACAATAACTGTCATAGCTCTGTCGTGACGCCGTTTTGTGGTCAGTCGTGACGAGTCTTGGATGGTCGTAGGTCATTATGGGGCCGTCCCGATTTTTTGTGTATGCTTCAAAAAGACGTGGAGCTCGACGACTATCGAATAATGGCCTACGACTATCAAAACTTGTCGCGACTGACCATAAAACTGTGTCATAACAGAGTTATGATCGTTATTCTTGGCGCTGTCGTGACGAGAATTTTGAATGTGTGACGGGGGCTTTACTACTTCAGTGACTTTCCTCACACCAGAACACCACGCTGCCCTTGACTTTTGGTGCTCTCCCCACCCACTGCTGACCATTCCCTGCCCACCCAACTTCAACTAGAGCTTTCTGAATGTAGTCACACTGTGGCACGTAAGCGTTTCAGAATATAATCCTGAAACTCACATGGCGCCCTCCAGCTGATTGTCGGTGCAGTAGGTGGGCGTGATGGTGTTGGTGTCGTCGAGGTAAACTTGGGGAAAGATGGCGTCGTGCAGGTGGCCATACTCCTCAAACACTCCCCAGCGGAACTTGGCCCACTCGTGCACCAGGACATTCCCTAAGGGCGGTACAGAGAAGCCCCGGATATTAAAAGTCACCTTACTTGGCTGGAAAAGACAACTACACTACACAGAATCTCTCGGTCACAGTACTAGTCTTTCTTTTTTCTTTCTTTCTTTCCTTTTTTTTATCCTTTCACTGCTGGATAAATAAATAAATAGATGAATAAATAGATAAATAGCTCCATATCATTTCTTTTTTTTTCTTTTTACCTTCTTTTTTTTCACTTACTTTTTACAGTGCCACGAATGTTAACTTGTGACGGCTGAACGTTTTTTAAACCAGCATTTGTTTGGTTCACGTTCAGGATGTTCTCGCATTACAAAAAAAAATTGAGGAGAGATCTAGTACCTTTCTTCGTCTTTGTGAAGGAAACCCAGGCGTCTTAACCCTTCCAGTAACCTGGGCATCAATTCTTATTATATTTTCGGTAAATTTTGAGGGTTTTACTGAGTCTTGGGTGGCAATTTTCATCATCACCTTGCTAAAACTCATCCATGGTTAGTCCTCAGCTACAACTGTATCTATATTTATTTTATTCTTATTAAATAAACATTATTTGTAAACTGCGCATTGTCTTGAAGGCCTCAACTTGCTCCTTTGACAGTACTCAGAGCCCAGTAAGCCTAGAGTTTGGGGACGTGTACGATGTGTGGTGAGAGAATGTGCAAAAGTGGCTGGAAATAAGTGGAAAGGACAGAGAGAGAGAGAGAGAGAGAGAGAGAGAGAGAGAGAGAGAGAGAGTGAGAGAGAGAGAAGTGATTCAAATATCTTTAAAATATCTACTTTAGTGTGTGGTAACTTCATAAAATTGCAAGGAGTATGAGTTATGATGATCAGAAAGCAAAAATTCGTGACTAAAGAACGAAATATCAGAATGCCGGAACAAGAGGAGAGCTGAGAGAAAGAAGGAACGCTCTAGTACGCAGATAAAAAAAAAGAAATACTGATGGCTTTTAATTCAAGGAAGAAAACGAAGTCCAGATATGGCATTTTCCAAAAGTTATATAAACATTTGGCTGGACGCGATGGATATAGGTGGGAGTGAAATGAAGTAATGATTCTTTGCTCCTTTGCATATAAATAGCAGGCGTGGCGTGAACACTCGATCCGGCAGTGGAAGGAAGGCTGCCTGAAGAGTTAACCTTGAGGGCACAGTAGCTGTTAGAGAAAGAGAGGAGTGAGTGTTTAGGATGCGCAGCAGAATTCAGACAGAAGAAAGAGCAGCATTCATGGTAAATTAACAGTGAGTGTTTGAGATGCGAGGCACAATTCACATAGGCGAAAGAAAGAATAAGCTGAGTATAAGCTATTTCAAGAAGTCTGGGCGTCAGAAGAAAAGAGCATAAGTGAGGAAGAAGTGGAAAGAAAATTTTATGTAACTTCTCAACATGAAATTAGAATTTGGTGGGGGAACAGAGGCACGTGGATATAGGAAAGAGAGCGGGAACTGGGTGAAGGTCTTCCGAGTAAAGTTTGCTGAATGTCTGCAAATAAGGTTAAATATAGCAAGAGGGTAATAAAGTCTTTTGAGAAGTTGGTGAAAGGATAAAATGTTCTCATGTTCGGATTCCAAAGAAAGCAAGTGTCGCTGCGTGACTCGTGCTGAAAGACTCCCAGGTAATATTTCTTTAGACTAGTGGGATGATAAAGGAAAGCAAATACACAAATACAAAGCAGGTTCGTGGTTGCTATTGAAAAAAAATAAATAATAGGAGAGTGAATGAGTGAATGAATATATATATATATATATATATATATATATATATATATATATATATATATATATATATATATATATATATATATATATATATATATATTAATACATGCCTGAAATTTAGATACAAGTAGAGAAAAAAATATAAAAGAATTAGAATGCCGTCAAATCACACCAGTAAAGAGTTGACAGAGACATTCATCTTGTGTGGAATGAGTTACACAGTCCAGTAACATCATAGAAAGCCTGGGTTTGCAAATGAGGGAAGGCATACTTTGGCAACTTTCTTCATAATGCCTGGGTGAAATTCAGTAATAACAAAGTGCATGAGATAATGAAAGTGGAGAAACGGGATTTTCCAGGGTCTGAAGAGTTACTAAGTGGGCAAGGAAGAATACTGGAGATGATACAGTAATACCTAATTAATACATGAATCGAGACTGCTCAGAAAGTGTTCAGCTTAAAGTAATGGAGAAGGAAAGGCATCAGTGTAGCACGAGAAAATCAATTTGAACAAAATGTAGAGGAACGCAATGGAAGAAAAAGGTGTGATGAGCACGTTTAGACACATGTATGGATCTCTCTCTCTCTCTCTCTCTCTCTCTCTCTCTCTCTCTTAATGTTAAGAGTTTAACCTGTGTAAATCGAAACTACTTCACCAGTATCCCGTTTCTTCTTTTTTTACTCTTCGAAGCCTCGGATGGTCCTCGGTTTCATACTGTGAGTTTAACAGTTCGAGTATTTATGTGTCCAGTTCATTGCCATCACTGTGTTCTGTTACATGTTTACTTCAGGTCACATCTGTCGACAAAATTGATAAACGGCACAGTAGTAGTCGTAGCATCAGCAGTACTTGAAGTAATTCTAGCTACTTGCTGCTTCACTACAACCACTTGTTACCAGTTGTTTCAGGGAGTGTCCCCCACAGCCTGGTCGGTGTGGCCGGGTCTGCAGTCACACATTCCTCTCTGCCATCTCAGCCGGGAAGCAGAAGGCAAGTGAGTATTACCATTTACATTTCTATAGTGCGAAGCAGGGCGGTTGTTAGGATTGGGCCAATAGGGAGCTTTAGAAAATATTAGATGAATTTATGGGAGGGATGACGAGTTAATATTTGTTTTATACAGGGACTGCTCTTTGTAGGCCTACTGGCTTCTCGTAACTGCCCTTATTGTCTTGGATGTACTTAGGTTCTTACGTCTGCCATACAAATCGAGGTACCGTCAAGAATATTACTATAAAGTGTAAACGAAGTCGTGTTCGCCTCCCAGACCCAGTGAGGCTGGTGCCGAACACTGAGCCAGAACAAGTCATTCATGACGGTCCTTGTGCCTCAGACAGCAGCCTGACGCACAGCAGGCACGGTTGAGGACACTCCAGTATCTCTCAGCAGTCGATTAGAGATGAATCTGAATGAGATTACTGTATGAACAGTGCAGTGGGTCATAAGATACATGTATGTCTCATATCAATTTCTGCGTCTACATGATGCTCCAAAGCTGGGCAGGACACAAGTAGCATGATAAAATGTTCAGTGATATCCTGAAACAGATGTCTCGTGACTCTCCAAGCAGCATCGCCTACTCACCTGGGTTGCCCACGTTGGTATTATCCAACAGAAAATTCTCAGGTACATAAATCCAGTCCCCAGGCTCGCCGCAGCCACCGGGTTGCTGCGTCCAGGGGTTGCCGCCGAAGAGGTAATGGGAGGGACCCACCCTGAGGTGCGCGGAGTCCCACATGTACACCAGCTGCGTGGGTTGGGATGGGTTGCCCTGGCACGCCCACTGCTGGGGCACCACGATCACCACGTCTCCAAAGAAAACCTTTCCCCCGGTGGCTGTGAACAACAGTGAAGAGGCCGCAGTGATCATGGCCTGCCGGAGAGACAAAATACAATATTTGAGATACTGAGTATTACATGAAATTTAATTATAACACACACACACACACACACACACACACACACACACACACACACACACAA
>NC_087152.1:36589316-36651816 GCF_035594125.1 Scylla paramamosain | reverse complement strand
CTAGGCATCTAGTTTTGTCAGAGAGAGAGAGAGAGAGAGAGAGAGAGAGAGAGAGAGAGAGAGAGAGAGAGAGAGAGAGAGAGAGAGAGAGAGAGAATCATACAGACCAAATATGAAGCAGATATATTTCATGTACGTTTCAGGTAATCTATAGCACCTACTACTACTACTACTAATACTAATACTATCGCTATTACTACCGCTGCTACTACTATCACCACCACCACTACGAATAATAACAACAACAACAACAACAACAACAACAGCAACAACAACAGCAACAACAACAACCACTGCTAAAGCTACAAAGAGACAGACAGACCTTATCAACATCCCCACAAAGAAAGTAATGGGGAAGCTGCTGGCGCACTTAAATGGAAGGCAGGGGCCACGCGAGAGAAAACGGAGGGGGATACAGAACCTGATCCGTGGGTGCCAGCTTAACACACCCCTGACGCCCCCCATCCCACCCACCCTCCAGTACACACACACGCACACTCACACACACACACACTCACACACACACATACCGGTCCCATACCCACACACACATTTGTTTGTTCATGCCACACTTTTGCAGTCCGAGGAAGGAATGTCATACCCTTAGTGACATCGGTTGCCTGTTTCTTTGGCGCCGCAACAGTAGGATCATATATCGTTGGTTATAAATAGGATTTTAAAAGAGGGCGTATTTTCCACATTAATCTGAATTTCGCCAAGTCTAAAAGGCAAGATCCTTAAAGTTAATAATCAGCCTAGGACTTGAAGTAACGGGGTCAAGCTTGATAAAGTTAGATTAAAAGAAAAGGAAAGAAAAATATCATTCCCAAATAGTGTTCCAGATGAATTGGATATAGACTTGGTAATCGGGTCATTAGTGTGGAGTCAGTATGGAGCTTAAAAAGAAGAGTAGATAATTGAATGGATAGAGATGGTAAACGGTAAACTAGATATGCTAGTTTTATACATGGACTGCCTCATGTAGGCCTGTTGGCTTCTTGTAATTTCCCTTATGTTTTTTTTTTTTTTTTTTTTTTTTCATAACTAAATTAAGGGAACCATGATCTATAATGTCTTTTTGGGAGTCGAGGAGACTAGCCAAGAAGAGAAAAGAATGATGGGAAAAGGGAAAAGAAAGCCTGCTCAATTTACCACCCTCCCAAAAAGTCAAAGGAAGGGAATACATCAATTTTAATTAAATTTTCAAAAACGTTGGCCAATTATTCCCCGTGTCTTGATACTCCAAAGCGACGGGAGTTGAATCTTAGATGTGATTCTCCGTCAGCCTCACACCAGCAGGACGCACACCACCATTCAGTGCTTTATTATCATTGAATACCTTACCACAGGAAATGCCTTGACGACTTGATCCCAGAATTCTAGGAACTGATAACATAGATAAAGATGTTATCACGGAGATGTGAGAGATAACACTAAGATAGTCCCTGCACTTGTCTCTCGTCA
Source organism: Scylla paramamosain (assembly GCF_035594125.1). Classification (NCBI taxonomy): domain Eukaryota; kingdom Metazoa; phylum Arthropoda; class Malacostraca; order Decapoda; family Portunidae; genus Scylla; species Scylla paramamosain. The sequence continues at coordinate 36,650,352 of NC_087152.1, read as the reverse complement.
ACTCGTGTCCGGGAAAGTAAAGATAGAAAATAGATCCCCATCCGTTCTTTCAGCAGGGGGGTTTCTGGGTTGGTGTAGTGAGTCGAGCGCCGCTCCATCTCGCGAGCGAACTATAGTGAAACATTCCGTTCATTTTAGCATTTGAGCAACGTTCTTCTGGAATATATATTTCATTTGTCGCCGGAACAGTAGAATTATCATTGTTGTTGTTGTTGTTGTTGTTGTTGTTGTTGTTGTTGTTGTTGTTGTTGTTGCTGTTGTTGTTGTTGTTGTTGTCGTTAAACTCTTGAGAGACTAATTTCAAGCACGTAACTTCGGGATGAGCAACCGCAGAATAACGAGTTATACGAGTAAGATTTCCTGAAATTCTGCCACCTTTTCGTCTCGCACAACTGATACACTTACTGAGAAAGATAAATAGTCGATAGATTAGCATGCACCGTCCATGAATATAATTTGTATTTCGTATTGTCTAGATTTTGATTTTCATTCCGACATTTTTTTTTTTTTTTTTCACTAATTAAAACCATTCAGCGCAAGGCCATGCTCAGATGTCGCACAGTGAAGGACAGCAGTGCATTCCAATTATTATCACGACTTGAATTTTCTTCATCATTATTATTAAAACGAGCACTCCTATAAGCTTGACTAGACGTGTAAGATGCGTTGTCTTATTGCAGTACATAATAATCAAGAGAACTCCGTGGACATTGTTCAGCATTATATCTAGAAGCGGATGCTTTGTACATTCATGGACAGTAATCAAGTAACCTTGCATTCCCTTCCACTGTGTTCAGTGTTTTCCTTCAACCTCAATCTACTAACTATCTATAGATTATCAAATTCTGTGAACAAATTATTAATAAGGTCAGCGGACGTAAGATTGAAAGAACGTAAAACTGTGGAAGTGAGTGCTGGTTACTGGCATTCTGACCACGACTGTACTTCATTTTCATTACACCATCCAATACAAACCTTGATGCTGTCGATGTACTGAGCACATTGGTTTTGGTCTAACTGGTCGCTAATGGCTACTGTCACCCCCTGGTACCCGGTGGTGAGCGTGATGCCATCCTGAGGGGCTGCAGCCACACCAGTCGCCATCACCACCGACACCACCACCATCACAGCTGCTCGCACACCCATCCCAGCAACTCACTCCCCACCAAAAATGGTTCGATTTCCCCCTTCTTCGCAGCAAACAAGGGTCGGACGTGCTGCGTTGTTAAACAGCCTTATCTACAGGCCCCCTTACGGGTCTGGTGGAAGCAAGTGACTGAAGTTTCAACCGCTGCCGCCACGTTATCAGCAGATAAGCTTGGGGCTCAAAATGTAATAGATAACAATGCCAACATCTTTACCTCCACCACGTTGCTCTAACCCCACCATGACGACCTTCCCCCAGCCACCACAATACACTACGACTTTAGTAAAGTTGTTGTGCATCATCGCAGCCGTCACTGTCACGATGGTTGTACTGCCACGCTCCAGCGCCATATTCACGTCCTTGCAGCTCGCAACACTTGATTAGGCAGATCCTGTCACTATTTTCTGGCCCTCATCCACGTCATCCAACACGGGGACTACTACCCTTACCAATGTGTTCCCTCCGCCATCGCTATGCCCTCTACTCAACACGAAGTCTTCCGAAGCCAACTGCTACCACCACACTGGGTGCCCTTGTCGCCTTGCCCTCCGCCCCTCTACCTCCGCCACTCCTCCCTTCCACCCGGTATCTTAGCTCAACTCAGCCTCAATTACTTAACTTTTTTTTTTATCCTCACACAGATTAAATACTGAATGTAACATACTTTAAAAACAGTAATTCATGTTTTGTCCATCGTTGAGCATTGTAGAATATCGCAGAATAGATTAAACGCAGGGAATATTGTAATGGTTCGTTTTTTTTTTTTTTCTTTTTTAATATGTCGTGACGTAGGTGCAAGTTTGCCTGTAGTAGCGTTCTTACAGCAACCAGGAGAAAAGTAGAACACCTGGGTCAGGCGCTCCATCTTATCAGGACTGCAGATGTGTTAACATTTGGAGCTCATTATACTGCCTTGGCCATGCGTCATCTCGTTGATAGACACGATACTGTTTTCACACACACACACACACACACACACACACACACACACTTGGAAATATATATCCTTGATGTACACGATGTTGTTCAACACACACACACACACACACACACACACACACACTTTCAAATATCTATCCTTGAGATACACAATACTGTTCACACACACACACACACACACACAGACCTTAAAATTTTTCCTTGATATGCACGATACTGCTCCCACACCTTGAAATACGTAAGGTTCCTCATAGTATTTTTAAACCCGTTGTCAACAAAGCGCATTAGTGATTGTTATCCTCCATCGGCTTCTTCGCTAGAGTTTGCCCATCACATGTTAGAAAACAAACCAAAGAATTCGAACAACAAAAGTATCGTTTTACATTCTTTCTTTCTCTCTCCTGCCTGAGCTGAAATGGATACCTGTGTCAGCGTCCGTATTTTCAATGTTCTATTTTTATTTCTTCTTTTTTTAGACTTGCACTCTAGCTGATAGTCATTCTTAAAGGAAAAGGAAAACTACCCCAAATCGTTTAATGGGGATGGAACAAATAGAAATTCCAGTGAGTTGAAGGAATTCAACATAAATAATTGGTGAGAATGGCAGGTAGGCTGTCTGGCTGGGACGTGGCCCTCCATGCGTCACGCCACTTCTCCCGACACCTCACCCACTGTATCTTCTTACCGAGGCCCAACCATAGACCTCCAATACCCGGAAAGGTTGACTTACGCTCGTACGTACGTGTGTGTCATATACAATACTTATTACATTTAGAAACATCTGTTTAGGTAACACGCCGAGATTCCCTTAACGGTCTTAACCCTTTCAATACCACGATGTTGGTTAAATTTCATTCCGTTCACCACCACAGTTTGTATTCCCAGTACACTGAACAAAATACATATGTGGTAGTCTTGCAGTGACAAGACAATTTGACAATGGTGTATTTCGTCTCGTTCCTTTTTCAAAACTAATTGCTTCTTAGAACAGAATCATGAGGTAATACGCAGGGTAGAGGCAGCAGCTCGCGATGCTCGTCAAGACATAAAAGTACAACTTACAGAAGGTAGCAATAATAGTGTTGTACCACCACTAGTATATATTATAAACTGCTCTTTCGATGCACTATGCCACTTAAATTAAGTAATTATCTTTTCATTTTGGTATAACATTTGTTCTTGTATGACAATATTAATGCACTGCATGTGCAAATATTTAGATACTGGCTGCCAGAATACAGAACAATGGTACCAATTTGCATGTATTAGTTTATCCCTTAGTCAGACTCTAACATCATGTACTGTGTTCTGGATGGTAGATCTTAGCATTTTGCATCTATTGTGTGGATTCTAGTGTAATACATCTAGTGTGTACCTATGCTACAATTTTAAGTTAAATTCTCAATCATTTTCTTATTAAAAAATTGGTTAGCATTCAATTTACCCATGAGTTAGATTAATTAAGGCATTTTGTGCAGCATAAAACCATCATTGATGACTGTCTTGTTTTATTACATGAAATATAATAAGTACAGTGTTTGATTCTGAGGATAATTTACAGTGAAAGGAAACCACAATTTAAATGATATGAACATGTACTTGACATTTTTCATTGCCACTGATACAGTTCATTATCCCAACATAAATCATACATCAAAACCACATATTTACAAGTTCAGCATGTAAGGAAGTTGTCACTGGTGCAAAGTAATGACCAATTGTTCTCTCTCTAAACATGAAATGTGCAGTAACAATATTTCAACAAACTGAGCAAAAAGAAACGAACCACAAAACTAAGCTGTACAACATCAGATAAGTTTCTTCATACTACAGTAGGTATGAGTCAAATGCATCACCAGCATAGAATAGAATATTTGCCACCTACTTTTTGTCTCCAGTGTCTATGGTTGTAGGAGTGATTTGTAAAAAAAAAAGCCTAAGATCTAAACCAATTCAGTCACATAAAATTGAACCACAAAAATCTTCTAAGCTCCCATAACCAACTTGAGGCATAAAAATATTTCTAGCCATGAGGCATAGCCATACAAACATGAGCTGGAAAGGATATTTTCTGAATCACCCAGTTTCCAGACAGCTGAACGACTTCTTGCAGTCTTGTGTTGGAAGAATTTCTGGGTTTGGCTGGACACAGTGAGCACACCTTCTCCATTACTTATGACTCAACCCCTGTCGTTTCATCTCTTCCAGCAGCAGGTTACCCATCTGTGCTGGACTCCTTGACACAATTACTCCAGCCTGTAAGGGAAGCTCTTAATGAATTTCCTTAAATATAAAATATGCAGTAATATGACATTAAACTGAAAGGACCACTTATCATAACCATAGAACCAAAAGCATGGCTGCTTCCTAATCCTCTTGCTTTAATTTATACATGTGGACCCATTGCAGAATTATCATATCTGATTACAAGAGATACCACTTAAAATAAGGCAAGACAAGGCATCAAAACGCTGTCTTATTGTTGAAATACAAATACAAAATGAGGAATCCAAGGAATCCCACTCCCCTATTTCTCCTTTTTATCCCTTTTATGAGACAAGGAATAAAGTGGCAGTATTCTTCCAACCCAGCAAAAGTGTGCAGACAGGCAATGTCCTTTTCAGATTTAAATAATTACAGGAAATTTAATATCCTCACTCAGTCATTACACACAAAATTATAAGATAATACTTTGGAAGTGGCCACAGGATTGGTACTTACACTTTCCAATGCATGAATCTTGTCCATAGCACCACCCTTGCCCCCGGAGATGATGGCTCCTGCGTGGCCCATCCGCCGGCCAGGAGGGGCGGTCAGGCCCGCAATGAATGACACCACAGGTTTGGCATCAGGTCCCTGTGAACAAATTAACCAATTCACTATGGAATATATCAAGAAAATCTTAATAACCAAATAGCTGGTAATCCCACACTGGGTAATCCAGACAAGTCAGACAACTTAATAAATCTCTTATCAAATGAAGCATCCCAGAACATGAAAACAAATATAAACATCTCAAAGCATACTTTGTAATATCTTCTGTAAAAAAACAAATTACTCACTGAGTTGTTTGCTTTAAGGTATTCTGCTGCTCTCTCTTCAGCTCCTCCTCCAATCTCACCAATGAGAATGATACCCTTAGTTTCAGGATCCTGTGGAAAGAATTTATACATGAGAAATAACTGCATTTTATGTAGGAAACCACAAAAGACATTTCTACTGTAATTCATTACTTAACATTTCTAATCAAGCTCAAAATAGAACCTTACAATTAGAATGTTCAGAATTCCTAGGAAAACTGCCAGATTCACTGGCTGACTTCATTTTACTCAAAGGACTCAGTATGCTAAAGAAAAATCTTATGCCATTTATGTCATTATACAAACTAATGGAATATTAGGAACATTTTAAGCCATCAAGCAGAAAGCAAGAAACATGATAAAAACAAGCAAGATAAATACTACGTACATTATCTCAGATTTTGGAATGAATGCTATTTTCTTCTGTCTATGTAAGTTTGAATTAATTTAACATAATTTTTAAGGACTCCTAGCAGATAATGAAAAAAATAATAATTATACAAAATCTTAGCAGGACACTTGTGAAGATTTTACATTTACACCTTAGCTCCAAATATTTCTTCTTTGAAAATACAACCCATCCTTTTACAGCTTCATCCTTCTTTCATGATATGTAAGAGCAATCAACCACAGCAGATTTATAGACTGGGGCTTTACAGCAGCACTGCAAACTCAAATCTCCTGCCTCAAATCAACCAGGATTTTTAGATGTTTTGGGAATTGGTGTATCTGATATTGGCTGGCACTTCCATCCTGGAACAGTCTTGGCTATCAAAAAATTCCTTTACAAGTAAACATAATCAGTTTTTGGGGGACTTGTCAGATAAAACGTTAGTCCCAATGGAAACCAGTGGTGACATGTTTCAAACTAAATAAAGGGTGTAGGATGAATTGCTGCAGGTATTGCTAGAAGTGAAACTATGAGTTATTATTTCAAGTAGAAAATATTCTATACACATATGCATTTTGAGGAGTTGTTTAGCCGTGTGGCCAACCAACAGCTTCATAACAGCTGTGCAGCATCCATGGCAGGATGTGTAGGACACAGGATATTCATTGGTGAAATTGTGAATTATTCCATCTTGATTTCTACAAGTTCTGGAACAGCATTTCATAAGATGAGTAGTATTAACAGACAGGTAATTTAACATTAAACAACACACAAAGATAGTATGGCTGTAATTAGGTAAGTAAAAATTACACACTACAAGGCACCATGCAGGGAGGGAGGAAGGAGCAAACCTAGCATTATATCACCTGATTGTCAGTCAGTTACATGCAGTTTCTATTGAAACTGTGACGGTGAATATGTTTAGATTGTATTGCATAGGTTTGAGGGGGGAAAAAAAATGTCAGCAATGCCATTCACATTCACATTGGTCTTCCTGGCCATTGTGAATTTGTTGCCCGCCCATACTTGAATTTCAAAACACAGCTAAATAAGGCCTCAAAATGTAGCTATATGCCCAGAACATTTTTGACTTAGAATAACTTATACTTTCACCTCTAACAATATTTGCAGAAACTCGTGTTCGATCTTGTGTGTAACAAGAGATTAAAAATACTAACAAAGAAACATTTGGATCTTAGTTACAAGTACTTAGCTTATAAAAACTTTTCTATAGAATGTGAATCACCAAATCACATGGATACTATTAACACAGTTTGCGCAGAAAGTTAGTTCACCCAGCGAGCAGTGAACCAACTTTTCATGAAGTGTTTCCTGTCTGAGAGAGGGATTATTAACTTAGCGCAATAAGTTAAATTGCTCTGATCAGTAACTCTGATGTCTTGGCAACACTATCTGTGCAGGTAGATGCAGCAAATTATTGCCTGCTTTCTTCCATTAGTGCAAGTGTTATCACATCATCCCTCACTAATCTGGCCATTTTTTTCTGTGTTTTTGTGAATATTGACTTTTGGTGTATTTTTCCTGATGGCCAGAAGAGTAACAAGTAGAGAAGATACAGTAGCAGTGATATCACTGCACAAGTCTGGCCAGTCAGTGAAGAATATTTCTGCCCAAACTGGCATCAGTGTCCAAGTGTGTCAGGAACTCATTAAGTGGTTTCTTGATGAAGGCAGGAAGGACCTGCCGACCCCTCATTCCAGATCTGGTAGGCCAAGATTAACTAAATTCAAGGATCCAAAAAACTTACTGGAAGACAAGTATCTGCCAATCCCCACCTGACAGCAAGTGAATTAAAGGGAAAAAACCCGTGGCTGTTGGATAAGATCCCTGTGAGGAGCATGCAACAGTGCCTCCATGATAGGCTGCAGTTTTGCAGTTATTGTGCACACAAGAAACCCCTCCTCACAGCCACCTAGAAAAAAGTGTTAATTTTGCAAAGAAATATCAAGAATGGGATTTGGGGACATGGAGGAAAGTACTATGGTCTGATGAGGCAACATTTTCAATCACAGGAAGCAGTTGGGGATGAGTGTATTGCAAGCCTGACTCTGACCCCCATGTAGCATGGTACACAGAGAAGACAGTGAAGCACCCTGTATCGCTGATGGTATGGGGATATTTCACCTATTATGGTTTTGTTGGACTTTTTGTTTTACCGGCAAATGAAAAAATGAGCCAAAATAATTATCTGGAAATTGTGTAATTATCTGCCTGACATTTTCATGCAGGATGGTGCACCATGCCATACCACCAAATCAGTGGCGCAGTGGGTGTAAGACTGTGAAGTTAAGCACACTAAAAATTGGCCAGGCAACAGTCCTGACTTTAACCCCATTGAGAACTTGTGGGAAATGATAAAATGTTGGCTTTGAAACACCAACATGTCATCTTTTCCCAAGCTGGAGGCTGCCATCAGGAATATTTGGATTACTTTTGCAGCCCAGCAGCTCCATCCCCCAAGAGGTTAAAAGTTAAAGGACAGCATCAAATGCCAGGGCAGCACTACAAAGTACTAGAGGGGTGGTGAGTCTTGGTTTAATTTGTTTATTCATTTATAACCATGACAAACGAGCTCACGAACTGACTTTTCAAGCAGACTGTACACTTAAGATTAATATTTTATAAAATTTAGGTGTGGTACAACACAATGTATCATGAGAGGCATTTTAGAATGTGCATCTCCAGAAAACTGTAAGAGTGTATACGAAGTCCTATATTAAAGCAGCCAGCAACTACTGGTAACTTAGCAGATTCTAACTGCCTCCATTGGCTGGTGGTGATGGTGGTGATGGTAGGCTTGCGGCACACACCAGAATCAAGGAGAGGAATAATCAAAATGCTTATGAAAATCCTTGTCACACTTACCCTTAAGAAAGTCTCAAGACAATCAATAAAGTTGGTGCCATTGAAGGGATCACCACCAATGCCAACACACAGAGTCTGGCCAAGTCCAACTTGGGTAGTCTGGTGCACCGCCTCATAGGTGAGCGTGCCGGACCGTGACACAATTCCTACATTGCCCTTCTTGTGGATGTGGCCGGGCATGATTCCAATCTTGCACTGTGGGAAATTTTACAAGACCATAATCATCACAACTAATTTTCACATACAAAGCATGGTAAGGACTTGAGAACACAAAGTCATTTTAATAATACAATTACATAAAGTAAATACCAGTCATTCCTGAATTACTGTACTTGTGCTCCATAGCCTGACATGGGTTGTGTCTGCCCAAGTACATTATAAAAAAATTATTTCACCAATGCAGCAATAACCTCACAAATGTGGATCATAGAACAAAAGCTGATGTATTGAGTACTACAATCATTGACTTCCTCTAAACTTCCATCATGAATTATCACAAAGCAAGAACATTTCCAAAATAAAAATTACCAGTGTCATTGGAATATTAATAAAATGCAGATAACAAACTGAATAATGAGGGCCTCCAATCCAGGATATCAGTAATGATTTAGGCACAAAAGATTATCAAAAGGTTAAAAGTTTTCTCATAGTTTTTCATAAAAAAAAAAAGGGGGGGATTGCTGGAGATGATAACAGAGATCCAGATGAAATTTTAACATAAAAATACTTAAAGTTTCTAATTACAAATTATCATTTCTAAAGGGAGGATAAGAATACTCCACTACATTCAAGTCTGTAATTACAAATTATCATTTCTAAATAAGAATACTCACTACATTAAAGCCTAGTCAGTGCAAGACTTTGAGGGAGATTAAGGACACTTACATCTAATGCCATGACTATGTTATATAATACAGCTTTCAACCTTGTTCTCTCTGACATCAACTCACCTTCTCTGGAGCAATGATGCCAGGGCAGTTGGGTCCAATGAGGCGAGTCTTGTTCTGACGCAAGAGTGCATGTTTGACCCTCACCATGTCTTGCTGGGGGATGCCCTCTGTGATGCAGACCACAAGACCCACCTCAGCCTCCATTGCCTCAAAGATGGCCTTAGCAGCACCCGGGGGAGGCACATAAATGACGGAGGCATCAGCACCTGAATGAGGAAGGTAGTGCAACACCTGTTTCTCTGGGATGTTATGGATGTGGAGTGAACTCCCAGCTAAATAGCACTTGGCCATCTTGTTTTCTGCACAAATTGGCTCATCCCAATATCAGATAAAAAGAAATGTATTCATGATTCTACTTCATAATCTTTTTTAATATGATAATTCTTAGAGTAATGCATCTAAGAAAGTGGGGCTCTCCAATTTTCCCCACACAAAATATGTTCATGAATGTGAAAACAAATAAAAATTTGTACTTCAGGCTGACCTGTAGCATCCTTAGCTTCCCTCACACTGTTGAACACTGGCAGATTAAGGTGCTTCTTGCCACCCTTGCCAGGTGACACACCACCCACCATGAGGGTGCCATACTCAATGGCCTGCCGGGAGTGGAAGGTTCCCTGCTTGCCTGTAAATCCCTGGCAAATGACCTTGGTGTGCTCATTGATGGCCAGGTTGGGTCGGGTGGCTGTGTAGCATGACCGCACCCCCACCGGTGCCACACCTGCAATTCAGGTGTGAAATTATACCAACTGGTAAATGCTAATTATTATTTCCTAGGATGGGTTACGTTTAACTAATATGATCCTGTTAGAGTAACTTGGTCTACTGTCCTCACAAGTGTACATATTGATTAATTTAGTTTATCAGAGCTACAACTATTACAAGATTCACATGGTATTTATCAGGGACTGAAATGGGAATACTGATGAGTGGAAGCGAATATGACTGAATTAGGGTAATGAAGGTAGGTATAGTGTCAAAAGTCACAAGCTATATTGAAGAGATTATCACTTTGTGTCCTGCCCTGCCTTGGAGCAATGCTGAGGTACTGATCTGAAAATGTAAGGGGATCCAACCTTTGTTAAGTCACTTGTGGAAGTTGCAAAACTGACACCTTTACTAATCAGGCCAAGATGACCACCAAGACCTGGGTAGACTTTGGTTGCCCTAGACGGACGGTCCTGTCACTAAACTGTTTTGTACACTGGTATTGAACTTTTAAGGCTTAAGTTAAATTCTAGAGGGGTGAGGTTCCATATGGAGAGGCAGAGACTGAAACTATGTTAGTTATAAATGAGGAAAGCAACATAGTGGAATTTAATAAATGAGGTGAAGCATTCACTGCTCTGTTGACAATTTCTTTTATAATGAGTCCACAGCTTTTTTTTTTTTTTTTTTTAGGAGGGGACAGTTATGTGTATAACAATTGGGTCATTGCTTTCCCTGCATCACCCGGCCGTCCAGTGACTGGGAATAAACTTAAAATCCCACACAGATGCTGCAGTTGAATGTATAATAGATAAATGGAGATTGATTGTACATATCTTAAAAAACTATCCAATAACTGTTTACAATAATAGCTTCCTCTTGTAATACTTGTAGTTATCAAAATTATACGCAAAGGCCATGGATATTGAAATAATAGCGTTTTCATCCGAAGGTTAGGTTAGGTTTAGCTTAGATTAGGTTTACATTAATGTAGTTCTTAAATTTCACAGCTGATCCCTTCACTGTGTACGTAGATCACGATTTAAAAAAATATATTTAACTCAAAAATAGTTAAACCCGAAATTAATAGACTAAGGTTATTTTCATATTCCTCGACGGCCATTACTACAAAATATAACAAGACTCATGAGCCTTAAGCAATACTGCAATAAAGGGGTGTCAAAGTATCGGTCAGCTGATCACGGAGGGAAGACAACAGTGTGTACTTCGTGATTAAAGTTGTTTTCTGCCTCACGTGATTATCATTTAGCTGTACAACTCCCTCCTGAGTTTTGGGAGCAATGTAATGGATAGTTAACTTGCCGGTGAGACGAGAGAGGACCCGGGTAGCAGCAGCCATTTTAACCTGAAGGGGGAGCTGTACTATGACGTCACGAACAGCTGATTACCATTGAACAGTTGGCGCCAGTGTCAAATATAGCTGAATGTTGTATTAGGTGAAATACAGAGTAGCAACAGTGTGTCAGATAAAATGGAAGAGTATTCTAGGTCAGTTGTTTGATAAGCACAATCATGTAACAATGAAAGTGAAGGAGGATATAAGAGGAAAGGGAGCAAAGGTTGACCTGAATAAGGCCTTCATTCAGAAACCCATTGGTCTCTCACTACGAGTATTTTTCAAAGGCCACAGTGATGATTGACCAGGTTTTCATTAGTATTTTTCCTGTCATTAATTAGGAAAGTTTATCTATCTAGCACTAGGACAGTAAGAAAATAGATAAATAAATAAAATAGTGAAGATGCGGGTTTTTTTTTCAGAATATGGTTCTAAATTCACAATGCCCTCCCTTCCTATCTTGTGTATGTGATGGCTATATACTTTACAAGTCTTAAGTGTGTTTACTGAGGAAGATGCACACAGCTTTACAATCCTTTGTACTATAGATCCTTGGCACAACTCTCCTACATGCACTGGCAATGTCTACTAGTTGCTTATCATCCTGGTTGTAAATGTTTCTAGCTTGTGTTTTGTGAATTCTTACCTTGAATAGCGTTCCGAGTAAAAAAAAAAAAAAATGTAGAGATCGAGTTGCATGGTTCTGGGAGTGAAGGACTACTTGGAGAGAAAATATATTATGTACAGATTTATAATGATTGCGTTATACCTTACCTTGTGATTATTTCGGCCAATAGACCTTAGCTGCATGAACTGTCGCTGTATCCTCCGTTCTGCCTTTGATACATTGGTATGAGATGGTCCAGTTTATTATAGTGAGACAGGTTTGATATGAACAGGAGGTGCGTCAGTGCTGGTATACAGTATCTTCAATCTTCAAGTGGAAAGTCTACATGGCGTGTGTTGCATATTTCTTTCCCTCTTTTTTTTTTTTTTTTCTTACAGAAGATGCTGATATGGAGAATATATAGGAGTAATCATACAAACCAGCTGTAGCATGACAAGAGATGAACGAAGAGAGAACGCGTAAATAGGTAGGGCGCTGCGATCGACAAGGAAGATGGACATGCCACGTGCTTCAGTGACAGTGTTTATCTCCCTTTCCTCGTGGTTGCTGTTCCCGTCACTCCATTACAACCTCACGCACCTAAAATTGCAGGTATAATACTCCTCGTCAAAGAAGCAAAGATGTATAGTGCAGTGGCAAAGATGGGAAACGTGGCCAGTGTTTTCATTATAATTTACTAGGTCTGTTGGTGGGCCTCGTGCATGTCAGTAGCCAACCCATTAGTGTTTTGAATTTATGGAGATATTTTGGTTAGAAGGTGCAATTGGCTGTTATTGAAGAGATAGGCAGGACCTTAAAGCTAGAGGTAAATCCAAGGAGTCCATTATGTGGTATTCTCCACACCGAGGAGGCTCAAATTCAGTTTCCTTGTTCTACACTGTGCCTCCACATTCGCCATTCTAAATAAACAATGGCAGCCGTTAATTCGCCAAGCTAGCCACCCGAAGCTGTAATGGTTAGAAATGCAGAACCATTGCTCATCTCCATTTCGCATTAAATCTTTCCCTTTCTTCAACAAACTGTGGAGGGCATGTTAAACTCTGCATATTAAACTCTGTAGTGGCCAGGCACAACCTCAGAGTACATGGGTTGAGCTTATCCCAGTTTCGAAAGAATGCACGTCGACTCTGCCCCATCTATTGAATTTTCAGCTATAAGCAACACTCACACATGGAATAATACATGAATATTGGACCAAAGTAAGAATAGAATCTAATGCCCTAAATCACTGACCAGTTAGCATAACGCCTGTTGTGTGTAAGATTATAAAGATTAATACAGCAACATCTGGCAGAGCGCTTGTAAAAGAATAATATTTTAAGTGAAAGCCAGCATGGGGTTCAGATCAGGGAACAAGTCATGCATTTCACAATTACTTGAATATTTGGAAGATCTAGAGGATACTTTGTGTGAGGGAGGCAAGTGTCAATATTGTCGATGTTGTATATCTGAACTGTAAGAAGACTTTCGACTCCATACCATACAAACTCTTGGTGAGAATTTGAGGCTGTGGGCAACAGGAGAAATGTCTTTCAGTGGATCGCAAACTTTCCACACAATAGGTAACAGAATTTTCATTAGGGAGCCCAATACAGGTGGCTTAGGGTATGCAGTGTTGTGCCACAAAGGAGTGTACTGGATCCTACATTGTTCCTGGTCTGTATAAATCACTTGCTGGAAAAGGGAAAACTTTGCAGACAATACCAAAATTTACAGAAATAATATGGATGAGAATGAGGAGTTAATACTTAAAGGAGATTCATTCACTCTGTCAATGACACTAATCTGAAAGGGGAGTCATTCACTCTGTCAATGACACTAATTTGAAGGCAAGTGAGGAAGACACAATGAATAGTGCTGGGTCCTGGGTCAGTAGGGTCAGTATCTTGGGCATGTAACAAACCACACCAGATATATGGAACTTCCATTCTAAACTAGGGATGTTAAGTAATAGCATATCTTCATGTATGTCTTGAGGTCATCAGCAAAGAATTTACATTTAGTTGTTATATATGTTGGCAAGTGACTGATGTAAATAAGTAAGCAGAGAACCCGTGAGGGAGCCCTGTGGAACAGAACTCCACTACATACTGGTGTAGAGGAGCTATGGACACCAAACATTGATACCTTCATAGTTGATACAGTCCAAGATCTAGGGAGCCACTCTGACAGTCTCAGTTTGTCAATGAAGACAGCATGATTCATGTCATCAAAGGCCTTGTTGAAGTCAAATAACAGTCAATAACATAACCAGAATCCAGCCACAGGGTTTTATCATTATACACAATAAGTAACTGATAATCAACAGTTCTTCCTTGTTCAAATCCAAACTGATCATTGGACAAAAGCTGGTTGGAACCAAGGAAATCATATACAGCTGCAGCTATAGTCTTTCTAGGGGTTTGCAGTAGACAAAGGTGACACAGATTGGTCTAGTTTAGGGGAGTATGAGACTACTTCTTGAATATTGATACAATTTCAGATTTTTTTCATTCTGCTGGGTATTTCTCCTGTGTTACAGTTTGCTGGAAAATCCAGTGAAGAGGTAGTATGACCAAACTTGCACTCAGTCTGAGGAATGGATAGTCCATGAAGGCCCATCCATGCTTGAATCAGGATCCAGGGAAGCCAACCTGCTCCTGACATCTATAACAGAGGCAGATACATTACTGATGGATACATCAGAGACTTGATTGGGAAGGGTTCAGTTACTTTGTGTGCTGAGTGAACTAAATGGAAGTTGACAAACAGCTCTGCCATTTTGCTGCTATCAGCAGTCAGGTCACCATCATCCAGTCTGAGAGGATCCACAGAGAGAGCACCAACTTTCTCATTTTGTATATACTTGTGTAGAGGCTTAGGAAAGGATTTTATGCTGGTACCTGTCACTGGCATAGTTAATTGTTCTAAGGCAAGGAGGGCTAAGTGAGAATGTTTTCCATAAGGGATACAACTCTTTATGCCTATCAAACAATCTGCCATCTAGAGGGTGAGAGAATTCCTATTAAGACTGAGTATTTTGCTGAGAGAGATCAGAACAACAGAATGTGTTCAGGAGCTTTGGAGCATACTGGGTAAGTAGAGTGGGTCATGGCAAAACTTTCCCCCATTATCCCTTTTTCCTCCTCTCTCCCTCCTAAGAGTGCACTACCAGATTGTACCACCACTCTTTCACCTTACAGATCCAAGATGTGAGGGAGTGACTTGTTATAAAGGCTTGAACTACAACCATATAGTTAATGGTTACCTCCCAAACCAAGACAAGACCAAGTGACATGGTAACTGCACTACTCTGCAAGACATCTGATGGGGCTATTGATAAATGTTTATTCTGGTTTATCTCAGTATTCTGCATTCTCTCTCTCTCTCTCTCTCTCTCTCTCTCTCTCTCTCTCTCTCTCTCTCTCTCTCTCTCTCTCTCTCTCTCTCTCTCTCTCTCTCTCTCTCTCTCTCTCTCTCTCTGTGTGTGTGTGTCCCTGGTTGCCAGTAACTTTTCAAGCCTTGTACTAATAACAAGTCTTTGTAGAACTATTAAAATTATTGCTGATTATAAACATTTTATTCTTTTTTTCTTTATCTTATTGTTTGTTATTATTATTATTATTATTATTATTATTATTATTATTATTATTATTATTTGCAATACAGCTCCTTTTTCTCAGCTATTTGTCTTGGCCTTGTGTACATATAATTACTATCACCTGTTGTTGTTACTTGCACTACATGTTAGTTATAATTTTAACTTCATCTTAGGCAATATATAGGGTTTGTGTGTGTGTACAGACCTGAGTTTCTTCAATTATTAGAGATGCATGTTTTGAGTAAGATGATGCAGTGCTTGTGTGTGGATATGCCTGTCAGATACTTACATATATGCATACATAAATCTTTGTTGTTGGCCTACTTATGTTTCTCCTTAGGTGTACATACATTTTTTTTTACCATCTGACTTGTTTACTACTTTCCAGGTGGACTCTTCCTGGTGGATGACTACTCCATTAAAGGAACCACTTCATCTGGCACCTAAGGCAACATGTGTTTGCACCCTTCCCTCACTCCCAGCTTCCCAGTCACTCACACTTGCCTCTCAGTATTCTCTGTTCATATATTCATCATAACTCATTTTTTTTTTCATAAAACATTTTTATTAGTGCCATTGGACTCAATATAACTATGCAACTTAGATATGGCCATCTTAGCTCCATGAACCAAAATATTGAATTTAGAAGATAATATCTGAAATGTTTACAACTGGGTTTACTTGGTTTACCACATATCTTGTGCCAGAGTGTTGTACAACGACTGCATTCCCATGCCTTTATCAGGCCAAGAAGGGCAGCTGTGATTGATTGGCCAGCAGAGTGAGCCATCCCCTCTCCTGCACAGGCATCTCTGCTCTACAGGTTTTACTTCTGTTTTAATGTAGTTAACTTATTACTTTATGTACTTGACCTTTTCACCACTGGAGAATGGTAATGGATTAGGTTTTGAAAAATCAGTGACTTAAGAGATAAGATGTGATTAGAAAAAAGTTTTATAAATGCTTTTATTACCTTTATATTCTACATTATCTTTAATGTGATTGTAAGGTAAGGCAATTCAGAATTCCTGTATGTAATTAGAATAATTCCTCTTGAATATGACTGCACTAAAAATTTGGATAATGTAGAAAAGAATGGAAGAAGGCACCGTTTTGAGATATACTTGGTGGACATCTGCCATTCTTTATTGTAAGGCATGAACAACCATGCCATTCTTTATTGTAAGGCATGAACAACCACACAATGCAGAATGGCTGCTGTCCACTGTATATGTCACAAAAACTGTCTTCTTTCCTCTGTGTCTGCATTATCAAGAATTTGATCACACCATCATATTCAGAAAAATTCTTATATTACATACAGCAATTTTGAATTGTATTCTCTCTCTCTCTCTCTCTCTCTCTCTCTCTCTCTCTCTCTCTCTCTCTCTCTCTCTCTCTCTCTCTCTCTCTCTCTCTCTCTCTCTCTCTCTCTCTCTCTCTCTCTCTCTTTTGTTCCTTGAATTTTTTTACTCTTGATTTCTCAGCACATTTGTGATCCACCATCATTCTACTTCCCAAATAAGTGACTTGTTAAGAGAACACAAATAAGTGACTTGTTAAGAGAACACAAATAAGTGACTTGTTAAGAGAACACAAGTTAAATAGAGAGAAAGAGAGAGAGGTGGGATGGTGATAAAATCAGGTAATCTTGGGAGGGTAAACAGTCATTTTTCTTTCTAAAGAAACTTTATTGATGTAAAAATGTGAATTGTACAATTCAGCAACATGTGGAATTGATTCAGCAATCTAATGGTCTATAATACAAACTAAGTGAGTAATTATTACTCTTAACAAAAAAAAGAAATTATATAAGAGACTGGAAGATGCATTTCAAAGTTGGCATGCATGGCTGATACCCTGGGTACAAGGTCTGGAGCATTTTGAATCTTCTGGGGCAAATGGGTTAATGGTTCAAAGTCTGCTGAAAATAGTGATGATTATACAATGTGATGATGTTATTTAAGCATTTCAGATGTTATCTAGTAAATTCTGTCACATTGCCTTTAGATTTTGGTTTGTCAAGATATAAATTGCACAGCTTTGTTTTATTAGTTACTGCAGAGGTTTATTTTATTAGTTACTGTAGAATCCAGCAGCATCAAACTGCTAGACTAGAGAGAAGTCCTGATGACATATATACAAATGCATAGAGCACTGAGGGAAAAAGCATGAGTGACGTGTAAACCAAACAGGAGAGCTATTGCCTAGGCACAATATGAATGAATTCCAAGTAGTGTTCAACAACAGCAGTACCTGGCTGTGGAGGGAAACAATGCTGTGTATGAGAGATTTACACAATGTATTTGACCAGGGAAATGAGAACACACCGTATTTGACCAGGGAAATGAGAACACACCTATCACCACCACTACAGGTCCCCTACCTCCCTCTTTTTGGCAGAGCAGTCATTAATGTACTCCTAACATTATTGTCACTTCCCTTTATTTTTATATAGTGTTCCATGAGTGCTTATTTTTTTTATTCCATGAGTGCTTTTAATGCCAAGTTTCATGTGTAAGGCTGTATTCTGAAATGCTCTGGTCTCACCACGACTGTTAAAAAACCACAATGATGATTAGCTGGGTTTTTAAGTTTCTTCTGTTAATAATGTAAATTAGTTGGGTTTTGAAGATTCTTGTTAATAGTGTAGGAATTTGTTAATCTGTCAATTGAATCATAATAATGCTTAAAAACCTGTTTAACTCAGTCTTTTGAATATAGTGTAAGTGTGGTACAAGTGTTTCAGAATATGGTATAGTAATTAAACCTGAATACATGAGTAGTTGGTGAGGGGAAGAGTGTGGGCTACAGTGATGGCCGTGCCATCTTGGAGGGTGTTGATGTTTACTTGATTACACATCAAGATTTTTCAAGATCTGAAGAGGTAAAGTTAAATTCATTGTAGCAATTAAGAGCTAAAACAAACTCAATATGCAACAGCTAAAACAAACTCAATATGGCAACAGCAATCAGTCAGGCATTGCAGGAAGGGACTATGTAGCCACTACCACTGATGTGCATTCTTATTTAAATGTCCTAATACTTCTAAGCCAAAGCTTTAAAAGCATTTTACCATAGAATGTTTGTCTTAGTATTACTTAATATCTCATTTCTGCATGTGACTTTGCTCATGGTACACTTCTGAAGATATCTTGGTTACTAATGTTTTTAAAAGTATTAACCCCTTGGAAATTGTAAAAACAATCGAACTTGTTTTTGATGACTCGACTCATGCCACAGGAAGTTTAATACATGAAAATTTTTGATGACTGAACTCATGCCACAGGAGGTTTAATGCATGAAAATTCAGATGAGCAAGTTATTTACAATTGTGTTCATGTTTTTTGAAAACTTATGGGAAGATTTAAATAAGTGACAATTTTATGAAAAATTTGGAAAGTGGGAAGAACATTACATAAACCCTAACCAATTGCCACACAAAAAAAAAGGGAAGGAGATAGTACACTATTTATAGTCTGCTGCTCTCTCTCTCTCTCTCTCTCTCTCTCTCTCTCTCTCTCTCTCTCTCTCTCTCTCTCTCTCTCTCTCTCTCTCTCTCTCTCTCTCTCTCTCTCTCTCTCTCTCTCATTCCACATGCCCACAGTGTCCCCCCACAGTATGTTTACAAACCACAGTCACTCACCCCAGCTTCATATCACATCAAGTTTCTGTATTATCTTTACCCCTAGCTCAGCAATGAAATTTCTATATTTACTCAAGGTCAATAATGTAGTGAGTGATTAAATAAATTTTTATAAGATAACCTGCTTCTATTATTCCTTCATATATCACCAAAAGAGAGTATTGTAATTGATATATAAGTAACAGGTTGCTTTACCTTGATACCTGGACCAAAAGATGAGATGAGGAAAGAAAACCAGGTTGCAAGAGTAAGAAATGTTGTGGCAATATGGATTAGACAGTAACGTGATGGAAGTCAAATAAGAGTGAATAAGTTGTGAAGTAAAGGTATTAGGAAATAAGATGGAGAATTTCATAGCGAGATATGAAAGTAAGAAAACTAAGCATAAATAACCAGTGAAGAATGTAACGGACATTCATGGCAACAGATGGAAGTACACTCAAGAATAAAAAATATTAATATGTGGGAATAGTGAATTTTGCACCCAAATCTATGTATTGGTTCACTTCAAGGAAATGATATACAAGAACTATCAGATAAAATTTCCTATGTTAATCTACTAAGCAGGGGGTCAACTCAACCTAATCTCACCGATACACTCTAAAGATCAGGCACTTAACTGTAATCAGCGAAGCCCAAAGAAACCTTCATGTTGGGCTACTTGAACAGAATTCTCTCATCCTTCAGCGATGAACACCTGTAGGGAAGGTAAAGGATTAGTGGTGGTAGTGGTGATAGTAAATCTAGTTAATTACAGTATACAAATTAATGTTTTACATTGTGGCAGTGCTGAATAACAGTTTAGCTATGTACACAAGGTAACAATGTACACCAAGGAAGAAAAATGGTCATACCAGAATACATTATGAATGGAGAGATAATATAGACAAAGGATAACACCTAAGAATAATAAAGTTGCTAAACACAACCAAGTAATTTCTTCATTTTGATAATCTTACATATTCAATACATGGCAGTTCATAAGGCCATGTGGTCTCTACATGCCTCACTGCATACAGTAAGCATATGTACATTTCGGGTTCTGGACTTCATTCAAAGTTTTCTTAAGTATTCCTATCAAAATTCTATTAATTTCAATTCCTAGTTTTTTTCCATCCATTAAGTTAAATCCCTACTTTCCATCTAATCACTCTCTGCCTTATTAATATACCTGAACCTAATTAATACACTCAACTCACATCCTTTTCCTGAGACTAAAAGCCTTTTATTCAGTGAAGTATCACGCATCAATATAATCATCTCTATCCATTTTATCCTGCAGACACTGTTCTCATTCACTGCCTATTAGTGTATACGAGGCACAATCAAAAAGCTCCTGGTCTAAACCACTTATGAAAATCATACTACAACCATGATTTAAAACTGAATTTGGTTTCTATTCCCCTCAAAGTTGTCAACTTATTCACTAATAAACTGCTTCCAGCTCTTCTGCCACAACTAGAATACTTGCTGGTTAAAGTCTTGTTTTGTGTGTAAAGCATCTGTAATTTGTACTGGATTTCCTGCATGGTGTCAAAAATTCTGACTTGCCTTGAACATCATTATGACATAGAGGAGGAAGTTGCAATGGGCCAAATCCAACAAACAGGGCAGATCAGAGTGATAATCCTGTTAGTATAGGTAAATAAAACTGCTTTTGATGCATTGTGAGCAGGCATGTTGTTATGACTGATCAGGGCTTGACAGCAGCACACTATGTTCACATGTCATGCTTACATTAACTGTTGCAAGTGACAATATTAGAAGTGACTGCATAATTATGATTATACTCACCCTACCCTTTATTCATCCATAAGTGATGTTCTATACCTCAAAGTGCAACTGACTATTCATAACACATCACCCACCCCATTGTGTTGTTGCTGTAGTCTATTGCATTATTTTGAAATTTTTATGTTTGACAATGAATCAAGTTTGAGGCCTACAGTGACATCACAATTAAGTTAATTAATGTGTCCCAGAAATGTGTTCATTAATGAGTCACAAAAATGTGTAACAAAGATCCCAAAGATGACAGGAGGATACTGCTGCTGCTGCATCTGATGGTGCATTTCTTCTTCCTCTGGTGGTTTTTCTTTTTCTTCAGAAGAACTTCTTCTTCTTCTTCTTCTTCTTCTGATGATGATGATGATGATGATGATGATGGTGATGGTGCTTCTTCCTGTGGTGGTGATGGTGGTACTACTACTTCCTCTGATGGTGGTGGTGATGGTGCTACTTCTTCCTCTGATGGTGGTGGTAGTGCTACTTCTTCCTCTGGTGGTGGTGCTACTTCTTCCTCTGATGGTGGTGGTGGTGGTGGTGCTTCTTTCTTCCTCCTCTGCTGGTGATGGTAGTGCTTCTTCCTCCTCTGTTGGTGGTGGTGGTGGTAGTGCTTCTTCCTCCTCTGCTGGTGATGGTGGTGGTAGTGCTTCTTCCTCCTCTGCTGGTGGTGGTGGTGGTGGTCCTTCTTCCTCTACTGGTGGTGGTCGTGCTCCTTCTTCCTCAGCTGGTGGTGGTGATGGTACTTTTCTTCTTCTCCTTCTCCTCCTTTTCCTTCTCCTCCTCCTCCTCCTCTCTCTGGTGGTGGTGGTGCTTCCTCCTCTGCTGGTGGTGTTGGTGGTGGTCCTTCTTCCTCTGCTGCTGCTTTATCCTCTTCCTGGCCACTAGATGGATCACCAAACTCACCTTATCCTATCCTATCCTATGCTAACCTATCTTTAATCTGCTTCAGTGAGTCAGTTTGGTGACGAATGGAGGCGCCAATGTCGCGGTGAGAGCAAACATTTAACATTGAGTGGATCGTCCTCCCAGTACACATAATCCTTGCTAGCACACTGGGGGCAAAACGACAGTGAGTTGCGTGATTCAACAGAGAAGGGGTGTACGAGATGCTTCTGTCAGGCGGTATCACTTTCGTCATACAGTAACTCTACTTCCACTTGGCCAAAACAAGTATAATCAAGCTTACACTGCAGAAAAAAACAGTGCTAAGACCACTCTATTAGAACCAGAAATATCTATCAAGTGTAGCAAAAAAAAAAAAAAATGTATGCAGAAAGACTGTTTAGTGAAACACAAAGCAATGGTATTACCAGCAGATCCTGCTTCAACAAGGAAACGATGATCAGGCAGCATGAAATTCTACACTGAGGAAAACATTCTCAAGAGAAACGATGTGGCCCAATTGCAAGAACCTATAAACTTTACAGAACAGCGCTTATTTTACTGTTTTTCCTTAAACACTTTATTTATCATTTATCAAATTATTTTATTAATTTATTTAATTATATATTATTTTTTATTTATTTCAAATAAAATCTTTTATTTTTTTATTTATTTTTTCTTTGCAGCGCCAAAGCTTCTGGTTGAAGCCCAGCGATGCAAGCTTTCCATTTTTTTTTTTCTACATTAAGTTTGTGACGTATACAAAGATTGTAGAGATCCCTGACTTTCCCACTGTGGCGCAGGAAAAAGTGGTACACCTAAATCGCAGTCGGTAGACTTGTCTGATGCCATGAGAGAGAAAATGACGTTGCAGCTCCCCTCTTGTCTTTGATACCATAGCGGAGGACTACACAGCACATGCGGACTAATTCCAAAGTACACAGCTCAGGTGAATTTGTGGAACTACATGCACTACAAATGTGTCACGCATAATGCTTTGATACATTTGTGGCAATTAAGTTTCATCTAGCGAATGAAATACCTGCTATATAATTAGTGTGGCGTGCTTGAAGGAATTCACTGGTAACGCTATATTGCGCATGTCGATACGTTTTATCATAGCAACCGCATATTTAGAGTATATACTAGCACACGCATTGCAATATATTCCTCCAAGCGAGTCTCATCAATAAAGTTTAGAATTTGTGACGCAGCGCAGGACGGATCACGTCACTAGTATAACCATGCGTTTCCCCAAAGCACAGTCCATGATGTGCTTATATACATAATATACGAATTGTGACTCAAAACAAAACCCCCACACACGTGTTGTACCGTGAGTATTCACCACAAAATGCACGTAATTTAGCTGCGCCATGAAGAGCA
The DNA here is from genome assembly GCF_035594125.1 of Scylla paramamosain. Classification (NCBI taxonomy): domain Eukaryota; kingdom Metazoa; phylum Arthropoda; class Malacostraca; order Decapoda; family Portunidae; genus Scylla; species Scylla paramamosain. Next base: position 36,626,987 of record NC_087152.1, on the reverse strand, counting down.
GCTATTGGTAAAATTTTCCTAAAGCACCACGTCTGCATATTGACTATTAATTATTGAAAACAAATTTCCGCAGGAATACGCATAATCCTACGTAAACATACAGTTACGGATCCCAATATCTGAATGAATGGAAAGTAAGAAGAAATACCAACTATGTGAATCACTATTATAATGGAAATGCAAATTTAATCACATACATGAACCCGTATTTAGAATGGCACTTACATAATTCTGGAAATGTCTTTACCAGAGGCTAACGGCTCCAGAGAATGAAGAGAAGCTGTTACCAAGATGTGCTGAAGGGAACCAGGAAAACGAGTGAAAAATGGAAACCAACGGAAGCCATGACAGGCAACAACTCCATCGTTTAACACTACTAGAGGGAACTGAGGGAACATTTTGTGGCGGCCGACACGGGGATGAATCACTCCGGTGTCTCGAATCAGGGGTTAGTAATATGAGACGCTTCGGTCTCTCATAAGGACTATTATCAAAGGCCATATAATATATATATATATATATATATATATATATATATATATATATATATATATATATATATATATATATATATATATATATATATATATATATATATATATATATATATATATATATATATATATATATATATATATATATATATATATATATATAATCACGGGTTTTAATGGGTGCTTTTCATTACTAGTGCATAATCTTGGTAAATTATCACTAAAGCATGGAAAAAATACTAGAAGTTTCTACTGAAACGCGTCAAAGGCACTTTTGATGAGACGACGAAACCGTTTGAGAATACCTACGGCCTTCAAAAAACGGAAATAAAGTTTGTCCCCGAAAAAAAAAAATAAATAAATAAATAACTACAGCTTACAGAATATATTTAACTTATGAACGCATCAACAGTGAGCACAAATACCTGCACACGGCAAGGATGCGAATACGAAGCACGTCTCTATAGATTAATGAGGAGATGGCCAATTTTCCTGTCGAGTACTCGGCAATGGTAGTAGTTGTCTGGGAAAAAAGCAGATATATCTAATACTTATCCATCTAGCATTCCACAACATAATAATTATGGTCGGTTAGTGTTACGATATGATAAACAAGCTACAAGCCACCTTCAGCCTCTAAATACTAATTGAAACAACACAGCCTCGCACACAACAAGCGCTAAACTATATATACCCTACCTGCTTACAATATATTCGACTGCTACTTATTATCTATTACAATTATTACCACTGAATGAGGGTTCCCAGGTGTGGTGCCGCATATGCACTGAAGTAATATCATAAGCAGCTTCTCATAATCCTTGTTATTTTTGACAAAATTATTTCACTAACTTTTCCAAATTGTTTTCAATCACAAAATATCAATCAGCAAAACACAACATACAAAAGTTAGCAAAAATCATTAATGTATGTAGGTAAAATATGTGCTCTTTCTAGTAGCGTATTAAATTTCATTAAGAAAGAAAGAGAGAGAGAGAGAGAGAGAGAGAGAGAGAGAGAGAGAGAGAGAGAGAGAGAGAGAGAGAGAGAGAGAGAGAGAGAGAGAGAAATAACAGATAACATAAGACCTGTCTGTCTGTAACAAGGGGAACCTGTTTATTTATTTATTACTACTGATGTGGAAGAACAGAATAGATACAGAAGAAGGATTTCTCCCCGTCCACTATTTCCCTCCGACAACATATTGGCAGGAAAACAGTCAGGAAAGATCACTATGTATCTACACCTTGAAAGAAATGGATACATGGAAATTTAATAGTAAAAAAAAAAAAAAAATAATAATAATAATAATAAATGAATAAATAAATAAGTAAAATAGAAAATAAATAAATAAAATAAGAAAAGAGTAATATACTACGCTACTCGCACACTGCCTCTAGTGCCGATATTTTACCACAATACCTCGAATCTGATGGATAAAAAAAAAAAAAAAAACGACAATATGAATTTAGACCTTTTTTTTTTTTTCTGAAATACTTATCTAATCTGGAGAGGGATCAGTTTCTTCTGCCTTCATTTGTAATCGGAGGAATTTGAAAGGTTGTTAGACATGCGTGAAGAAAGGACGAAAATCTGAGAAGTAAGCGTCTCTATTCCATTTGTCTGTCTGTCTCAATTATTGTAATGAGCCTTCTCTCTCTCTCTCTCTCTCTCTCTCTCTCTCTCTCTCTCTCTCTCTCTCTCTCTCTCTCTCTTACTCGCGTGTCTCACGAGTAAAAATTGTTTCCACTGAACGATGTTTTCCAGTAAAGAGGAAATGAGGAACAATAAGGAGAGCAACCTGTTTAGTCCATTATGTTATAATACTACAATTACCACATCCACAACTACGATGCATTATAAAGACAAGAACGATAGTTATATCATATAGGTGAGAGAGAGAGAGAGAGAGAGATTGTTCTTTCAATTCTTAACATCATGGTCATTTAAAACTTTGTTATAAAATTTAGTACATTTCCTTTTGATGCACATGCGTAAAAAGTACCTGGATATCAGCAGCACACACTGAGTACAATTCTATAACAGAGATTGCTTACTTTAGTAACTTAAGTAAGTTCCGCCTATTATTAAAAACCAAGCCGAGATGGTCCTCTTCCACTTTTAATAGTGGTGAGGAGCTAGTAAGGTACAAGTAACGTATACCCCTCCCTCTTCTGTGCTCCTGCATTACGTAGAGTAATTATCTAAACCTGGAAGTTGGAAACATGAAGAAATATTGCAGTCTAATTTTTGCCTCTTAATTAAAAGGTCATAACAACAAGAAATGTGTTTTCATAGTAACAATTACCTAAAAATTACTGAAAGTTAGACGAAACTATTTTTAATGGTTTCAGAATGTAGGTTTTGCATAACACAAAGCTGTAGTTTGATATGGTAATGGAGAGTTTCTGTAGTTTACCATAAGAATATCAACGTCAGTGCAACTGTTGTGCCAAGCAATGCTGGATGCTCCTTGGCTCTGCCTGTCATAATGAGAAATACTCGATCCATAAATAAGATAAAACAAGACTATCTAGATAAGCTGAAAAAACACACACACACACACACACACACATATAGCCTACATCAGTTAGTGTAGATGCCACTGGTACTACCAATTAACTTTATCACATAACACTGAAGGTAGGGGGAGTCGTTACTATTATTTGCCAAATGTGTTTCCTATGTAAATAGGTAGATATTTGATAGCTGGATAGTTAAATGTGCTCCATATTTCATATACTGACATACCTCAGTTACTTTCGAGACCCTCAGGGTCATGTTCCCATTGTCAGCCCGTGTTCTTCTCAACAACCCTTCGCCAGAGCAAGCAACAGAGGAAGTGTTGGATTGGAGGTGGCAGAAATTGTAATGAAAGGCACTTCTAATTTCATTGGGCAGCCCTGCACTCTTCCTGGCTTTCCGTGGAGAAATGGGGACTTGATATATTTCCTGCTGTGGTGCCAAGCATATACTGCAGAATGAAAAAAAAAAAAAAAAAAAAACAATCGAATAACTACTTCCGGCAAAAAAAAATTATATATATTATATAATATATAATATTTCTCCCCGTCCACTATATATATATATATATATATATATATATATATATATATATATATATATATATATATATATATATATATATATATATATATATATATATATATATATATATATATATATATATATATATATATATATATATATAGATAGATAGATAGATAGATAGATAGATAGATAGATAGATAGATAGATAGATAGATAGATAGATAGATAGATGGATAGATAGATAGATAGACAGGTAAAATAAACAACCTGTAATTTTTAGACCGGATAAGAAGGCAGAAAAATAAATAAATAAAGATTAACGGTGAATAAATAGAACAGCAAAACAAGACCATAAACAGTCCCGTTAAAAAGAGTAGATCGTCCCTCAAGACAAGGCAAGGCAGCGCCACGTGGAGAGGTGGACAAAGAACGGCAGTTGCAGTCAAGCCTTTATTCTATGTTCATCCTTGGTTCCTTGCTCACCACATAAGGCCACCATGGGAAAGCAGAAGAAGCGCAATCCCTTCTTTTACTACATGCAGGAGAGGAGGCCTGAGATAGAGAGGAGACTGAATCGAAAAGTGACAATAGCCGAGATGCCTCAACATGTCTCCCGGGATTGGCAGGTAAATACACGTGCACTTCGTATTTAGACACTGCTTATTCCTACAACAGCCTGTATGATGTCCTACCCAAATTACAAGCGGTGCAAGCCCCGGAGGTCAGGATAGATGGGTAAGGGCAGCTACGTCACTTAGGAGCCACGCAAGGTTCAGCATAACCGAGACTTCAATATGTGGATCCGAGGCTTCATGCGGCACCCTTCGTGATATTGCATGTTTGCTCTGGGAAAACAAGAGAACAATACATGTATTAAGTTTTTGGTTGATAAGAGAGAAAAAACAGAATTCAGACAGTGAGAAGGGACACGTCAGGGAGTGGAGTTTCAAAGGCTACTCTCCCAACCAACAACTGGACAGCTAGTGCTCATAATTTTACCGTCATTACTTTATTTCTTTATTTTCACTTATTTTTTTATTGATTTTTATTTTCACGGTGAAAATTTCCCAAATTTGTTTTTACCCGTAAGCTGGAAAAAATTACAAATAATGAATCTAAACTTGTTAATCCAGTTGTGTAAAGATGGTAATGGTATTGTGTCCAGGTTGCTGGACAACAATTCTGTGGGACAAACAAAATAGTACCTTTGAAGCAGTGTGGCAGTGAGCCTCAAGTGTTCCTTGGACTGTAAAATGGTGCAACTAATGGTACCCATGTAGAGATGTATTAAATGGAGGCAAAAAATTCAATATTTACTCATTTTGTAGTAATTTCTACATTTGTTCATTTGGATTTGTTATAAATTTTTAAAATTAAGGTTAAGAATTTATGGACACCCTATATAATGTATCCATCCTGTGCATACTGATAGAGTTTACTTTGTATTTTGAACATTTAATATTGGGTACAGCCCTTGTTTTCCTTGTGTCTCAGTGACTACTGCCACAACAGACTTTAGTGATATACCTAAGTGTGTCGGGCAGTGTATACATACGGTCAATTGCCACTTGCAGACACTACCAGACTCCGAGAAGAACAAGTACAAGATGATGTGTGGCCAAAACCAAGAGAAGCTGGACTGTCGTGGCGTTCCTCTGCGTCAGCTGGAGGAAGCTGCTCAGGATCAGAGAAGGCAGGCAGAGGTGATGAAGAGGAGCATTGCAGAAATGGTGGACGTCTATCATGCTGGACGAGGTGAGTGGTATTGGACATAGTGAAGTATTGGATAAAGTGTGTAATGGAAAGGTAATGGTAGGGATACTGCATGAAGGAAGTGAGGTAGAAGTGTAGTTGTAGTCTAGCAAAAGATTTTGTTATTACAATATTGTATCTTCCTTTTTAATAGGCTCAGTAGATTTAAGCAGGTGAATGAGAGAAAAATGTATTTTCACAGCCTTTTATTGGCTGTTGGGTGTTAATGAACAATAGTAAGAAAACAAACTCCTGGGATGCTTCCACACAGGTATCAATTATTATCTGCTGCTACATTTTAGTAATGCAATCTTTTTGGTGGTAGCCACCAACCAGCACATGACCCTTACACAGTAGATTAATAAATAAAAATAGTTGTTATTAGAGGTCTCACTGTCTGTGTTATCATTCTAAAAAGAGAAGCAATAGAGATTGTGACCTCTTCTCTTCCAGCGCTACACCAGGCCACTTTCTTCATTGTCTGCACCAACTTCTATGTTCACACTGACATGGACCATTATGTCCCTGCTGAGCTGAGCATCCTGCAGTTTAGTTTCAAATATGGCATAATGAGGGAGTTTCATGAAACAGTCAAAGGTAAGTAAATCTTGTTTAATTTACTCCCTTACTGTCACCATGATATGACACGAGCAAGTCACAATATCATGACACGAGAGCAAGTCACATTGTCGTGCATCATACTATACAACACTTTTCTGACTGACTGAGACAAATGAGTGGGCCTGTGATGCAATGAATGAATAACAAGATTAAGGCTCTGCTTACAGAGAGCATTTTCTACCATATTTTTCCTACCATGTACTAGCAGTCAGCAGTAGTCTGTTGAAGTGGCCACACACAGCTGTGTGTTTTCTCCACTTTGTGGTGAACTGCAGCAGTTCAAGATTGCCTTTTATTACCATGCAGTTGCAGGGCAACCATTTTCCGAGATAATGAGCATGCGCACCACCACACACATGCAGTGGTTGCTCCTACAGTGGAGATGAGAGCACTTTATGAGTTCATGTGATTCGTGAAAAGAACCAGCAAGAAGAATGATCACCCATTGCAGTGACAGTCTCGGCTTGGTGTCCATTTAGAATTGGATTCAGCCATTGCATTTGAGATCACAGGAATGGATAATTCCCTCCTTATCACTGGTTTGCTTACTAATAAAAAGGAGTAATAGTCAGCCATATTGGATGCAAGTTCATTGCAGTACAAAGGCAGAAGCATTGTTCTAAGATTTTGGATGAAATTGCAGAAAATTGCCAGGAAAATGTGCTAGGAGAGTGAAATGAATAAATCTAGTGCTCATTTAGTATTCTTTAATTACCTGTTATGTAACACAACTTTGTTCTACCGTTTCCCTTTCCCTTCATTAAAAAAGCAGTCTGCATATTTATTAGCAGAAGTGGCATTTTACTTCAACATCCCTCATGACATTGCTGTCTGATACCATGCACAACCTTGGTATCAACCACAGTGGAAAACAAAACGTGAGTACTCTGCTGCAGCTGTAGAGTGGTAGTGACGGTATGGTGGAAAATGCTGTGTGGGCCTAAAAGTGAACTCTTGTAAGAAACTACAGTAAAATCCCTTTTATCTGGCATCAACGGGACCACCGACATGCTGGTTACTTGAATATTGCCGGATACTTGAATAGAAGTGAAATTATGTCCACAATCACCACCCTACACACGCATCTTACCATAACAAAGATCTGCTGATCGTAATCAGCAGCTGATCTGATCAGTTGCTTAAGTGTAAGCACAACACACTTCCTCTTTTCTACAACTTTAGGCATGATGAAGGTGTCAGGCGATAAACATTGCACATGCGGGACTGAGTCTCTGAGTAAACACAGTGCAGTGGGGGGATGCGGATGGCGCGAAGCAGTGCACTCTGGTGGCGAGGGGACAAAGTATGCCTCGCGCAGGAATTTTAATCGATTTTATGAGTACACATTGATTTTTTGTTGATTTTAAGGCTCAGGGAAAAAATGTGCCGGATACTTGAAGCTGCCGGATACTCGAATGCTGGATAAGAGGGATTTTACTGTATTGTCAGTAATTCCTCTGGCAAAATGTTAATTGCTGCTCCCCTCTAATAATTAATTGAAAACTCCTCTCATAAGGATAACCATCTTAGTTTTGGAGGCATCATGATACTTGTATGTTTTGGAGGCATCATGGTACTTGTATGAAGGTGACAAAGCAGAATCTGGCTTACTGACTGGCATTTCTTCATGTACCTTCTCAAGGAGGTCTCCCAATTATCCTAGTAATGCCATTGTAGAATTATATTTTCATCTATAAGTGGTTTTTAGGGCTGTTATCTTTGTATTGTCTTAACATTCTTTCTCTGTTATAAGATCTTTCCCTCTCATATCCGAACTTTAAATGCCACCTTCTCCTTTTCTACTCCCTTTGCCTCACAGCCTTCATTCCTCGGTCCTATGCTGCCACAGCAAGGAAACACTCCCAGGACACACACAACTTGCTGCAAGACCCTGACAATAGCCATGGAGTGACCCATGAAGAAATGGCTGAAAATATAACAAAATTCTTGTCAAATGTGAGTACTTTCTTCAGATTTCCTATTAAGCATATTAAGTAATCTTACTCAGAGTAAATGCTGCTTTATTTTGGTGAGTAGTTTGTTTCATGACTTGTTTAATTGTATATACAATCCTAGGAGACATCATAAGATCATTATATGTAAAACAATTATTGTATTGTAAGAATTGCTATAATGTTTTCTTATATCATTGTTAGCATAATTATTTTTTAGTTTTTATCCATTTATTTTTCTCTCACCAGGGCTGGGATGAGGATGTGCCCTTGTACACCCTTCACCAGGAAATGGAGCAGACAAGGCAAATACTGGAGACCATAACAGGTGCTTTTTTTCAGTGATTCTTTGCTGTTCTGGTACATTTACTACAAAGACCTGCTTTGTAGTAAATGTACCATCACAGTCCTAAGCTGCTGCCCATTGTTGGATTGGTAAGAGAAATACTTAACAAGAGGATATAAAGCAACATTAGTTTGGCATAAAAATGGTAGTATGTTGAGGTGTATCTGTCTTGCTGTAATGCTTTAATCTGGTACCACACAGCTTAATTGGGACTTAAAGCATAGTTGTAATCACCTCATGAACTGTGGAGCCATCATCTGAATCTGAACATTTGATGTGTAGGATACCAGATTTGGTGCATAACTTGCATATTTGAGTTAGCTGGTGGTGGGGTTGTGGAGTTGAGTATGCAAGGTAAGGTCAGGTGTGCCTGTATTGCATTATGATAAATGAGTGTGTGGTTGTTTGGTGAACAAGTGTATTGTGCTATCTTTATCAGGTTGCCCCACTATATGATAGTGGCTCATTCCCTGTGACCATAGGGCAAGAGGAAGAAGTAGATGATGCAAGACAGAAGGTGAATGAAGGCTTTCTCATGATAGTAAAAAGGCTTTTCTTCCTCATGAATATTGAACTAGGCTCCTCAGTGTTAATCTTTTACTTCTTTAATGCATGGATGATATTGGCTAATGGCATAGAAATGAAGGAAAAAAGCCTGCTCATTTGCCACTTGTGAAAAAAAATTGCTAAAGAGGTGTGTCATAGTAGATTGACAAATGATTTATTGCAACAAAGTTTGATATAATAGTTATCACTTTCTTTAGCCCTCCAAAAAAACTATTATTTTTTAAAGTTTTAGAAGGTATTTCTTTGTAATGGGTAAGGCAGCTGTATGTTTTCCAAAACAATTCTTTAATATTCACTTTTTCCCCATCAGGTGAGGAGTACAAGATATACTCCCTGGACATGCTGTTTCAATTCATGTATTCAGCAATAGTGCTTACCATCCCATTGTCTGTGGCTACTGACTTGATTACTGAGTGTGGTCTAGACTTCCACCCCAACATATCTTGCCCAGTGAGTCTGCATTTGTGTTGGTTGCTTGTGTATTTTTATATAGCATTTTGTTAATCCATAGTGTTGTGCTTTGACAGAGATAGGGCTTTTGTCAGATTGCATTTTATTTATTTATTTATTTATTTAATTATTTACTTATTTATTTATTTATTTAATTATTTGTTTATTTATTTATTTATTTTTTTTTTCTCTCCCATAAAATAGAAAATTACAAGTTTGATATATATATTATTCCCATGCCATGAATGCAAGTGTGGTTACTATATGACTGATTCTTGGAATTTTTGCCTTCTCATATCTCACAATATCAGACTAGGGATGCAAAATGTAATTTTTATATTTTTAAAGCATTTATTCTCACCTTACATACACTTTCCACAAGTGCTTGATGTATGTAATAAATAAGTAATTCTTTATGAATACTTATAAATAAATAAACAAGAACTGTAGCTTCAAGAAAATAGTTGGATGTGCATCTGGTAACAAGGCTGTGGCTACTACACTAACATTTCTCAAAGAATAGAACATGAATTTTATGTCTTTGTTTTCCTTTTCAATCATTCTGAAGTCACATTTCCTATTTCTTATGCCTTATTGGTTATAGGTTTGAGAAATAATTTTGTAGGAGAAAGTAACTTACTTTTTTATGTGATGATTTTTTGGGAAACACAGCAACCTGCCCTGTGTAGCCAACACTGCAACATTTATAACCAAAATCTTTATCTCTCTCCAATACAGCAGCTTTCAGTTTCATTTTGTTACTTTGATATAGGCATGATGACATAGGCATCAAAACAACAAAATGATCTTAAAATATGTCTCTTCCTACAGAAGTATTCAGTCTATAATAACTCCAAGCCCAAAAGATAGGTATGTATAGGGTGGCCACTGAAAGTCTGAAGGGTTTGAAGATGTTATAACTTTTTTTTTTTTACAGGTTATAGAGCATCCCTTGGAGATTAAAATTGGGTACATATGATGTCTAGCAATGAGTGGAACTCGTTTGAGTTTTTCTATTCCAGTGAAAGATCAATTTTTCAAATTCAGAGAAAATACCAGCAATATTTTAATGTCCGAGTATCTCCTAGTGATAACATGATTCGGAACCTAATTGCCCGGTTTGAAAGAACTGGATCAGTTGGCAGTCTTCTGGGAAGACGTACTAAGTGCACTGACGCAGTGGTGGAAGCTGTACAGCAGAATGTCCTTGAGAATCAATCGGCTTCTACCTGTCATCACTCTGCTCAACCAGGCATTGCCAGAACATCACTTCAGAAGATTCTGGAACTGGCTTTAAGATTTTTAAGTGAAAATAAATTCAAAATAATTTTAAGTCCAGTTTCAGAATCTTCTGAAGCCATGTTCTGGCGATGCCTAGTAGAACAGTGATGACGGGTAGGAGCTGATGGATCCTCGAGGACACTTCCATACAGCTTCCACCACTGTGTCAGTGTGCACAGTGCACTTAGGACCTCTTCCTGAAAGATAGCTGACTGATCCAGTTCTTTCAAATCAGGCGATTAAGTTCCAAATCATGTTATCATTGGGAGATACTCTGACGTTAAAATGTTCCCAGTATTTTCTCTGAATTTGAATAATTGATCTTTCACTGGAATAGAAAAACTCGATGAGTTTCACTTATTGCTGGACATCATACATAGCCATTTTTATCTCCAAAGGATGCCTTATGACAAAAAAAAAAAAAGAACAAAGATTGAAGACAAACAAGTTATGACTTCTTCAAACCCTTCAGTCTTTCACTGGCCACCCTATATATGAAAACATTGACTCCTGACATGTCAAAATATTCTTTGTTACTGTTAATGACAAGTCTTGTATATATACAAACAAAATTTAAGGCTGTGATACGGCTCAAAAATTAAATTGTATATATACGTACTCGCACTTCTTGTATATGTACGTACTCAACACTTCTCTAAGAGGTATGTAAGTATACGTACTAAACACTGTATAGGTTAAGTGAGGAAAGAGTTTATTCTGTCTGAAATGAGCTGTGCTTGTGTAAGAGGTAGTGTTCTTTGCTTACTTGAACATCAATAATGGTAATTTGTCATTCCATTCCAGTGGCATATTGCCAACCAGATGGACTGTGGAAGGTTCTGCACTCTATCCACTGTGAGGCGCTGGTTTTATTACATGTGTCAGCATATTGATCTCAAGAACAACCTTGGGGTGATGCCCCAGGAGGGGAAACATTACCCTTATAAGGAGCTGAAGGAAGGGGTGCAGAGAAGCATGTCCTGTCTTACTCTGGAGGTACTGGTTCAGGATTTCTTAATTTTAGATGGTTGTAATACTGGAAGCCACAGTACTTGATATTATTTGTTTGTATGAGAACCATAACAAAGAAGCACTGTATTTTGTTCTTTGTTAAAAGATTGGCATTTTCCACTGACAGGAACACATATAAAAACTAAAAGCTATTAATTAGAAAACCTAAAAGCTATTAATTAGCTTTTCATACTTTGTATGACCACCATGTCCATATGCCTTCAGAGCAGCTTGAGTGAATGGAAGCATGGAGTAACCAAGTTATCTGCAGCAGTTCAAGTAAATTTCATGATTTGGATATCTTTAATGACCAACAAAGCAAGGATTCAAAGAGATGTTCTTTACACGATGTTTGAACTTATGTGAGACAGTAGTTTCTTGATGGGACCCAGATCTGGAGAAACCAGAGAAACACTAATGGAGATTCACCTGCTTGTCCAACATTCATTGCAAAACCACTTGTGGCATATGGCATGGTACTTGCACAAAGAAGTTGCAGTCATGGATGTCATTGGAATTTAGTGTGTGGTCTTGCAAAACATCCCTTCTCTCCATTGAATCCAATAAATGACCAAGTGGGTGTTTGATAGTCGCACACAACACATTGGGTATCAAGGGGGTGCACATGTGAGGAATGTCTCAACTTACCACACTTGTGTGCATCATGCTGGAGAGTTGACTTGTTGCTCTTTAACACCTCCTGCCTTTACCAGTTAATCTTTGTAATTCCTTGCAAAAAAAGAGGTAAGCAACATGGATTTTGCCAGAAAGAAGGAAGAGGCATTCAATTTTCTTGAAGCAGTGTTGACTAATGGGCTCTGCAATTCTTCATTGTCTGTTGCTGCTTTCATCATAGTGGAATTCCCAAGAACAGATTTATGAAGTGGAACTTCACTGTTTGGAAAATCCTTTGCTGCAGAAATAAGGCTGTAAATGGCAGTCTTTCCTTTTCCCATATGCTGAATCATGTTTGCCTGCATTAGGGAAGGGATCACAACCTTTTCTTTTTGTAATGTTCTTAAATCCTATATGGATGGGTGTCAACATAGTGAATATGGATGGGTGACATTGAATAATGAAAAAAAAAAAATCTGAGCAGCTCAACATAGCTACTTTCACTGACACTCTGCACAGCAGTGGCATATACTTGACATAGTTGCTGAGTATTAATGTAGTGAGATGAGTTAATAGTACTCTGGCAAACTGAGAATTCTGAGAAATGACACTAACCCAGTTACAGCATTTACATTCCTTACACTTTTAGCAGGTATTATGTGTAAAGAGTCACCTTCAAAGTTGTTCAAGCATATTTAGGAAAAAAAAGATTAACGGCCTGGACCTTGTGTATTCAACTTTTCATTATCTCACTGCAGGACTCCGACTCCGGTGAGGGTGCCAGCTGTGACTTGTGGTCTCTGGTTGGTCAGAAGTTTAATCATTCTACAAGCTCAAGTAGTGCAGATTTCCTCCCAAAGGATGGACATGCATCTCAGAGAGGAAAGCAATGTGGTAAGCATTCATGATTCTATCACAGATGGAGAGAGAGAGAGAGAGAGAGAGAGAGAGAGAGAGAGAGAGAGAGAGAGAGGGGGGGGGTAGGGGGGGAGTCTTAGCAGTGGTGGGAGAGAGAGTGGAGTACATATGTAGGAAGGAGGGAAACTGAATGATTGAGTATGGCTAAGATGAGGCATCCATAATGAAGTGTGGTTACAGAAGAAGAACGATGTGTAGTATGAAGGATATGAGAAAAAAAAAAAAGATCCAGAAAGATGGTGTGATGCAAAATGGTGGGGCAGCAGATCAAAATGTTTTGGAAAGTGAAAGGGATGCAGAAGACATTGGGGAGAGTGAGAATGGAGAATAACATGATATTGACTGAGAAGAATGCAGCAGAACATTTTGAGTGCTGAAAGTAGAGGAGAATAGGAAGTCTGACATTTGTTGCAGTAGCAATAGAGTAAGAAATGAATGTGCAAGAGAATTAAATTAGTCCCTAATTTCAGATGAAGTTTAAGACAATAAAGGGGATGAAACCAAGAAAGCTGCAGGTTTGGATGAATGTGCCATCAGATATTTTAAGTGGTGATGCAAGAAAAAAATTAGCATGATTTCCAAAAATTGATAAGAAATTAGGCAGCTAACCATTTTATCAGCATGGACAGACCTGATTAGCAAGACAAGGAAGACATCAAATTTGTTTATTGGCACTTCACATTGTCTCTTGGATGGCTTTAGATGACTCTGCTTATGCATCTGAATGTATAAAAGTTAAAGAATGAAAATACAAAAACATGAAGGGGACAGTTATCTCCTGTGTGATGTTTGTCACATGACCTCTGTCAGTACTCACGTGATGCATGACTGAAGGCTGCCTCCTAAGTGTTGATTCAAAGGCTATTAACTGGCTTCCAGTGTGCATTCTCTTATTAGTGCACAGGCACTTCTTAATCACAAGCAAAACATGTTTAAACACTGGACAAGCTTAAAGTTGAATGTGTGTAACTTTGAAGTAATCTGATGGATTAACTACTGTGGGTTTCAGAGAGCGTATTACATCATTTTTTTTTTTTGAGAATAAAAATCTGTCCAGACAATTGAGCATTGTCCGCGTGCACAAGCGAGTAGTTTGCACGTTAACAAGTTTACCGCTTGTGCCTGTTAAAACATGGGCAAAGTCCCTGTGCTGGTTCTTTAGTGAAATCACCAGACACTGCTTGTGGCTGGTAGTATGACATTGCTGCCAGACACATGAGGCTTCCTATGGAGGCAAGGGGCAGAGGTTGTCATTGTTCACTCTAGTGTTTGACAGACATGTCTGTTTCTATTCCTGCTCTATTGCTTTCTTCCGATTCTTCTTGGTGGCCACCATACTGGTAGTTATCGTATCACACACAGTCTGCAGGTCCTCCCTGAACTACCACATGCTCTAGCTGTGCCCAGGTTTGACTGGGCCAGCTTGGCACCTTGTGGACAACACTACAGTTGTAACTGTGGGCTTTGCTCAGTTGCGGGCAGTGTTTGTCAAGCTGTGCTCAATTGTCTGGATGGGTCTTTAAGAAACTGATGAATCATGGTCATGCTTTTGACATCTTTCAGACTGCTAATTTTTGTCACTGGTTAGGTGACAAAAGTACCTTTCTGTTCTGATACAAGAAAGCAATGGTTATGTTCAGCATAAGTGTGTTCTGTGAGTTGATGACTTGTATTGTTGCCTCATTTTCTTTATTATGTGATTTACTTTATCTTGCATTTGTGTTGACCAGTATTTTTTGGCAGAACAGCACCCAAGCAGAGTTTAAGAAGTGATTAAATTATTTTATTCATTAATGTATTGCAAAATTCTCATTGTCTCTTCTACTTCTTGCAAAGATAACTAAACCACTATTTCAGGTGGTATGGCTTTTGCACAGAGCACAGTGCATATCTACATGAACCACTTGTGATGTCATAGCACTGTGAGTGACTTGGGAGTTGTTTCCAAAATGGCAGTGAATAACTTGGTTTTTATTAACCTTGTGAGGGCGCTGTTACTTTAAAAATTCTTAGCTCCCCCAATCCTTTGCATATGTACAGAATGTTGGCAAGTGCAATTGCCAACAAATAGCACAAAATCAGCAGCTGGTGAGGTGGTTGTAGCTGGCTTGTGGTAAATTCATTTGCATTTTGTCCATTAACTACTAATTTTAGTAAAGCTATTACTGTTCATACCCATTGTATTTTTGGGTTGAATTATGAATGTTTTGTAATTGTTATTTACTATATTTATTTTCCCCACAGAAGACACAGAAGGTGAGGAAGATGTGTGGCCATGGCCCACAATGGAACTGAATTGAAAATTTTTACTTCTGATTCAACTCGGGGAGTCAGAATGCCTCCCACAGATGAATACACTTGATTTTTACCTCAAGAGTAGATAATTAAAACTGTTTCAGTTGGCATAGCAAATATTAATAAAGATTATGATTTTAATTTGTAACATTTTAAAAACTTTATTTGTGTTCCTATTCTTGAATTAAGGAAATGTGATAATTATGTTGAATATAGTTTTTTCATAAGCTGTAATTTGATATTGATCATAGTCAGTTTTGTGTTTCTTTGCTGTGACAGGAAGTACTGTACTGTAGTTCCTCCCACATCTCGCCTGACCATGTTCTAAGCATTATAGCTTCTAGAACATGCTATCAACTGTGTGTGAAGAAAATAGTGATTTAATATAAGAACTGGAAAGGTTCACTTGATTATATAGTGCTTTAAGATACTAATTTGTAGAGAAATGCCAACCAGTGATGTCTTAAGTTGGTATTGTTTTTGTTATGATTTTTAAACTTATTTTTAATGTCACTTTGGCACCCAGGTTAAGGTGAAAAATATGTTGGTCAGTCACCAAGTACATATGTGTAGCTTTTATTTTGGTGAAGTAAAGAATACATGCTATACCTGACACTGTGTATGATAATGTATCCTCAAGTTGTATGTTGTAGCTGCACCGGCAGGTCTTCATTAGCTCTCAGGTGATCTGTTTTACTGATCATACCCATCATCATAGAGTCGAGGAAAGGCAGTTCTCTCTCTCTGACATTTATTGATGAGGTAGGCATGACCGTAAGAACTGCAAAAAAGTTCTCCATCTCAATTTCTTACAAAATAACATTATACTCTGATATTAAACACTTTCAACATATTACAGCATTCATTAACAATACATGCGATCAACTTGGCACTATGACAATCAGTTTTTACTACAAAATTAAAGTATTTGCCTTGGTCACCATCCTGCCTGTCTGTCTGAGCGCGACTTAGCTGTGAGTGACGCCCGCAGGTGACCAGTGGGTTAACCACACTACTAACAAGTGAGCATCGGCTTTGGTGCTTAATATAGCATTGAATATTGATACTTACACATATTACAAATTTTCATGCAAATAGAAAACTATTGAACATTTCACTTATGATTACCAAGGAATAATGATGTGAGGTACATACACTTTACGTACAGTAACACATGTCATGTTACAATAATAAGCTGGGATGTCTGTCTGCTTATGTACCAGACTGACTTTCTTCTAGAAGCTGATAAGGTGGAAATAGTAGTTATTGATTTTGTTATTGGTTAAGATGACATTTAGTCAGACAACATTCCTGCATAAAAACAAAAAGTTTGTGGGTGTCTGTATAAGGCAGAGATGCCACCATTAAGAGATCTATCAACCTTTCTCAACACCAGCCTATCATAGATTCATATTCAGAAACTTTGCTCTTTCTCACCACGGCTATTTTCAAAGGCCACAGATAGCTGGGTTCTCAAGATAGTTTCTTCCTCCTTTTGAAGGAAAAATCTTGTTTCAATGTCACTAGAATTTTAGAAATAGCCTTAAAAACCCCTATCACTTCAACCAGACCCTTTTGAAAGTGGTCACAATGCAGGCAAGAAAGTGTTTCAGAATGTGGACCACAGACAGATGATGCCAAACACATGATAATCAAGAACATGTGAGCAGGGCTTAGCAGATGCCAATGCACAAGATCTGTCAGCTTGTTCACTGCAAGATTTCCTATGATTTTCTTATTACATTATTTTGAAAAAAAAAGACAAAAGAATGTTCTAGTAATTGCTTCATGGATGAGCTTGATAAACAACTGCTTTAGTGTTCATAACATTGCTCTTCTGGTATTGAGACAAGATGAGTTGAAAATACTTGAAATGTTTCTTAAATGGATTATTGAGAAGCCTCAAATTGATTTGCTATTTATTTATTTTCTTTGACCACCAAAATTAATAAAATTTTCTAATTTTTGTGCTTTTTAACCAGGATCATAAAAAAAAAAAAAACATTGTGGAGATTCTCCATGGACGACTAACCACTAACTGGCTGCTCCCATAAAGAATATTAAGAGTTAAGGTTGTTGAATGGGATGGCCAGTTTACTTTCACAGAGGTCTTGACATGTGCTTCTTTCTTGAAATAAATAAAATGGAAAAATAGTAACAGGTAGAAAGTTACATTGTATACCACTGAAAGGCATGGAAAAGTGAAGGTATTGAAACTCTTGCATTAGTGGATGGACAGGACAGGGATGAAAATGTGCAGTCCTCATAGTAGTGATGTAGGGCGTGCTGAGGGGTAGAGGGGAGCAAGTCAGTGGGTAGAAAGTGTGTTGAGTCTCAGTGTGAAGAATTCTCTGGAGTATTTAGTCAGCTGTGACTGCATATGGTTCTGGGGAAGTGGCCACTTCTCTGATGGAGAAAGCAATGTGGACATCAGTGGGAAGCTGCTGGCGGTGGAAGTAACAGGATATTGTTGGTAAGTTTTGCATAGCATCGGTCATTTATTTGTTGCTTATCACATTGCTGAGGGATAAGGTTGTGAAGTCTTGCAGAAGGTTGTCGTCACTTTGTGGGTTGTAGGCCTCATTATAGAGTGGCATATTTGTTTTCAGAAGGGTTGGTGATGGTCTTTAGTAAAAAATGAGTAGTATGTAGTAGTATTAAAGAAGTAGTAATTAGTAGGTCTTCAAGACCTGAGTAGTACATAGTAGTATTTGGTAGTTCTTCGAGACCTGAGTGGTACGCAGTAGTAGTAGTAGTAGTAGGGCTTGGAATCAATTGTTGCTGTCTCGAAGTGGGGGCAACTAATCTACCACATTGCGGTTATATGCTGATAGAGTAATCCATTGTTGAGACGGTCTCTTTTTGACTCTTCTTCATACAGACACTACACTACTAGATTTATAGTTGCATTCTTAGGATAAAGGGTGCAGTTTTGGGATAAGGGGAACAAACAGAAATGCAAATTCCCCAGCTTTATACTGCTATTATAATATGCAGAACAATATAATTATGTACACAACTCAGGTCACAGAGGCTGGAGAGAGCTTAGAAGATAGGTGGTCTGAAGCAAGACTATGAAGGTGCGTGCGACTGTGGGAAGTTGTGGGAGAGACAATGAGTGAAGCTGCATACCTGTGAAGGAAGATCTGGAGTGGAGCATGCAGCTGGAGAGATCGAACACTTGAGGATGGGCTTGAGTTACTGGGGAGATGACTGATGCGTTATATGCCCTGGGACTGAAGACTGGAGCTGGATAGTGGACTATGGATATGCTTGTCAGTGGCTTCTGTAACAAACCCAAGTACAACAGTCATCAACTTCTTGAATTGAACAAATGAGTAAGAAGAATGAATGAAGGAATACATAGACTGAGGGAAAGCTGCAGAAGTAATGGTATGAGAGAGAGAGAGAGAGAGAGAGAGAGAGAGAGAGAGAGAGAGAGAGAGAGAGAGAGAGAGAGAGAGAGAGAGAGAGAGAGAGAGAGAAATATCATACTCAACACAACCCTAACAGATCAATCCAATCTCACACAAACACGACTGCTGACCGAGAAAGGCGGAAGTTCACCATGTCCTGTAAGCACAAATCAACAAAAGTATCTCCAAACGTATTTTTTTTTTTTTTATAAAACAACCAGACATGGACACAATAAAAAAAAAAACACAGCTTAAACAATGCTCACGTTACTATCGTGTGTCAATAATTAATACAATACAAATAAAAAAAATGATTAGACGAATGATCAAGATGACATTTTTTGCTTCAGCATGAGTTTGCCTGCCGCTTTTCTCAGTGTACACTCGTTACAGTAACACCACGTTTGATCCCCTCTTCTTCAATGACACTCAACTCAATGACTATCCCCTCTTCTTCAATAATATTCTTCCTTCTACACTGAACATCCTCGGTCTATCCTTTACCATTAATCTAAACTGGAAACTCCGCATCTCATCTCTAGCTTCTATAAAGGTGAGCGTTCTGGGTCGTTTCCGCTAGTTTTTCTCACTCGCCAGCTGCAAACTCCATACAGAAGCCTTATCTGTCCAAGTATGAAGTATGCTTCACATGTATGGGACAGTTCCACTCATACTGCTTTTCTAGACAGGGTTTAATCAAAACCATTTCGTCTTATCAACTCTTTTCCTCTAACTGATTGTCTTCAGCTTCTCTCATCGTCGCAATGTTGCATCTTTGGCTATCTTCTACTGCTGTTTTCAAGCTAACTGTTCTTCTGATCTTGCTAACTGCATGCCTCCCTTCATTCCGCGGCCTCGCTGCACACGACTTTCTACTTTCACTCCTATTCTATACACCTGTCTAATGCAAAAGTTAACCAGTTATTCTCAATCATTCATCCCTTTTTTTTCTGATAAACTCTGGAATCCCTTGCCTGCTTCTGTGTTTCCTCCTTCCTATGACTTGCACTCTTTCAAGAGGGAGGTTTCAAAACACTTATCTTTTGATGATAGTACTTGAGCTCTACTTACGGACTGGCGCCTCAGTGGAAATTTTTTTTCCCCTTTTTCGAAAGCTTTGTTGCCCTTGGTCAGCACCCATTTTACATAAAAAAAAAAAAAAGACTCAAGAAATAATGGGACTCTAATACTGATCATCCACTCACAACACACACACACGCATGCGTACATACGTACTACATACAAACAGTAATTAATACGAGTATATGAGTATATCGGTAAGTGTGTAAGCATATAATCAAATTACAATCTCAATAAAAAAAAAGAAAAGGCCACTTTACGTATTTATTTATCTTTCAGAAATAACCTCGAGCGTGAAGGCATTGTGTGCTCTACGCACTAGTCCTTAAAGTCGAATCTGGCATTAAATTGTTCATGGGCTGTGTCAACACACTTATCGCAGAGATTACACGACTCATGTGAAGATGGTGTGTGATGGTGCTAGGGACACAGACATCACCAGTGTGGGTGCCTGAAAGTGTTACGTAAGGTATGTAGTCCTTTACCATAACGGTGACGAGCAGATGGGTAACGTCGTACAGCAGTTCCAGAATAAGTATACATTAATGTATACTTAGTGAGACGTGTATTCAAGACACGTGTGGCACCACTGTTCCTGTGTATCGAGAACCTAGAGAACATCAAGTGTTTGTGGTGTGGCAGCGCAAAACACGTCTCTTTGGAGGCCGTGGCACGGATCGACACTCGGACAGCAAAAATAGCCAAAAATTGGAAAGTTGCAAACTGAATAGCTATTTCATCAAGAGAGAGAGAGAGGTAAAATATAACTTCAAATATTTAATTTGGAGTCAGGAATGCTGAAGGTGCCAACGTTTAACATAAAGCTGAAACGAATAGAAGCGTTCACCTAAATAGTAAATCTTATTTCAAGTCCTTCATCAGTGAAACTCCAAGAGGGAGATACAATTCACAGCTGTCACCCGTCAGAAACACTTATTGAGCAGACAGTTCGTGTACAAGATCAACACTCGTTCGTGCGTGGCCTGTGCACGCTGACTCAACATCCACAGTATACCTTCACCAGGATAATGAAGTTTGCTGAATTTGAATGACAAAGTGCCACAAAACGAAGGACAACAAGAATTTTAATCTATCTATCTGTACGAGTATATATATATATATATATATATATATATATATATATATATATATATATATATATATATATATATATATATATATATATATATATATATATATATATATGTATATATATAATTTTTTTTTTTTTTTCCTCTCCTACAACGTAACTAAGAGACTTGGCAATGAGTGTAGACAGCTCGGGCAGCGATGGTTGCGTGGGTCAGGCGGCGCCTGGACGGGACAGTGGCAAAGTGAACAAGGGCCTGGTGCTCACTGGTGACTTAGAGCCGAACAAAGGAGAAGTAATCTTTTCATGTGTCGCCGAGTCGTCACACAAGTCCGTTACTTCTAGCGGTAAATAGTCAATGATTCTCTCTGCATCCCTCATGTATCACTTGCACCGCAACATGCAATGAGTTAAGCAATGAACGCATTCTTCATTAATTTTACAATTTATTATACTTACTGAATCTAAAATATACGTAATATTATGTTTTCTTATACAAGTAACCCATGTAAAACGTAAGATTTTTGTGGCAGTAATGGTTATATCTTTATAACTTAGCACCAGTAAAGATAACCATAATACAAAGTATATACACATATAAACACATACACATTTACACACATATACATACATATATACATATTCATATATACTCATACATACATACAGACATATATATATATATATATATATATATATATATATATATATATATATATATATATATATATATATATATATATATATATATATATATATATATATATATATATATTCTGTCTTTTCTGTCCACCTCTCTAACGCAAGAGTTAACCAGTATTCTCAATCATTCATCCCTTTCTCTGGTAAACTCTGGAACTCCCTGCCTGCTTCTGTATTTCCACCTTCCTATGACTTGAATTCCTTCAAGAGGGAGGTTTCAAGACACTTATTCATCAATTTTGACCACTGCTTTGACCCTTTTATGGGACTGGCATTTCAGTGGGCATTTTTTTTTTATTAGATTTTTGTTGCCCTTGGCCAGTGTCCATCCTACATAAAAAAAAAAAAAAAAAAAAAAAAAATATATATATATATATATATATATATATATATATATATATATATATATATATATATATATATATATATATATATATATATATATATACAAATAGCAAAAACATATAACTGGAGAGAGAGAGAGAGAGAGAGAGAGAGAGAGAGAGAGAGAGAGAGAGAGAGAGAGAGAGAGAGAGAGAGAGAGAGAGAGAGAGAATCATGTTATTATTTTTCATTACATCTTGTAGAAGTGTATTTATAACATGAGTAAATTCTTCAACCGCTCTGTGTTTACTGTTTGGTTAATAGGCAGAACATAATAATATATCTAGTGAACTGAAGTTTATTTTTACAGTATTTATTTCTGTCTTGATTTATACTTGTTAATTCCTTAATTTGTTCAGATTTCAGGGTGTTTGAACCAAAGATTGAGACTCCCCCTTGTAGTCGAGTGTTTCTAGTTAGGTGGCATGAGTGGTATCCTGACAGTTCACGAAGGTGTTTGTTGTTACTACTGAGCCATGTTTCAGTGATTGCCAAGATGTCAAGTGGTGTGAAGGCATTTTAAGAAAGATCTGATGTTGTCTGAGTTTTTATTAAGAGACCTGAAATTTATGTGCATTACGTTTAGATAAAAAGATTGTTGAGTTTTTAAATGCTTGTTGTAAGTAGAAATGTCATAAAATTTGGAAAGAGAGTCAAAATCCATATGTCCATTTATTTGGCTAATGATTTCCACACTGCTGTCTGCTCTAGTGTGGCCATCTTGAGATGCATTGAAAATTATGTGGAACAGACTAGGCATAAATTTATAATGAGAAAATATAATGAGAAAATTGATTTGATTAAGTTATGATGACCCAGCTGCTCCGGGCGTCGCCAGTGTTCGGGAAAAAAAAAATCCTGCTGTAGTATAGTAGTAGTAGTAATAGTAGTAGTAGTAGTAGTAGTAGTAGTAGTAGTAGTAGTAGTAGTAGTAGTAGTAGTAGTAGTAGTAGTAGTCGTCATGGTAAAACAATGTTATTGATGATATGATAATTACTATCGAATTCATATTAATAATAATACATGAATGATAGAATGAATTATAATAAATAGTAATATTAATGATAAAATAATGTTAGATATAGATAGTAAAGTGGATAGATATGTTCATAACACTAGTGAAGAGATGATATCAAATATAGCATAACTAATAGCAATAACATTGCATAAATGATAACAGTCCTAATGGTAATAATAATAATAATAATAATAATAATAATAATAATAATAATAATTATAATAATAATAATAATAATAATAATAATAATAATAATAATAATAATAATAATAATAATAATAATAATAATAATAATAATAGTGATAATAATAATGATAATAATAATAATAATAATAATAATAATAATAATAATAATAATAATAATAATAATAATAATAATAATGATAATAATAATAATAATGATAATTATGATATAATAATAAAATAATAATAATAATAATAATAATAATAATAATAATAATAATAATAATAATAATAATAATAATAATAATAATAATAATAATAATAATAATAATAATAATAATAATAATAATAGTGATAATAATAATAATAATAACAATAATAATAATAATAATAATAATAATAATAATAATAATAATAATAATAATAATAATAATAATAATAATAGTAATAATAATAATAATAAATATATGGTATCTTCCTGCATTCACGCCTCTTCTCTGAATATAAAAATTTTTTCGATACACCTAAATAATTTTCTTGACATTTTCATCAAAAGAAAAATCAAAACAATAGGATTTTTCACAAAATATTTTAGGTTGGAACAATCCAAGCAGAATTTTAGTCGGCTGTCTGCTTCCTTGTCTAATTTACACAACACTGAAGTATATATATATATATATATATATATATATATATATATATATATATATATATATATATATATATATATATATAATATATATATATATATATATATATATATATATATATATATAATATTATATATATATATATATCAAAAAGCTTTTCGTCTCATCAACTCCTCTCCTCTAACTGACTGTCTTCAGCCTCTCTCTCACCGCCGCAATGTTGCATATCTAGCTGTCTTCTACAGCTATTTTCATGCTAACTGCTCTTTTGATCTTGCTAACTGCATGCCTCCCCTCCTTCCGCGGCCGTCGCTGCACAAGACTTTCTTCTTTCTCTCACCCCTATTCTGTCCACCTCTCTAACGCAAGAGTTAACCAGTATTCTCAATCATTCATCCCTTTCTCTGGTAAACTCTGGAACTCCCTGCCTGCTTCTGTATTTCCACCTTCCTATGACTTGAATTCCTTCAAGAGGGAGGTTTCAAGACACTTATTCATCAATTTTTGGCCACTGCTTTGACCCTTTTATGGGACTGGCATTTCAGTGGGCATTTTTTTTTATTAGATTTTTGTTGCCCTTGGCCAGTATCCCTCCTACATAAAAAAAAAAAAAAAAAAAAAAAAAAAAAATATATATATATATATATATATATATATATATATATATATATATATATATATATATATATATATATATATATATATATATATATACACACAACAGCTGTAGCACATTTTTTTTTTTTTATGTAGGAGGGGGGGCACCGGCCAAGGGCAACAAAAACTTCAACAAAGGAAAAAAAAAACAGGTAGAGAAAGGAATGAATGACTGAGAATACTGGTTAACACTTGCATTAAAGAGGTGGACAGAATAGGGGTGAGAGAAAGAAGAAAGTCTTGTGCAGCGAGGCTACGGGGAGATGGGAGGCATGCTGTTAGCAAGATAAGAAGGGCAGATTGGCATGGAAATAGCAGTAGAAGATAGGAAGAGATGCAACATTGCGGCGATGAGAAAGAGGCTGAAAACAGTTAGGAGTGGAGTTCATAAGACGAAAAGTTTTTTATTCCACCCTGTCTAAAAGAGTGGTGTGAGTGGAATCCCCCAATATACTCGTATGTGAAGCATACTCCATACATGGACGGATAAGTAACCCGTACAGAGTTAGCAGCTGTGGGTGTAAGGAGAGAGAGAGAGAGAGAGAGAGAGAGAGAGAGAGAGAGAGAGAGAGAGAGAGAGAGAGAGAGAGAGAGAGAGAGAGAGAGAGAGAGAGAGAGAGAGAGAGAGAGAGAGAGAGAGAGAGAGAGAGAGAGAGAGAGAGAGAGAGAGAGAGAGAGAGAGAGAAAACTGGCTACGACGACTCAAAACTCCTAATTTCATAGAAGCTGTTTTAATTAGAGATGAGATGTGAAGTTTCCAGTTTAGATTATAAGTAAAGGACAGACAGAATGTTCAGTGTAGAAGAGGGGGACAGTTGACTGTCACTGAAGAAGAGGGGATAGTTGTCTGGAAGGTTGTGTCGAGTTGATAGATGGGGGAATTGAGTTTTTGAGGCACTGAACAATACTAAGTTTACTCTGCCCCAATCAGAAATTTTAGAGAGATCAGAAGTCAGGCGTTCTGTGGCTCCCCTGCTTGAACTGTCTACTTCCTGAAGTGTTGGACGTCGATGAAAAGACGTGAAAAAGTGCAGGGTGGTATCATCAGCGTAGGAGTGGACAGAGCAAGAAGTTTGGCTTAGAAGATCATTGATGAATAATAGGAAAAGAGTGGTGACAGGACAGAACCCTGAGGAACAGCAATGTCAATACATTTAAGAGAAAAACAGTGACCGTCTACCACAGCAGCAACAAAACGGTCAGAAAGGAAACTTGAGATGAAGTTACAGAGGATAGAAGCCGTAGGAGGGTAGTTTGGAAATCAAAGCTTTGTGCCAGACTCTATCAAAAGCCTTTGATATGTCTAAGGCAACAACAAAAGTTTCATCAAAATCTCTACAAGAATATGACCAAGACTCAGTAAGAAAAGCCAGAACATCACCAGTAGAGCGGCCTTGACGGAACCCATACTGGCAATCAGATAGAAGATTATGAAGTGATAGATATTTAAGAATCTTCTTGCTGAGGATAGATTGAAAAAATTTAGATAGGCAGGAAATTAAAGCAATAAGACAGTAGTTTGAGGGATTAGAACGGTCACCCTTTTTAGGAACAGGCTGAATGTAAGCAAACTTCCAGCAAGAAGGAAATGTAGATGTTGACAGAGAGAGTTGAAAGAATTTGAATAGGCAAGGTGCAAGCACGGAGGCACAGTTTTGGAGAACAATAGGAGGGATCCCATCAGGTCCATAAGCCTTCCGAGGGTTTAGGCCAGCGAGGGCATGGAAAAACATCACTGCAAAGGATTTTAATAGGTAGCATGAAGTAGTCAGATGGTGGAGGAGAAGGAGGAACAAACCCTAAATCATCCAAGGTAGAGTTTTTAGCAAAGGTTTGAGCGAAGATTTCAACTTTAGAAGTAGATGAGATAGCAGTGGTGCCATCAGGTTGAAATAAAGGAGGGAAAGATGGAGAAACAAAGTTATTGGAGATGTTTCTGGCTAAGTGTCAGAAGTCACGAGGGGAGTTAGATCTTGAAAGATTTTGACACTTTCTGTTAATGAATGAGTTTTGGGCTAGTTGGAGAACAGACTTGGCACGATTCTGGGCAGAAATATAAAGTATATGAGATTCAGGTGATGGAAGGCTCAAGTACCTTCTGTGAACCACTCTCTATCATGTATAGCACGAGAACAGCTTGTGTTAAACCATGGTTTGGAAGGTTTAGGTCGAGAGAAAGAGTGAGGAATATACGCCTCCATGCCAGACAATATCATCTCTGTTATACGCTCAGCACACAAAGACGGGTCTCTAACACGGAAGCAGTAGTCATTCCAAGGAAAATTAGCATAATACCTCCTCAGGTCCCCACAACTAGCAAAGGCAAAACGCCAGAGGCACCTCCGCTTTGGGGATCCTGAGGAGGAATCGGAGCGATAGGACATGATACAGATATGAGATTGTGATCGGAGGAGCCCAACGGAGAAGAGAGGGTAACAGCATGAGCAGGATTAGAGGTTAGGAAAGGATCAAGAATGTTGGGTGTATCTCCAAGACAGTCAGGAATACGACTAGGGTGTTGCACCAGTGGCTCTAGGTCGTGGAGGATAGCAAAATTAAAGGCTAGTTCACCAGGATGGTCAGTGAAGGGAGAGAAAAGCCAAAGCTGGTGAACACTGGTCTCCAAGAATGGAGATCTCCGCAAAAAGGAAGAGAGTCAAAATGTGCTCCGCTTTAGAAGTTAAGTAGTTAAAAAAATTTCTTGTAGTCAGAGGAATTAGGTGAAAGTTATACAGCGCAGATAAATTTAGCTTGAGAGTGACTCTGTGGTCATAGCCAGATGGCGGAAAACTCGGAGGATTCAAGAGCGTTAGCACGAGAGCAGGTTAAATTGTTGCGTACATAAATGCAACATCCAGCTTTGGATTGAAAATAAGGATAGAGAAAGTAGGAGGGAACAGAAAAGGGGCTACTGTCAGTTGCCTCAGACACCTGTGTTTCAGTGAGGAAAAGAAGATGAAGTTTAGTAGAGAAGTGGTGTTCTACAGATTGAAAATTAGATCTAAGATGGAAAGACATCAGGTCATGAACAAGGCATGCTGAATCAGGAGTCTTTGTAACATCACCACCAATCTTCACTTGGATAATTGATACCTACAGAAACTAGAAAGTTATCGTTATCTGGTACTACATGAACAGAACGGACGGACAGATGGTCTCTCTCTCTCTCTCTCTCTCTCTCTCTCTCTCTCTCTCTCTCTCTCTCTCTCTCTCTCTCTTTCTCTTTCTCTCTTGATATTTTCTATTATCTGTCCTAAAATGCCAGGTGGCTTGAACCTCCTGGTGCAAGGGAGACAACGTGAAGTGTTCTCAAACGTCTCGGGGATCTTGTTTCATCAACGCTTACGAGGCTGTAGTGGTGCTTTTCATGATGGCAGTGACAGTTTAATGACGGCTCTGCATCATCAATGGGAAACGACATCCGTGAGAACCCCAAAATTCCGTGACCCATGAAAATAGTTTTGATGGGAGAACAGCACACTTACGACGGACCTACCACATGTTTTTTTCACTCATGTTACTCGTATCCGGTGAATGAAACTGCCATTTTTTTAAGGTTCACATGTTTCTAAATGAGAATATTCCACGCAAGTAATTTTTTAGGGATGATGTTTCTAAATGAGAATCTTCAACACAAGTGATTTACATTCTTGAGTCCCTAGCGGCGTAGAGAGTAGTGATCCATGCCGTGAATTACCTCAGACTCAAGCGGCGGCTCGTGGTGGAATGCGAGAAACGCTCTGGGAGTGTTGATCTTCCTGGGACTGATGATGGCGTTCCTACACAGAGTGGCGCTCTCCATCACCATCGTGGCCATGGTGACCAGAAATGTGACCGTGACGTTAAACAACGGCACATGCCCAATCACTGACGAGCATCTCAGCGACAATTATGTAGTAAGTATTCAGTAAAGCACAGCTGGAAATGTGTACTGTATCTTTTGATTCATCTACTTTAACGATCCAGTGTGTGTGTGTGTGCGTGTGTGTGTGTGTGTACAGCGAGGTCACTGCAAGCAAGTTTTTACAAGTTAAGTTTTTCGCTATGTGGTTGAGTACATTCCTTTACATTCTAAAAACTGTTATTACTGGTTACTTTCAGCAAGGTGAATTTGACTGGGATGAACAAACACAGTCGATTCTTTTGGGTGCTTTCTTCTATGGCTACACGGCAACAAACTTCATCGGGGGACGTGCGGCGGAGTACCTTGGGGGACGCCTCATGTTCGGCCTGGGCATTCTCATTCCCTCCATCCTGACGCTGCTGTCCCCCTTGTGTATCAATACGTCGGCCAATCTGTTCATTGCCCTCAGAGTGTTGGAGGGACTGACGCAGGTGTGACTGCACATTATTATTTTTCCTTAAAATTATCGTAGTTTTCCATCCTCTCTTACTCCATTCCTCTATCTGCCGACCTCTTTTCGTTCTTCTATACTCTCCCTCCCTCCCTCTCATCCTTCATATAGTAACTTTCTTATATCATTACTGAAATTCCCACGGGCTTCCGGGTGCCATGACCTGATAAGGAAATAGAACAAGGGTGACGTTAGCAAAATTCTCAGGATCAGTAATCAGGACAGAATAAGAAATAATGGGTTCAAGTTTGAAAAGTTAGATTTAAAAAGAGATAGGAAAGAATTGGTTCTCAAATATAGTAATAGATGAATGGAATGGACTCAGTAATCAGGTTGTTAGCGCTGAGTCATTAGGGAACTTTAAAAGAAGATTAGACAAATTTATGGATGGGGATGATAGATGGAAACAGGTAGCTATGTCTCACACAGGGATTGCCACGTGTATGGATTCTTGCAGCATCCCTTGTGTTCTTACGTTCTTATGTTCTTAATTCACTACGCTTTAGTGCATTTATACGTACGTCCCTTGTCCACAGGGGATGGTGTTTCCCTCAGTGCACTTGATGATTGCAGCCTGGATCCCGCCCAAGGACAAAGCCAAATACTCCAGCTTTGTTATGTCAGGTGACAGCATCCTCGCTTACCTATCGCCTTCACATTTCAGAATAGCCACAAGGAGCCGCATATTTAAAGATTTCAGTATCTTATCTTCATCACTTTAAACAGATGTAGTGGAGGCTAATGAAGATTTTCAAGGATTTTTTTTTTTATGATTTTGGTGATAGTTTAAGATTCTCCATGAGAACTGTGGCTTTTAGATAAATTTCTTATGAGAGAACAACTATTTTTGAAATATGGATATAGTCAATGGAGTTAATGGAGGCGCACCAGCGCACCAGGGAACCGCTTAAAAGATATGCTAATGTTTTTTTTTTTTTTTTTTTGGGGGGGGGGGACCGAAATACAACTACTTTTCAACTTTTTTTTCCTTGACCATGAAATTATGATATAACTGTTGCAGGTTCAAATTTTGGAACGGTGGTGGCCATGGCAGTCGG
This sequence comes from Scylla paramamosain, assembly GCF_035594125.1. Lineage (NCBI taxonomy): Eukaryota > Metazoa > Arthropoda > Malacostraca > Decapoda > Portunidae > Scylla > Scylla paramamosain. Next base: position 36,597,041 of record NC_087152.1, on the reverse strand, counting down.
TGGGTGGCTCTGCAACACCACCTTCTTGGGCGGGTGGCCTTCCGTCTTCTACATATTTGGAGGTTTGGGTGTAATTTGGGGAATTCTGTGGTTTCTCCTGGCACATGACCTTCCCGAGCAGCATCCCAGGATCTCCGCCTCAGAGCTGCAGTACATCCTGAAGCACCGATATTACGTCAAGAGAGACAAGGTGATGGGTGTGATGATCAGTAGTGAGGTGGATGTGATACGTCATATTTCAACATTTCTATGTTTTGAAGGGACACTGTAGTAATACCGTATCCCCCTGGCAGGTGGTGGCCATTCCCTGGCAACACATCGTGACGTCAGCTCCGTTCTGGGCCATCATGGCGGCAAGTTTCTGTGATAACTTCAGTTTCTATACTCTCCTAACAGAACTTCCTACGTACTTCAGTAATATTTTGCACTTCGATATGAGTAGCGTGAGTATATACTAACTTCGATAATGATAATGAACTGAAACATGCATTTTAAGTAACCAAACACTCTATGACTGTATCTCCACTCAGAAGGATAGTGTACTAGATCACTCGAATAGAACTACAGCAATGGATTTATTAGGGAAGAACATTTGCATTTTTTCATTTAGCCATTATTGAAATCTCGGACTTGATAGCAAATAAACAGATCCTGCTCTGAGTGGCGTGCTAAAAAAAAAAAAAAAAAAAAAAAAAAAAAAGCAGGCAGACTGTAGTGGCGTGGGTTACCTCAAGCCAGCGGTGCTGGTGTGCACCTTCAAGAAAAGTTTTATAATGCAGAGAAAAAGTGGTCCTGTATTTCAAGTTCACTCAACATCACTGCGGATTATTTTTCTTCACTACATTCTATTTATTTCTCAATTAGTTTAATTTTTCTTTAAATCTAAGGTCTCAGAGTACAGTTATTCATTCACTTCTTTAACTACAATGTGCAATAGAGTGAATTTATGTACTATTTATGTACTGTTTATTAATTTGTTCATTCATTCATATTTCTTTAGTAAGGCTCAATCTCGGGCTTAATTCATGTGATTTCATACGTCCTGAGAGAGAGAGAGAGAGAGAGAGAGAGAGAGAGAGAGAGAGAGAGAGAGAGAGAGAGAGAGAGAGAGAGAGAGAGAAAGCGGTGCACAATTCTTTTTCCACAGAATGGGTTACGCTCGGCCCTGCCCTACGCCATCCAGTGTGTGACGTCTGTGTTGTGGGGGATTTTCATAGACGCCTTGCACGCCAGAAATTACGTCTCCCTCGTTGTGGTTAGAAAGTTGTCAACATCGATAGGTGAGCATGAAAATAATAATAATAATAATAATAATAATAATAATAATAATAATAATAATAATAATAATAATAATAATAATAATAATAATAATAATAATAATTGAACTAAATTAAAACAGGTTCAAGTGACTGATAACGGTAATGAAGGGAAAAAAATGCCAGTTAAACAGTTAAGTCTGGTACATTTTTCAGTAATGTAAAAGATGAGCAATGTTGATCATACCAGGTTAAATGAATGTATTCCTCGGTCGTGTTCTCTCATCAAGATCATTCCAAAAAATATAAATGATAAGTCAGGTCCTCGTGGGTGTTTTCCTCATAAATGGCGTAAAATCCTAATTAGATAATCATCTTTGAGCACCCCAATAACTTACATTATACTTTGTTCAAATGGTCGAAATAAGACGACGGAATGATTGAGAATGCGGACCCTCGTTCTACCAGGGAAGTTAAACGACGCTTGATGTGGATATTTGGATGCGCGACCGCCTGGAAATACATCATCTTGTCGGTTTAAAACAACAACAACAACAACAACAACAACAACAATAACAACAACAAAAGCAATATTAATGATATATTTCCAAAAATTTAGTACAGCACTCTATATACTATGCTTTCATTTGCGTGGGCAGCCCTGTACGTGTCGGCAGCGGGGTTGGTGGCAATGATATGGGTGGAGTGCGACCCTGTGTGGGCCATCATAGTCATGTGCCTGTCGGTGAGCGCCACTGGACCGATCAACAGCGGCTCCTCCATATCCGAACAGGACATCGCCCCAAACTTCGCCGGCACGCTCAAGGGCCTCACCAACACCCTGGGCTCCGCCACGGGCTTCCTGGCGCCGGCCGTGACAGGAGCCATCATCAACAACAACGTAAGTTCATGCATTGCCATTCCATTACTTGCACGTGTGGTTTACTGCCGTGCCAATAGCTGCCCTAGAGCTGATTCACACTACACCGTAACGTCACCGTCTCATCATGTCACGGTACTGTTCTGTCAGCTGTGCCATGTATTCACACTACAGTCACGTCACCGTCTCATCACGTTCTGTCACTGTTCTGTCAGCTGTGCCATGTATTTACACTATACCGCCAAGTCATCGTCTCATCACGTTCCGTCAGTGTTCTGTCAGCCGTGCCATGCATTCACACTACAGTACAGTACACAGTCACGTCACCGTCTCATCACGTCATGTCAATGTTCTGTCAGCCGCTGCATATATTTCCCACTCACACCTCGGGTAGGCATGACGAATAGATTTGGGCTGAAGAAGCTTGCAGTGATTGCATGTCTGTTGAATGAAGAGGAAAAGTTGAACTCCGAAAAAGAAGAAGCGGTTGTGGGTACATAAAGCCTTGAGGGAGAGAAAAGTTGGTGAATACTGGACTCTCTACAAGGAACTGTAAGATGACGAAGTTAAATTCTTCCATTACTTACGAATGTCAAAGTTCACATTCAATTATTTGTTGAATAAAATAGAGAGGGAGATCTTAAGAAAAACACTACTTTTCGGGGAACAGTTAACACTAAAGAAAGACTGGCACCGTCACGTCACGTCAAAATATTCCTGGAGAGAATCCGTGACGTGACGGTGCCGTGATGTGATGGTGGGGTGACGGTGCTGTGTTGTGATGGTTGGGTGACGGTGCTGTGATGTGATGGTGGGGTGACGGTGCTGTGATGTGATGGTGGGGTGACGGTGCTGTGATGTGATGGTGGGGTGACGGTGCTGTGATGTGATGGTGGGGTGACGGTGCTGTGATGTGATGGTGGGGTGACGGTGCTGTGATGTGATGGTGGGGTGACGGTGCTGTGATGTGATGGTGGGGTGACGGTGCTGTGTTGTGATGGTGGGGTGAAGGTGCTGTGATGTGATGGTGGGGTGACTGTGCTGTGTTGTGATGCCGGGGTGACGGTGCTGTGTTGTGATGGTGGGGTGACGGTGCTGTGTTGTGATGGTGGGGTGACGGTGCTGTGTTGTGATGGTGGGGTGACGGTGCTGTGATGTGATGGTGGGGTGACGGTGTGATGGGGCGAAGGTAGCGTGACGGTGACGAACTGTTTTGGTGTGAAGAGGTACATTTGATTACACTGAAGAAATTCTGACGTAACTGTGACGTCACGTGATGAGACGGTGGTGCGATGAATAGTTAAGGTTAATTCATACTGCTTCATCACGTCTCCGTCTCATCACGTCACGTCACCGTTCCGTCAACCGTGCCATGTATTCACACTGTTTATCATGTCACCGTCTCATCACTTCCCGTCAGTCTTCTGTCATCAGCCGCTCCGTCTATTCTCCGCTCATTCCCAAAGTAGGTGTGATGCACAGGTATGGGTTGAAGAAACCTGCAATAATTGCATTTCTGTTGGATGAAGAGGAAAAGTTCAAACCTAAGAAGCGGTTGTGGATACACATAGCCTTGAGGAAGAGAAAAAGTTGAAGGTGACCACTGGACTCGCTACAAGGAATTGCAGGATGAAGTAATTTTATTCATTACTTCAAAATGTCAAAATTCAAGTTGAACTATTTGTTAAATAAGACAAAGAGAGAGAGAGAGATTTTCTCAAGAAAAACACTGCTTTTCGGAAGGCAATTACCCCAAAAGAAAGACTGACCGTTGACGGGGTGTAGTTCACGCTATCGGCAGCGTCCTGCCAACAGTTCGGCACAGCACCGTCACGTCACGTCAAAACATTCATGGAAAGAATCCGTGACGTGACGGGGGAGTGATGTGATGGTGACGTGACGTTAACGAACTGTGAACAGATCCATTCCATTGCATGAAAAAAAAAGTGGTGGAACGGTGACGTGACATATCACTTTCCTTACATATGATACATCATTTCAGAAATAATGTGGGTTAAATTTCTGTCCGCTTGTACCAGTTATACATATAAGAAGAATTAAATAATATGTTTGAGTCCCTCTTCAGTGAGTCTTATGATACATAATTTCCTCTTGTTCTTTTCAGCAAACTCTGAAAGCGTGGAACACTGTTTTCATCATTTCTGCTTCATTCAATGTGTTTTTCTGCTCCATCTTTGTCATCTTCGGAACAGCGGAAGTCCAGCCCTGGAATTACCCGCAGCCACGAAAAGAGGTCCGCGTCATCACGATTTTCGATAATGAATAAAAACTCCTCATACTCTTTGACTTTCCTTGAGGGCTGTCTTTGTATCATGAACAAATCCCAAGGTAGTAATGTCAACTAAGACCTACGCACACAAAATATTGCCACCCATACACTTTATCCTGCTTCATTAGAAGAGTGGTGGGGAAGGAGGTACAGGGCAGGAGATTCTCTTTTCTTTCCGATAACTCTTTAGTTCTTCCACTGAACTTGCAATGTGTTGCTCATCAGTTTCATCACCGCTTGATGATGAGCGTACTAGACTGACGACCTCTGGCACTGTTTTACTTATACTTGGTGTTTGTTGGTGCACGGCTGGAGGGCTGGTTACCTTTCAATTGTTTCTTGCATTTCCACCGTCCTTAAGTAAGGTGGTTTTCAACCCTTTTCTTCTCATGGCGCGCCAAGTTGGGCGGTGAGAAGAGTGAGGCACACCATCATCATTTAAAAATTGAGGTGATGAATGCTAATAACCCTTCATGCGTTAAGCATGTTAATTACTGCTAATTATCTATTATTTTGCATGGTTTATTATGGCTTTCAAAGTATTACTTTCTTTTGTATATTCATTACTTCAAAATTACAAAGAAATATGATGTCCTTGATAAAGCTACCAGCTATCTACCACAACAAAAACATTTCCAACACAAGATAGTGATTTTATTCATGAACAAGGACGTGTACACTCTGAACCTCCCTGCCTGTTTCTGTATTTCCTCCTTCCTATGACTTGAACTCTTTCATGTGGGAGTTCTCAAGACACTTATCCTCTGTTCATTTTTCATTGATATAGAAACTATATAGGAACTGGCAATACGTGTATTTTTTTTTTCATAATTGCCCTTGGCCAGTTATCCTCTTACATAAAAAAAATAATAATAAATAATAAATAAATGAATAAATGAATTGCCTTTTCATGGATGCAAATATCACTGGGAATTTAAACATGATGTCCTTGAGAAAGTTACCTTTCCCAAGGATCAAGGTAAGTTGCAAGTCAATAAATGTCTATGTATGCCTAGGCTGACTAATATCTTCATATCCTCATTCTCAAATCGTGAATGCGGATGTTGCTTGCATATACAGTGCGATGGGAGATGCGGATATTGCATGCATTGCCGATGTGGAAGTAGATTTTTTTTAATAAGGATATTCGTGGATGCGGATGAGGATACGGATATCCGATACCTATATTTCTAGTCTAGTTGATCAGTCCAACATACGCGTTTGATACACGAGTGGTTCCTGCCCAATCTACCACTTGTCCGAAAAAAAAATAAAGATCAATGGCTGTTTGTCCAGCACACACAAACACACACACACACACACACACACACACACACACACACCTAAACCGAGGCAGAAAAACGCAGATCTACGTGGAAAACACAGGAGTGACATCACAGGTGAAGGTGTGGGGACAGCCACCTGGCGGTATAAAAATGATCACTGCGATTTCAGGTAAAATGCACATGTTCCTGTTGTCCACCAAGGTTTATCTCGCCACGCAGCTTTGCATGGCGACCCCACAGTTTGAGAACCGCTGCCCTAAGCTGTAAATCTTCATATATGAACGCTATTAATTTTGTTATTTATGACTAAAAGTTTAAGGACTATACAGTCTTACGATGTTGTCAACTGAATAGAATACGATGGTGTTACATAGTGGCGTGGCGCAGCTGTCATCTGATCAGCGAGACTCATCAGTTCACGACACACAAGAATGCAAGTCCATATATACCCACTGCCTTCAACATACCTGGTGAACTGCTGGGAATGGTCCACGGGCAGGGAATTGGCAGTCCTGCTTCATCCGGACCACAAATAAACGTTCCAGAGACAACAGAATCAAATCAAGACACAGGAAAGAAAACTTCACAAGTACGACCATGTGAAGAGAAGGGAGAAGAGTGATGGAGGTACAGCGTAGGACACGAAAGGAAGACCAGCAGAGCGGAGGTGGATGGACTGTGTGAGGGGAATAAGAAAGATCATCAAATGTGACAGGACGATGCGTATGGGCGAGTATGGTGGAGAGCTATCAGAATCATCGACCCTATACAGACGTGGCAAAAGATGTGTAGCGGATGAAGATGGAAGCACTGAGGGCAATACACACGCACAACACAACACACTCGTCGGGACTGCCTCTCTGCGGCCAGATTGAGTCGCATTGCTTCAGTTTCCTGCTTCGAAGCTATTCTCTACTCGAATGAACAAAGATTACACCAGGATCCACTCAGACATGTCAGGCAGACCTAATTTACGCTCCTTCTGGACACCGACGTCAGCTGGATCACAACTCGTCTCTCTCTCTCTCTCTCTCTCTCACACACACACACACACATTTGTTTATTCTAGATTAACTTGCAGTATATTACCTTTGTGGTATCTTTTTTTTTTTTTTCCGAAAGAGGAAAAAATTATAGGATAACTATTACATTAAAAAATAATGATCTACACTAGCAATTTATATAAATAATATGCTACACTTTGTTCTACATACTCTTACTTTATCATTTTCATATATTTTCAATTTTCAGTTCTACATGTTTTGGCCTTTTTTTTTTATTATTTATCTTAATATCATTATTTAACTTCTTAATAAAGAACCCTTATTTTGGCAAAGAAGGCTATGACATCATTTGGCAAATCAACTATTACACTTTTAATATCAAACACAATTCATACGTTTGAAGCATTCTTTTCTCATTTAGACTGTCTCTCTCCATGAACGGCTTCATTTCCCTCACCGTGGCAGACTGAGAATAAGATGGGTGAGGGTGCGTGTAGTTCATTTCTGCTTGTTTCGTCAGTCCAGGTCTTTAAGAATTAAAATCTTGTTAATTTAAATTTCCCTTCATAGTTGGCTTAACAATGGCTACTTTTTTACTTGATGGAAATGAACATTGTGATGCTTAGGTTTACAATATATATATATATATATATATATATATATATATATATATATATATATATATATATATATATATATATATATATATATATATATATATATATATATATATGGCACAGCACACCAGGAATCACTTCAGTACCAGATCAGTGTTAGGGTAGAAAATGCAATTATTCTATATAACAGAATATACTAATAATAATGTCAACTTACAAATAAATTGAGGAAATACATATTAAAGGAAATTAAGGAACAAATTTCTACCTTAGATCAACTCAGGGTGACTCCCACACTCAATCACAATACGTTCCCCTTTACTCAGGCTCTTATATCACCTCCCTTGTTGCTTAAGGATTATACACACAAATATATGATATTCCCGTCACTT
>NC_087152.1:36549316-36584316 GCF_035594125.1 Scylla paramamosain | reverse complement strand
TGGTGCTGTGTGGCGGTGCTTAGTACGGGGAGAAGCTGCCGGGAATACGAAAACACTGATTATCATAGTGTGTGGGGCAAGACTGACCAGCGCCGGTCAAAACACTGCAACGAAAACACTAATTATCAGAGTGTGTGGGGCAAGACTGACCAGCACCGGCCAAAACACTGCAGCCGCCTGCCCTCCCCGGCACTACCCAGCGATTCCTGTCACTGCTCCTCCACCCTCACACACACAGATACACACACACACACACACACACACGCACACACACACACACAAAAGGTGACATGTTATCAAGTAATAATTCAAATAATATAAATATCCTCACTTCTTTACTGCTTATCCCTACTGAACACCCCATACGTGATTATGAACGCAAATTTCACTCACTGCTGTACCGTGTCAACGCAGAAAACGCATGAAGAAGCGAAGGATAAGCTCAATTAAAATGCTACTACTACTACTACTACTACTACTACTACTCTCTCTCTCTCTCTCTCTCTCTCTCTCTCTCTCTCTCTCTCTCTCTCTCTCTCTCTCTCTCTCTCTCTCACGATTGTTTCCTCTCTCTCACGAGTGTTTTTCCTATTAATAATGAAGTAATATACCCCCAAAAACTCCCAAAACACCTCAAAATATATTCAAAATATACTCAAAATATCTGACAACAGCTAAAAATACACACAGAAACTCACCCAAACACACATAACACACGCTTCAACATCCAAAACACACTCAAATCACTCTCAATACCCTAAAACCCCAGAAAACTTACCCGTTTAGGTTGTTTTTAGGTGTATTTTACGTGCTTTGAGTGTTGTGGAATGTTTTGAGTGTATTGTGGGTTGTTTTGAGTGTCTTGTGGGATGTTTTGGTGTGTTTGGGGGTATACTGAGGTGTTGTGAGTGTGTGTTCAGTTTATTTTGGGTGTTTTAATATTTTGGGTGAGTTTGGAAGTGTGGGGTCTTTTGGGTGTACTTGAGTGTGTGTGGAGTGTTCAGGGTGCGTTTGGGTGTGTTTGGGGCGTACTCTGTGGTGATGTGCGTGGTTTTGATGTTTTAAGCGTGTTCTGGGTGTGTTTGGATGAGTTTTGTGGGTCTTTTGGGGTGTTTTGGATGTGGTTTGGATGTTTTGATTATGTTTGGGTGACTTTTGTGGAGATTTTGTGGTGTTGGGAGTGTTTTGAGTGTGTTTTGGATATTTTTTGTGTGTTTTGGATGTGTTTGGGTGAGTTTTGCGCTCTCTCTTTCCCAGGGACTCAAAAAGTGCAGGACATTTCAAGGTTTATAAAGTGTTTTATAAAGTGTAACTGCTGAGAGAGAGAGAGAGAGAGAGAGAGAGAGAGAGAGAGAGAGAGAGAGAGAGAGAGAGAGAGAGAGAGAGAGAGAGAGAGAGAGAGAGATAACTAGCAATAACACACACACACACATGCACACAAACCAATGCACTCATAAACATTAAAATTTCCCGCACTTTTGAATTCCCAGGAAGGAGAGAGCGCGAAACAAGACGGGACATCCTACAAAGCCTAACATTTCTGCCAATATTACAGGATGGAGAGCTTAGGACACCACACGGAAGGGGGTGAAGAAGCCTTGGGGATGCCTGAAGGAGGGGCAGTGAAGGAGGGAGGCCTGGGAGGCTCTCCCTCTCTCTCTCTCTGCTATTATTATTATTATTATTATTATTATTATTATTACTATTATTATTATTATTATTATTTTACTATTACTACTACTAATACCACTACAACTACTACTACTTCTATCACTACTACTATAACTACAACTACCACTACGAGACACACACGCACACAGACACCAGACCCACCACCACTACTACCACTACTACTACCACAGGGTCCGCGCCTTCAGCCGAGTACACGCGGGAGGCGTTGTAATAATGGTGGGTGCTGTGTTTATCATGAAGAAGGTGAACGGGGTGTTGGGGAAGTTATCAAGGAGGTTACTGCCACTCCCACCCCTGCTACTGCCTGCCCACGGGGACGCTCAGGCTGCTGCGCACATACAACTGCTGGCAAAGGTAAGTGGTGGTGGTGGTGGTGGTGGTGCAAGATGATGATGATAAGCAGGAGGAGGAGGAGGAGGAGGAAGAAGAGAAGGAGGAGATGAGAATGAGGAAGAGGTATAGTATGGGGAGGAGTGGGAAGAGGAAGAGGAGGAGGGTTGCTTTAGTAGGAGGAGGAGGAGGAGGAGAAGGAGGAAGAAGAGGAAGGGTAGTAGTAGTAGTAGTAGTAGTAGCAGTTGTAGTAGTAGTAGTAGTAGTAGAAAATACTAAATATTAACTCTCTCTCTCTCTCTCTCTCTCTCTCTCTCTCTCTCTCTCTCTCTCTCTCTCTCTCTCTCAGGCGGTGGTGGAGGGGCGGGAGGGCGTAGTCTGAAGGAGGCTGGCGGGTGTTATTGAGGGGGTCCTGGCATCCACCCTGTCCCCCCACTCCCTCGTTCCCCCCATTGGCCTCTCATCGGCACGAAAGTAGTAGTAGCAGTAGTAGTTGCTGTTAGTTGTTGTTGTCATAATTTTCTCGTTATTTATACTACTACTACTACTACTACTACTACTAGTAGTAGTAGTAGTAGTAGTACAGCCCCTCTCCTCCTCCTCCTATTCGTCCTCCTCCTCCTCCTCCTCTCACTATCACTACCACCACCACTACAACCACTATTATCTCAACAGAAGTAGCGGTGGGGCTGGAAGTGGACGGAAGTTTAGCAGGCTTCGCTAAGATTGGGCAGGAAGTTAGCGGAAGAGGAAGCGTGGCACGTGACAATACAATACAGGGCTTACAGAGGGCAGGCGTGACTGGGCCCTGCCTCGCCGTCCTTGTCAACACCCTAGAGACAGATACGCTCTCCTTGGAGAGAGAGAGAGAGAGAGAGAGAGAGAGAGAGAGAGAGAGAGAGAGAGAGAGAGAGAGAGAGAGAGGATATATTTTAATTTTCTTTCGTTATATATTCAATTTATTTATTTTTTTTATCATTTTAAGGGATATTTTCTTTTCTCTATTTTTCGTTCGTTTTTATAATGAATGTTTAATTTTATCTGTATTTGTTTACATTTTTTATCAGTTTCTTTCGATTTTATATTCAGTTTATTATTTATCATTATTTTTTTAAGATCGTTTTTTTATTTTCTTTATTTTTCGCTCGTTTTCATAATGGGAGTGTTTTATTTTCATTTCTTCGACTTAATATCCAGTTTATTTATTTATTATTACTTCTAAGTGTGTCTAAGTACTTACAAGGATAATTTATTTATTTTATTTTTATTTTCCTTCTGTTTTTTTTTGGTTTTTTTATATAATGGAAAATTATTTCATCTATATTCCCGTTTTCTGTTACTTGTTCATGCCAGGGGTGACAATAAACATTAAGATTATTACTGCTTTTAATCCCACCGAGAGAGAGAGAGAGAGAGAGAGAGAGAGAGAGAGAGAGAGAGAGAGAGAGAGAGAGAGAGAGAGAGAGAGAGAGAGAGAGAGAGAGAGAGAGAGAGAGAGAGAAACACAAAATCACTTTAATTATTTCAACACTTTCCATTATGAGACGAAAACATTTTGAATGTATTTGAGTGTGTGTGTGGGAGTGTTCTGGGTGTGTGCAGGGTCTTTTGAGTGTGTGGGAGATGTTTTGAGTGCGTTTAGGTGTGTGTGGTGTCTTTTGAGTGTAAATGAGTGACTGGGGGGTGTTTTAGGTGCGTTTGGGCGTGTGTGAGGGTGTTTTGGGAGTATTTGAGTGTGTGTGGGGGTGTTTTGGGTGTGTTTAGGGTGCATCCTGTGATGTTGGGTGTTTTGGATGTTTTAAGCTTGTTTTTGGGTGTGTTTGATGACTTTTGTGGTGTTGGAGGGAGAGAGAGAGAGAGAGAGAGTAGGAGCATTTTAGTTGAGCATATCCTTCACTGGTTCGTGTGTTTACTGCAGTGGCACGGCACAGCAGTGAGTGAAATTTGCGTTCATAATCACGTATGGTGTGTTCAGTAAGGGAAGGGAGTGACGAAATGAGGATATATATATATTATTTGAATTGTTACTTGATAACATATCTTGTGTGTGTGTGTGTGTGTGTGTGTGTGTGTGTGTGTGTGTGTGAGGGTGGAGGGGCAATGACAGGAATCGCTGAGTAGTGCCGAGGAGGGCGGGCGGTTGCAGTGTTTTGGCCGGCGCTGGTCAGTCTTGCCCCACGCACAATGGTGATAAGTATTTTCCGTATTCCCGGATGCTTCTCCCTGTACCAAGCACCGTCACGCAGCACCAGAGAGCCATGAGTACATAAGGTGAGCCCAGCGGTGGCAGCTTACCCTCAGTCAGCATTCCTGCCTTCCCAGCACCACCTTCCTCCTCCCTGTATTGTCTTGTAGCAGTTTATTAAGGTTTTTGTTCGTTATTTAGGTATTTTTGGAGGTTATTTATTTATTTTTAGGTTTTGTTTACGTCTGAGTCTGAAAACAGCTGGAAATTTAGGCGAATACTGAAGAGTCGTCAATATGTAAACAAGCCATCAGCTGAGGTACAGTCAGTCAGTGTTTTCAGTCATAATTTGCTTCGTCTCTCACTTATTGTAAGCGTAACATGTCACAAGATAGAGTCAATTGTCTAGCTTTCATATCCGCTGGTCAGATATATCCGCCATTGCCTAGTTTTGGTGTCATGAAATAATAAATAAGGTAATATGGCCGCCGGGTCCTCTACTGAGGTCGGCGCCGAGGGCCTGTTCCTGCCTGTGGGTTCCAATATTTTTTTTTTTATTTATTTTCCTTAATTACTTTATTTGGCTTCTATAGTAAGTTTTTATGGTGTCTAAAAATATTTCGTTGCTGTTGAAGTGATTTTCTAGCTTCAGTTAAGTAAATGGGCAGAATTTTTTGTAGTTTTTTAACGTAAATATAGGTCCGTTTTCACGGTTATTTTTACCAAGGCCGGTTCTTGGCTTTTTTATTTGAGGCTGTAGTGAAGCTTTTATTGCTTTAAAAAATCGTTTATGATTTTTTAAATGTTGTGCGTTCCTGTTGAGTTAAGTATGTGCATTTTGAAATGGATTTTAGTCCCGTTAAAAATGGTAATTCCGTCATTTTTTAGATTCCTTATTTTTCTATTTCAGCTTTTAACTAACTTAGCATTGCTTGAAAATATAGTTCAGATTTTTTAAGTGTTTTTTCTACTGGTGTAAAGTGAAATGGGCAGACTTTTGAATGGTTTTAATGGTGTCAAAGGTTCCAACACTTTTTCCATATTTCTGTTGATATTTCTTTACAACTACTCAGGCTGGAGATATTTTGATATTGTGAATATTAATTAAAGTAATTGTCAAGACAGAAAATAGAATGCATTCCAGCCTAGCTTCATTTTTTCTAAGGGTCAATTTTAAAATTAAATACGTTACGTACGTAAGCCAGCGGCCGGTGGCAGTTCGCCTGTGACGTCATCAACGGGCGGGGACTTGGCCGGCTCCAGTGTCTCTTGGTCAATATTTACCGTAATTTCCAGTGTTTTCCAAGTATTTCCAGCTGTTTATAAACTCAGGCGTGTAGATAGCAGTAGTAGAAGGAGGAAAATAAGAGAAATGGAGGAGGAGGAGTAAGAAATAAGGAGAAATGAAGGAGGAGATAAAACACGTAAATGTCAAGAAGACAATCTTTAGCTTAGTTTCCCTTGCTGTGCTGTGGGAACTGAATGGGATGTGAGAAAATAGAGGAGTTAGATAGAGAGGAAAGTTAAGTTTGTTGGACTGAATGAACGGGAGAATGAGAAGGAATGAAAGAGCATTCTGGAATGGTACAAGGAGAAAGAGGCCCCAATGGATGAAGATTGGTATGATGGAAGCCTGGATGGTAATCTCTTCCGAGGGTGGGCACAGTGTATGGATGTGAATGCATGGAATTACAGATGGCCTGAGTTCTGCAGCAAAGTGTGCCAGATGTGTGACATGAGAGAAGATGAGACAGTAGAACATGTGATGCTGGAGTGTGAGGAATGAAAGATAGGAGAAAGGCGATGCAAGAGATTCTGTCTGAGTTAGGAATGAAAGAATGGAGAAGAAAGGACGGGAATGGATGGTGGTGCTGATGGAACTGTGTGGAGGGACGAATGAAAGGATGTTTGAGGCTGTGAAAAAAGTTTCTGGAGAGAATATGGCATGGTAGATGTAGGGACAATTAGTATAGAGAATACTGTTATTTTTATTTATTTATTTATTTTATTTATTTATTTATTATTTTTTTCATTTTTATTTATTTATTTATTTATTTATTTATTTATTTATTTTATTTTATTTTATTTATTTATTTATTTATTTATTTATTTATTTTTTTTTTTTGCCTGTTTGACTTCTACAAGAGCAGACGATCCAAGGCCTGGCTCATGAGTGATCCCGAGCCACTTGTAACATCAAGATCAAGACCAAGCCGTCCGGTACAAGGAGAAAGAGGCCCCAATGTATGAAAGGTGGAATGATGGAAGCCTGGGCGGTGATATTCTCTTCCGAGCGAGGGCACAGTGTATGGATGTGAATGCAAGGAGTTACAGGTGGTCTGAGTCCTGCAGCAAAGTGTGCCAGATGTGTGATATGGGAGAGGATGAGACGGTGGAACATGTGCTGGAGTGTGTGAAGTATGCCAAAGACAGGAATGAGATGATGCAAGTGATACTGACTGAGTTAGGGCATGATATGAATGAAAGAATGGTAAAGACAGGAAAGGAGTGGATGGTGTTGTTGCTGGGACTGAGTAGAGACGAATAAAAGGATGATTGAGGCGGTGAAAGAGTTCCTGGAGAGAATGTGGCGTGTCAGATGTAGGAACAATTAGTGTAGAGGATGCTGTTTGTTTCTCTTCCCCCCACCCCCTTCTACATGAGTTGCCGATCCAAAGGCCTGGCTTAGGAGTGATCCCGAGCCACCTGTACCACCAAGATCAAGACCGTAGCATCAAGATCAAGAGTGATTTTATGTAAGTGGTCTCAGGAATCAGCTGTTTCTGTTAATGCGAGGATTGGCGAAAAGTGAGCAGCGTGAAGGGAGAAGTAGAGGAAAAGTGGAGACAGAAACTGAAGAGGAAGGGGAAATAAAGTAAAAGGAAGATAGCACACTAAAGAAAAGGGAAGATACGTGGAGGGAGAAATAAGATAAAGAAGAAAACAAGAAAAAGGAAGAATATAGTTGGAAGAATATTCGTAAAAGAGGAGGAAGGAAGGATCAAGACAGAAATAAGACCGAAGACACAGCACACAAAAAAGACCATGGCGTTTGATATGAAAAAGGAAGACGACGTGAAGGAGTTTTTGGAGAATCTAGGAATAGAATACAGATTTGGCTGCTTCAGTGAGAAGAAGCCAGAAAGTAAGTACCTTACACATATTTTAAGCTTCCCGTGAGAATTATTTTATGGTTTGGTCAATAAAGATCGAATATTTTTGTCTCATTATCTGGGATTCATAAAAAAAAGTTACTAAATAAAGAAAATAAGTTCTAGAGAATTACGTAATTGGTTACTTAACAGCATTCCACGAGAAAAATATAGTTGTAGAAACGTTGATTTTTTTTCTTATTTACTTTATTTTACCTATTGTCTATTTATTTATTTATCTTTTTTTTTAACCAGTGTAGGAAGAAGTTATGTAAAAATACTAATCTTGTTGTGTAACCTAAAACCAAGGTAACATTACTACCCTTCCCTCTCCTCCCCCCTTCTCTTCTATCATTAACCACTCTCAAATGCTGCCTTCCTTTCTCAAACTTTTCATGGCTGCCAGCTTACTTTTCTTTCTGCAAATCACCAATATTTTCATTCCATCTATCTTGTTTCCTCATCCTTTCCATGGATGCTGCTGTGTCCTTTCTCCTTAATTTTTAACCATTATTATTTATTTTATTTTATTTTTTTATTTATTTATTTATTTATTTATTTATTTATTTATTTATTTATTTTTGTATGAATACTGTCTTCCACAAGGTTTTCTTGTATGCCACTCTGTTTTTATTTCCTCCTTTAAGAATCACCTGTTTTTTCTTGCAGCTGCCTACATGGATGCTGCTCAGTCCTTTCTTCTCTAAATCAATAACCTTTCATGAATGCTGTCTTCTCATCAACTATTTGTGGATCGTTGTAATGGAAGGCTGTAACACTGCAGGTCTTATGCAACCCTCTCAAATACACTGTTCTTTCAAAATTCCTAATGGTTGCTGCCCTCTACTCTTCTCTTATCTTAAAATCAACTTTTCAGATATTGCTCTCCTCTTTTTTTTATTTATTCTTTGTAATGGATGCTGTCTTCTTTGGTCTTATCAATGCTTTCTTCTTCTCTAGCACTCCTTATGGATTGTACCTGTTCTCTGCTCTCTGGTAAATGATATTCAGCTTTGCATGATTATGAGCTGAAGTCACAGGTTAAATCATTTAGCCTCTTCAAGAATCATAATCTAAGCATCATGGACTTATCTCTCTTGTCTTTTATCTTTTACAACCTCTTACACTCTGCAGGCTGTCACTTGCTGGGCGACTACTTTGAGGGGGTGAAGAAGGACTTTGAGAAAGCTGCCAAGGTGTTCAGGAGTAACTGCGATGACTCCTCGTACCCAAAGAGCTGCTACAAGTATGCCAACTACAACTTCTTGGGCAAGGGGTGCAAGCAGAACATGGATGAGGCTTATTCCTACTACCTGAAGGGCTGCACGGCGGGGGACTACGACTCCTGCCTCAATGGGGGCCTCATGTGTGTCTCCAATACCCCCACCAATGCTGAGCGGCCTAAGGATTATAATAAGGTGTGGTGTATGTATGGTCTTGATGTAGTGACAGGGTAGTTGAGGTTGACCAAAATTCATTCAGTTCTTGGTGATTTTCTTGGTGTATTTGGAATGTGTTGGTCTTACATTATGATGAGTATCTTGCAGTTTCTTGTGACAGTCTCTTATGGTCTGTTTATCCTGTCTTTAGATTAATTTCTCAATGCTTCCATAATATTTCAAAGGGGACATGACACCTGTAACCATTTGTCTATTTATCTTGTTCAGGTATTATGGAAGTAACCTTAGCCTACTAATTTCCACACCCTGACTTTATTTCTCAGCAAAATATGACGTTTTCTCAAGTCATGTCTACACAGTGAAGAGATTAGCAGGCAAATTAATGGACTGAATTAATCAAAGCCCAACCTAATGTGATATTACCTAACCCTCAGATGAAAACACTGATGTTATTTCATCATTATCACCTTGTTCTTATGTCATCATCATAAACGCCATCATCATTTTGTTTACCCCAATTTTGCCCTATGGGGTTAAATGGCTTCTGAGTCTCTTCTGCTTTTTAGGGTTGTAAAATTAATGTTTTCTGATGCTCATCCTTCTCATGTCTTCCTCTACACCTCATCTCCTGGTCTTATATAGTCTTCCCATTGGTCTCCTTAATATCCCAACTCTGATGCTCTTTTGTGTGTGTAATGTACTCTTAAAGTCTCCTCAACCTCTCATGGCCTGTTTATCCTGTCTTTAGATAATTTTTCAGTATTTCCATAATATTCTAAATGGGAGTGATACCTGCAACTCCCTATCCATTTATCTTTGTATAATGCACTCAAAGTGTCTCTCCTCCTCACAGGGTCTGGAGCTCCTGGACAAAGCCTGTAGTGGGAACAATGCCTTCTCCTGCTACTACATCTCAGGCATATTCATCCAGGGAGTGAAGGACAACATCACCAAGGACATGAGCAAGGCCTTCCACTACTCCATGAAGGCGTGTGACCTTGGGAACATGTACGCCTGTGCTAATGTTTCTCAGGTAAGCTCTCCCTACAGTTTACTTACCTGATTGGCTAATGCAGATAGTAAGCAGTGTGGCAGAGGCAGGAGTGGACATGGCTAAGGTAGGGAACAACTAGTATCTGCAAACATACCAGTCCAGTGTAGTACTAGTGGAAAACTCTAACCTGTTATAACAAATGCATAAAAAAATAAATAAAAATAAATAAATAAATAAATAAAATAACTTTTGACAGCATAGGAAAGTGTTGATCCTCAGGTAGAAAAAAAACTTAGCACACATAGTTTTGCATTTTCATCACCCAGGCTTATACCATGTTAGAGTTTTCTCAATAGTAAATGCAGATAAGAGACTAAATTGTGCTGTTTGCTAGGGATTGCTTGTACATATTGAGACAAGACACATCAGGGGAAACCTTTGTCTGTGGAAAAAGTGGTGTTTGATGCTCTTGTTCTCACTGTTAATCACTTCTTCTCTGTTAATGGCTGTGGAAAGGAGGCTCATGACGGTGATAATGATGCTGAGAATGATGATAGTTAGAAAAAAAAAAGACTAAAACGAGAATAACTTTGATGATCATGATGTTAAAGTGGAGGAAGTGGAAGGTAGTTAAGATAGTGCTAATGATTAAAAGAAGAGGTAGAAGAAGAAGAGGATTTTGATGATAGAGACACTAGCAGTGACTTACGACACTCCCTGACAGATGTACCGGAAGGGCGACGGTGTGGAGAAGGATGAGGCGAAGAGTGAGGAGTTCAAGAAGAAAGCGTTGGACATGCAGGAGCAGTTCAAGGAGCAGATGCAGATACAGTTCCAGCAGGGAGCAGAAAAAAGTTAAATTCATCCCAGGTTGTATTGGATGTGACTACCTCCCTCATGACCTTTTAGCTATTTTTACTTGTACATTTTAAATTGAAAGTAAGATTTGAATGAGCGTTTGGACTTGAGATCATTACCTGTGTTGTTGAAGGTGTCCTGTGCCCCAAAGACCCTCCCTCAGAAGTATCATGGAAACACTGAGAGGCCCTGATAGGACACTTTGACACAAGTCTGACATGTTATTGATCACTCCAGGATGATCATCAAGACTGAAGTGGAGTTTTGGTGAGCCTTGACTGTTGCCACAAACTTGTTATAGGGAAAGGTGTCTGGTATGTGTTGATGGCCAGTGCATATTGGTGAGGTGGTGGTAAATTATATTACTATTACTTATTATCGTGTCATTTCCTATAAAGGTTGTCAGAGAACGGGAGAACATTAAGACCTACACATAGCAGCCCTTGTATGAAATATGCCTGCTTATTTCCAGCTATCATCCCCATTTGTAAATCTGTCAGATCTCCTTTTAAAAATCCTTATTGACTCAGAACTAACAATTTGATTACTGAGCTTAAGTAGTCTGTCAGTGGTGGAGAGTTGAGCTAAATAGGACTTGGTATTATTCATATTCTGAGCACAAATGAACTGTGGTGCATGGATGGTAGATTACAATACCAGTGTAATGTCTCAGGTTCTGAAGCACTGACAAGTTGATGTAAAGGGTGAAGAAGTGGCTAAGAATTTAATCCCTTGTAGAAGCTGCCTTCTCTTGTGGAGATCATGGGCTGCTTCATTCAAAACCTGTGCATCTCCCTTCAGAAAGAAATCTTTAACTCAATCCAGCCATTGTGCCATCCTCCTTTCTTGTCCCAACATCTCCCTTCAGAAAAAATCTAATGATGTTCAGATCTTTAACTCAACTCAGTCACTCAGCCTTCCTCCTTACATATCCAGACCACTTCAGTCAGTTTGGATGTTATATGGCACTAAACATGTATGTAGGTTCTTTATCTACCTTGAAAAAGAAATCTAAATGTGTGAAGATCTTCAACTCACTCAACCCATTCACTCTGCCCTCCTCCCAACATGTCCCAACCACTTGAATGTAGATTCTGCGACTCCAAAAAAAAAAACTGGTTCTTCATCACCCTTCAGAAAGAAATTAAAAGTATTCCGATATGTACCTCACTCACTCTTGTCATTCTACCCTCCTGTCAATGTTTCCAGACCACTTCAGTCAATCTGGAACCTTGCAGTGCTATCCACATGCAGGATCCACTTCCAGCCTCCCACATGTGACAGATGGAGCTGGTGTAGTGTTGGTGTGACGTTTGTATCAGGTGTGACCCATTGTTTTGTGATAGGGCCTCTGTGACCTGTGGTGTAATTCCAAGTCACTCGCAGTACCTTACATCCACTAGATCAGGAGTGGCCACTTTGACCAGGCCATGTATTATGAGTACCTGTATATCTTGTACATAGTGTAACATAGGTTGTTGTCTCTGTGAATAGAGTTGTAAATTAAATTGTGAAGAATTAAATTATTATGTACAAATCTTAGATATATATATAGATATCATTCTACCCTGAAGTTTATTAGATACCTAGTTTTTTTCTCTGGCCAAGGGAAAAAAAAAAGAGGCCAGCTGAAGATGCATCCCAAAAGATAATCAAAAACAATATTTAAAATTATGAGAAGAGTCTTGTAACCTCCTCCCTGAAAGAGTTATAAAGATGTACAGTTAAGATATCTACAGAGGCACTAACTGGGTGAACTGGCTAGTATGTGAATGATTTAAGTAGGTCTGCCTTTGATGGTTACATGTAACTCCTCTGCCCCAGTGTATTTTTGGGATTGGCATTGCAACACAAAACAATTAACAGCACCAGAAGCAATGTGTGAAGTCTTTATAAGCATCTACAAGAAAGTGAATGATGAAAAGAGTACATTTTGCAATTTTTTCCAAATTCAAAGGTTGTGTGTGGCTGTAGAACAAGTAAAGATGTCTTAGAGTTATTAGCAATTAGGGAAAGGTGTACCAGCTGGCAGTCAAAGGGTGAAATGTTTTTATTTATTTATTTATTTATTTATTTTATTTATTTATTTATTTATTTATTTTTTTTTTTTTTGTCAGTCTCCCTGACATAAGACTGGTTCCACACTCACCCATTTTTGTTTGGTTGCTAACCAACAAAACCACATCAGCCGTAATCAGGTTCCACAGTAACCAATGGCCTCAGCTTTTCGTTTTTTATCATAACAAGAACTGGAACTTTGGTGAACAGTTTCTTTGGAAGCGTAGAGGCAACGACTATTATGAAACACTTTTATAATATTTGCCTTGAGCCTTAACTAGGACTAGGGAAAAATAATAAAGTAGGAAAAAACAGGCTCGTTTGAGGTCAATATGGCAGGAGGAAAGATGAATAGGAACAGAGCTGCAGGGGAGTGAAGGATAACACTGAACACCTGATAGTGGAGTGTGACATACGAGGAGCAGAGAAGCCAGCTTGTAACAGCAGTAATAGCCATCACTGGGGAGGTGGAATAGCATGGGAGGTCATAAGAGGTTGTAGGGATCAGGACAGTCAGACAGCTATATATGGCGATAAAGATGAGTCAGAAAAAAAAAAAAAAAAAAAAAAAAAAAAAATATATATATATATATATATATATATATATATATATATATATATATATATATATATATATATATATATATATATATATATATATATATATATATATATATATATATATATATATATATATATATATATATATAAGCTAAAAATGCTTTTAAATAGAGAGTTGGAATAAAAAAAAACGGTTAACTCAGCCTCATCCTTACGCTTATGGGTAAATGACGACCTAAACTTTAATTTGAGTGTGAGATCTATCCAAAAGACAAAAAAAAAAAAAAAAAAAGAAAAAAAGAAAAAAGAAAAGTTAGTGAATCATAAGTGTAGTATTACGCAACTACAAAATAGTTTTCTAAACCTATCAATATCAGTTTCTCAAAAAATAAATCTATACAAATATATAACAGACGAGTGACCTGTTACGGAGGGAAACAGGTGATTCACAAGTTGGGTCTCTCTCTCTCTCTCTCTCTCTCTCAAGAACAAGACCAAGATCTTTCCAGCCTCCAGTGTTATCATTTGGCATCTTCGAGGAGTGGGCGGTTCGTAATTTGCAAGATGGCATGTTAGTGAGGGAGGCGCCATGGAGGTCACCTTCTTCAACATCCTGGATATCGTGTCTGAAAAGGTGAACGACAGCGCCGCCCATGTGTTGGAGAGCGTCGAGGATGGTAAGTTGGTTGGGTAGAGTGGAAATAACAATAGCCTTCTAATTTCCAGACGCTCACTGTTTATTTTTCGGCAAACCTAACCCGCGGATGAAAAACCTCATGTCATTTTATTATCATGCAATAAGGAATATGCCAATAGGGCACTCAAGGAAAATTAGGGTTCCGCTGGCTGGGCCACGGCCTGCCAGCGGAATTACCAGTAATGCATTTCTGTTGCAGTGTTATGTTGTGGGTGAGAGGCTATCAGGTGATAAATAAATAAATAAATAAATGGAATTATATATATATATATATATATATATATATATATATATATATATATATATATATATATATATATATATATATATATATATATATATATATATATATATATATATATATATATATATATATATATATATATATATATATATAATTTTATCTACTATTTACCTATTTATTAATTTAAATTATTTAATGCACAACTGGCAACTCATACCAAGAAACCGCATGTCCAACCACCCTGGGACTCCAGTTCCTCACGAGTGTTGGAAATTGCCTTAGCCTACTTATTTCCAGATTCTGATTTTATTTCTCAGCAAAATATGTTTCAGGTCATGATCAACAGAATGAAAGAATCAGCAGTGAAATAAATTAAAAGAATGAATCTGAACCTAAGCTAGCCATCTGATGAAAACGTTAATGTACATAAGAACATAAGGGAAGCTGCAAGAAGTCATCAGGCTTACACGTGGCAGTCCCTGTATGAAATATACCTACCTATTTCCACCTATCATCCCCATCCATAAATCTGTCTAATTTTCTCTTAAAGCTCTTTAATGTTAGCACTAACAACTTCCATTCCATTCATCAAACACTATTTGAACACTATTTGAGAACCAATTTCTTCCTTTCTCTTTTTAAACCTAAATTTTTAAAGCTTAAACCCATTATTTCTTGTTCTGTCCTGGTTACTGATTCTAAGAATTTTGCTTACATCCCCCTTGTTATAACCCTTATACCATTTAAAGACCATTTAAATGAGGTCTGACCAGCACCAAATATAACTTTAATAATACTTCAGGCCTTCTACTTTTAATACTCCTAAAAATTAATCCTAGTACCCTATTTGACCTGTTTCTGACCTCTATGCATTGCTTTCTTAGACGGAGTTCAGAGCTAACTATAACTCCTAAATTTTTTTCGTACCCTGAACCTACCAGAGTTTCGTTGTTTATTATGTACCTACTGTGTGGGTTTCCTCTACCTACACTAAATACTTTGCATTTGTTGATATTAAACTGCACTTGCCATCTATCCAGCCATTTGCTCATCCTATCTAAATCTGCCTGTAAGGCAATGGCATCCAATTCTGACCTAATTAATCTACCGATCTTTTGTGTTGTCCGCAGATTTACTAACATCACTACTAATTCCACTATCCAAGTCATTGATATGATAAAAAAATGACAATCGCCCTAATACTGATCCCTTTGGCACTCCACTAATTACATGACCCCACTCAGATTTAGAGCCGTTTATAACAACTCTCTGTTGCCTGTCGCTTAGCCATGACATTATCCAGCCTAACACCTTCCCATCTATTCTGTGTGCCCTAACCTTTCTCAGAATCTCTGATGGGGTACCTTGTCAAATGCTTTACTAAAGTCCAAATATAGGATGTCATAACTATCACCACTATCTGCTGCTTCATACACTTTACTGTAAAAACTTAACAAGTTTGTTAGGCAAGACTTCCCCTTCGTGAAGCCATGCTGTGACTGATTTATCAAGTTATGTTTGTCCAAATGCTCCCTAATGTTCTTCGCTATTATTGACTCCATTATTTTACTTAAAACAGAAGTTAAGCTGATAGGTCTATAATTAGATGTTAAAGTTTTATCTCCTTTCTTATAGATGGGTACTACATTAGCCTGCCTCCACATTACTGGTACCTCACCTGACTCAAGTGATTTCCTAAAGACAGAAACTAATGGCTCACTAATAAACTCTTTGCATTCCTTAAGTACTCTGGGATATATTTCATCTGGTCCTGGTGTCTTGAAATTTTTTTAGCCTATCTGTCTCCTGTTTCATGTTATTTCAGTATTATCCATCGGCCTTGGTGATTGTTTACCTTAGTGGTAGTAAAAAGGCTGGGAACTTATTACTCCTAGGACTGCCTCTTCTCAGTGCATCTTGCTCAAAGCTGTCATATTTATTCTTAAATGTGTAGACACAAAGACTACAGACTACACTGTTATCTCAGCAAGCAGCAGCCAGCATGTTGTGGGCTCTGTGTGAGTTGTGGGTAAGGGAGATTTGTGTCTGCTGTTAGGTTAAGCTTTGAAATGCCCCTAACTGCTTTCTGCCAAGAAAGTCAGTAAATTTATAGCTTATAACAATAGACATACTCTTATTTTTCTTTCCTATGGACAGCAGAGAGCCCTGGTAGGAAAGCAGAGTTCAGATGGGGAATGCAAAATTGGACAAAATTTGGCTTTCTTTGATCTTATTTCAAAGATAATGAAACTTGTATGTATTAAATGCTTTGCATTGTAAGTGATGAGCATATCCACCAAGAATGATGTTTATGGCCCTTTCACTTTAATTGCTTGTAGGAGGTCTCAGGAGGAAAGGAAACAAGCTGGAGTCCTTGTAGCTTTACTGAAGTAAGAGTAGAAGTTCCCTATCCTTGCACAATGCCCACATGGTACTAACCAGGCTTGGCTCCCAGACTCCCTGCTGTGGGCAACAGGTACCAGGTACCCTGATATGATTCATTGTTCATATCTCTTTTATAATGCAGCAAACCTGAAGGCAAAGTACCTGAAGCAATTGGAGGAGGTACTGGTGAGCTGTGTCACTGTCCAGCACAAGGTGGCCATCACACGCCAGGCCGTGAAGGAGACTGTCACCCGAGCCAAGGACGAGGAGACCAAGGAGCCTGATGCAGATCTCTATGACGATGTGAGGATGACTGTCCATTTCTCAATCTTCTCTTGCAGTGAATAAATCTGGGCTTAGTTTGCCTGAGGAGTTTTGTGGGTTATGGAAATAACCTTAGTCTGCTAGTTTCCAGGCTCAGAGTGTTTATTTCTTGGCAAAATATGATACTTTCTCAAGTCATGAATTGCACAATGAAGGCATCAGCAGTGAAATCTATGAACTTAACAAATCTGAACCTAACCTAACCAAACCTAAACCTCAAATGAAAATGCTAATGTTATTTCAATGTTATCTGGAATTTTCAGTGCAGAATCTGTGAATCAGAACCTAGTAGATGTAATACAAAGAGCTACAGTTTTAGTATAGAGGTTAAGAGAGTAGTGTGAATGTGGAAATTGTGTATCTTGTCTTGGCTACCCCTCTTTTTGGCGAGGCAGCCTTGGTACATGTATGTGCGCATGTATGTATTTTCAGTTTTTGCATGTGAGGGAACAGCATGATGTGTATTAGCTTATTTTCTTTTTTTTTTTAATTCTTGGGTGTGTTTCCAAGTTCCTAACATAAAAAAAATTATTTCAGTTACTTGAAGAAAGCATTGGAGAACTGGAGATAGACTCTCCCCTTGAGGAAGCAATAGCACAAGCTGCAAGTCTCAAGTCCTTCAAGGATCTACTCAAGCAAAATAATGGTAGGAGCAGGATAGAGGTTCTCATTGATTAAGACTATAAAAGGTCATGATCAAGTACTGTTCCTCACAGATTAAGTGTGTTCTGGTCTTGCTAGATTTGATATTGTTCCTTACAGAATAAGATTATTTAAGTCTTCTTTGATATGATAATGTTCCTCACTAAATAACACTGTATTCCTTCCAGTGGCAACAAACTCAGATGGGGACTTGGTTCCCACAGAGTTCATCAGCACCTTCATTGACCCCATCAGCAAGAAGAGGATGACAGATCCAGTGAGAAATAAGATTTGTAATCATATATATGACAGAAGCTCCATCACCAGCATGATTTCAAGGTCTAAACACACATTCAAGTGAGTCACTAAAGCTACCAGTACAGCTGCCCAAAGTATATATATATATATATATATATATATATATATATATATATATATATATATATATATATTAGTGTAAGAGAAAAACAAAAGGCTAAACATGGATTCAAGTGAGTTATGAACACTACTGGTACAGCTGCCCAAAAAATAATCATGCAATAATGTAAGATATCGACAAAATGAGTTAATTGATAAGGAACCAAAAGATGAGAAGTGTTTGTAGAGGGCCTTGTGTTTTCTTATCAACAGATGTCCTGCCATTGGGTGTGGTAACCGTAATCCCATGAAGCTGTCTGACCTGAAGGAAGCACCTGATGTGAAGAGACAGCTAACCCTCCAACAGAAAAGACAGGTGTGTGTGTGTGTGTGTGTGTGTGTGTGTGTGTGTGTGTGTGTGTGTGTGTGTGTGTGTGTGTGTGTGTGTAGGGGAGTTGTTTGTGTATTTACCTAATTGTATTTTACAGTGCCTGAGCTATACTTGTTTGGTTCTGGCCCTATATCTGAATTTGTTCCCTCTGTCCTTCCAATGATGCTCACTCTTTGCTGATACTACCTTCCTGTATAGTGTATTTCAGATAGCCAGCTAGCTAGCTAGCTAGCTAGCTCTCTCTCTCTCTCTCTCTCTCTCTCTCTCTCTCTCTCTCTCTCTCTCTCTCTCTCTCTCTCTCTCTCTCTCTCTCTCTCTCTCTCTCTCTCTCTCTCTCTCTCTCTCTCTCTCTCATATGAACAAGGGAGAAGCTGTTTTTAACTGCATTATTTTGTCATCTTTTCTCTTTTGTTTATGTCCTCTTGCATATCATGATTTTCTTTGTTTCTTAAGTAACAGTTTATCATAGTGTGTGTGTGTGTGTGTGTGTGTGTGTGTGTGTGTGTGTGTGTGTGTGTGTGTGTGTGTGTGTGTGTGTGTGTGTGCGCGTGCGTGCGTGCGTGCGTGCGTGCGTGCGTGCGTGCATGCGTGCGTGCGTGTGTGTGTGTGTCAAACTCCACTACTCAGCCTTCTTATTTCACAAAAGCCATCCCCTTACATCTCTCACTTACACCTCAAAAGTAATGAAGTAATGAAATCTTATAACTGAATCATGATGCAAGTACATCATCATGAGTAAATATTTTCTTCCCTCCAGTGACGGAATGCACAAACAGAACCTCATCTCACCCTGCCTGACCTGTGCACCACGTAGACTCGCCATTCCTGCGCCTGCTGTAGTGTTAGCACCCCTAAGCATAGCAAGGTAAAGGGATGCATTCCAAAACTTGTCACTACATCTCTTACATTTAACAGGCTCTAGTGGAAGTCATTGGGGGGTTTTCAGGGTTATACTCCTAAGCATTTCATTACATCTTTTACATTTAGCAGGCTGTAGTGGAAGTTATTGGGTTTTCAGGCATGTGTTCCAAAGAATTTCCTATTTTTCATATATTTAACAGCCTCCAGTAGAAGTTGTTGAGCTTTTCAGAGTTGTGTTCCTTAGCATTGCATTTTTTTTTTTTTTTTCATATATGTATAATATTTTCTTTTTAACTGTTTCACACTTCTGCCAGTAGATGGCATTGGTGCATTGTTGACATTTTCCCTTCAGCCAATACCAGGAGCTTTTTACATACAAGCTCTAAGGACATTAGCCAATCACCAGCTAGTAAAAATAAATGCTGCATCACAATCACATGATACAAGAGACAGCAGTGTCAGTGGAGCCCAAGAGATGAATTATAGTTATAGTGAGGAAGAAATGGTTGTCATAATGTGAGAAGTACTTGAGAGGAGGAGTGTAGTAATGGGGAAGCTGGATGACATTAGAGGCACCAAGGAAACCAAGAAACCAAGCCGACTGAAGCCCTCCATAGTGTCACCAAAGCCTGGAGGACTGAGGAAGTGAAAATAAATTTTATGACTGTTCCATTGTAAAGAAGAAAACTGGAGATGCAAGACAGGAAATGAGCAGAACAGGTGAGCCTACCACTGTGTGTAGGCAGGTGAAAGGAAATTTGATGATGTATTAAAGTTGCTCTTATGGGTTGTTGGTCTGTTTTTTGTAATGGCAACAATAACAAGTTAAGCATGACCACACTGTGCATAATGTGATGAACAGATGCCTTGTGTATTGTGACCTAACATACCTAACAATAGGGTGCTGACCTGACCAAAGAAAAATAATGTTAGTGCTGGGGTTAACATGTAACTACAGTACTTTGTGTATATCAACAATATAGGAATAGATACTACAGTAACATTATTGTGATGGAGTTATACTTTATGTTATGAGTATGGTAGATTAAGTGGCATTAACTTGGTCACACTTGGCAAAATGTGTGATGTTGGAAAAAAAAATCATGTACATGTCCTTTGTTCAAAAGTGAAAAAATTAAATTTAGAAATATTTATCTGATAATTGGGATATGTTCTTAACAGTGTATTATGTAAAATCTTTAAATTCTTAGGAGAGTGGCATAAACAATAATCATATGTATTTCACTTAAAAAAGTAAAAAAAGACATGTAAAAAATACACTTTTTAGTTGGTAGATACCCTGTATATCAGTATTCTTTTTCTCCTATTAATTGATTGAATTGTCTGTAACCCTAGAGTAAAATTTTTAATTGCAATTTTTTTTTTTTTACAGGTACAGAACTGTTCAAAACATGAAAAATTTCAATTTTAAAATTTTTAACTGATAACTGGGATATGTCATTACCTTAAAGAAGAACCAATGTACATATGTAAAATATTATTTACAGTTCTTAGGAGAGCAGTATAAACAATAATCATGTTTCTCTTAAAAAAAATACAAATACACAAAGCACACATTTCTGAATGATGTATACCTCTTACATCAATATTCTTTTCTGCTATTCATGATTTAATTATCTGTAACCTTAGAGGAAAATCTTTAATTGCAAAATTTTTCTATTTTTTGTTAAGTGAAAAAAAAAGTTCAATAAAAATTTTTTATCTGGTAATTGGGATATGTTCTTTACCTAAAAAAGAACCAATGAACATAATTATGTAAAATATTATTTAGAGTTCTTAGGAAAGCAGCATTGACAATATTCCAACTCCAAATAATTAAAAAAAAGTAAAAATTTCAATTTAAAAATTTTCATATGGTAATTAAGACAATTTTCAATTGCAAACACTTTTTTCAGTTTTTTTTTTTTTTTTTTTTTTTTTTTGTACAAGTGCAGACTTGTTAGAAAAATGAAAAATTTTCAATTTAAAAATTTTGTTGTGATTGGGATGTTTCGTACTTAAAGAAGAACCTTTTTACATATGTAAAATATTCCTTTGACCTAGAAGTGATGTATTTCACATTTTAAAAAATAAAATAAATAAATAAATAAATAATAAAACCAGTTTATGCATCTGTAATCTTGGAAGAAAATTTTCAATTGCATAATTTTCTTAAATTTTTTGTACAGGTACATAAATTTGTCAAGGTGAAAACTTTTCAATTTAGAAGTTTTCCTCTGGTAACTGGGGTATGTTCCTTAAAGAAGAACCATTGTACAAGTATAAAATATTCCTTTGACTTCTTAAGAGTGGTGCATAACCATATTCCACATTTATTAAAAATAAGATAAAATAAATAAATAAATAAATAAATAAAATGCTCTTTTTTGATGGATATATACTTTTTATAATAATATCCTCCTCTTACTTTTCATGATTTATGCATCTCTTATCTTAGAGGAAAAAAATTTATATATATATATATATATATATATATATATATATATATATATATATATATATATATATATATATATATATATATATATATATATATATATATATATTTTTTTTTTTTTTTTTTTTATACAGGTTTAAGAAGAAAAAAAATATTAAATTAAAAAAATTTCCTCTGGTAATTGGGATATGTTCCTTATAAAGAAGAACCATTTCACATATGTAAAATATTCCTTTGACTTCTTAGGAGTGGTGCATAACCATATTTTGCTTTTTATTCCATACAGTGTTATGCTTTGTCAGAGATAGGGGTCTTGTCAGGTTGCATTATTTTAATTTTTTTTTTATTTACCCAGTGAAATGAGAAAAAAAATAAATCATTTCATATATATATATATATATATATATATATATATATATATATATATATATATATATATATATATATATATATATATATATATATATATATATATATATATATATATTCTCATACTATGACTGTAAGTGTGGCTACCATACGATTTTGATTCTTGGATTTTTTTTCCATTCTAAGAGCTCACGATATCAGACTACGAATGCGGAATTTTATTTTTATATATTTTTTAAAGCTTTTATTCTTCTCTTTACATACACTTTCCACAACCCCGTAGTGTGTGCAGTAAGTACTTCTTTACATTACAAACACCTATAAATAAACAAGAATTATATTTTCAAGAAAATGGTTGGATGTGCATCTGGCAACACCCTTGGACGATTCTGACTACTTCATGCTACATATTAAAATTCTTCGCAATGATATTTTCCATGCCCTCGCTGGCCTAGGCACTCGGAAGGCTTATGGACCTGATGGGGTCCCTCTTATTGTTCTCCGAAACTGCTCCTCCGTGCTTGCATCATGCCTAGTCAAACTCTTTCATCTCGGTCTGTCAACATCTACCTTTCCTTCTTGCTGGAAGTTTGCCTACATTCAGCCTGTTCCTAAAAAGGGTGACTGTTCTAATCCCTCAAACTACCGTCCTACTGCTTTGATTTCCTGCCTATCTAAAGTTTTTGAATCTATCCTCAACAGGAAGATTCTTAAATATCTATCACTTCACAACCTTCTATCTGATCGCCAGTATGGGTTCCGTTAAGGCCGCTCTACTGGTGATCTTCTGGCTTTCCTTACTGAGTCTTGGTCATCCTCTTTTAGAGATTTTGGTGAAACTTTTGCTGTTGCCTTAGATATATCAAAAGCTTTTGATAAGAGTCTGGCACAAAGCTTTGATTTCCAAACTACCCTCCTACGGCTTCTATCCTTCTCTCTGTAACTTCATCTCAAGTTTCCTTTCTGATCATTCTATTGCTGCTGTGGAAGACGGTCACTGTTCTTCTCCTAAATCTATTAACAGTGGTGTTCCTCAGGGTTCTGTCCTGTCACCCACTCTCTTCTTATTACTCATCAATGACCTTCTAAACCAAACTTCTTGTCCTATCCACTCCTACGCTAATGATTTCTGAATTGAAAATGTTTCACTTTTTTTTAACAAAGGTCTGCCTGTACAAAAAAAAAAAATAATAATAATAAATTGATTAATTAATTAAAGTTTGCATTTAAAGATTTTTCCGTTACACATTAATAAATCATGGAAAGTAAGACAAGAATATATATATATATATATATATATATATATATATATATATATATATATATATATATATATATATATATATATATATATATATATAATTAATTAATTATAATTATTTAATTAACTAATCAATTTATTATTATTATTTTTTTTTTGTACAGGCAGACTTGTTAAAAAAAAAGTGAAACATTTTCAATTCAGAAATTTTTATATGATAATTGGGATATGTTTCTTACTAAGAGAAGAACCCAGAAAGAAAAAATAATCTCCAAATATACTACAAGAATAAGAAGGCCAGCCACCTCCTGCTTGGAAACAGTCCCCGCATGGAAAGAGAGACAACCCAGAAGTCCCGTGTGTCGTATATAGGTTCACTTGCAACCGAGGAGACTGTGACGCCCTCCCTTCATCCCACATCAGCATGACGACAACGAAGCTGTCTTGACGCCCCACCTGCCACCCAACATCCACAGCCCCAAAACAAACACTTACAGCAGCAACACGGCATCAAGATCACAAGACAATGCATAGAAAAGAACACCAAAATTGTGGACATGTGCAGTGATGCAAGGCGCCTTGCAATACTATAGAAGCTTTGTACATCAAAGAATTCAGCCCTGAACTGAACGACGACCTTCAGGCCCTGCCAAGCATGAAAAGAAACAACCAATCACAGCCGCCGCATAACGAGTCCAGTAGCAGAGGGCACCCAGGCAATCGGCGACGCTTGTGAGCCAGGGTGACTCCATGGGCCACTGAACAAATACTGGGCCACACAGCGACTCCAGCTTTTTTTTTTTTTCTTTTTACGTCCGAAATATTTTTCAACATTAACTATCCCTTCTTCCTAAATTTTCCATTCATGTCCATAATATTTCTTTCTACATCCCATCCCTTCTTCCTACATTTTTATCAATCAATACCTACTAATCACGTCCATAAATATCCTTACTATGCTGCTTCTTTACCGGAGCTTCTTTTACTAGGGGCGATTAAAATCATTATTATGTTAATTTTCTGTCCGTCAGTGGAGGGATGCACCGAGATATTTTTAGGATATTATGTGAATTCTTTAAACAATGAAAATAAGTATATGTAAGAGTACGCTTTAAAATTAAAAAGAATCAGATCATACATATTGTAGTTAAGTTACTTTACCGTGGTCCCACCACGCTCCTCCCTCATCTATATAGTACACAACCATTCATCTGGCCCTCTCTTGTATGCCTGGAAGTAAGCACGTTAAGCAGCATCTAGATTAGAGACAGCATCTGTGGTACTACGAAAAAAATGTGTTGACTGTGGAACGCTCTGCTTGGCTACAGCTGTTACAGAACACAGAGATGATTAGGTGGATTTGGAAGGATTCTTTTTCCATTGACGGTGCAGAATCCTTGTCAAGAGAATTATGGAAACATCCTTAAAAGCTCTACTCATTTCCACTAGAGCCTGCTAAAAGTGTTCTAGATAAGGTACCGAAACTTAAAGGGAGTGCAGATGTTGGAAGAGATTAAGAAACATTGAAGTAGGCAAGGCATCAACATTCTATTGAAAAAAAAAATGTACTTTATCAAGCTTTTCTGTTCATTCTGGGAACTCTTCATCTGAGCTTGTGTCCAATCTCACATTCATAATAGGTATTTTCTAAACATATCCTTCACCCAGCACACACCACCAGCCATCACATTCAGGCATGCAATGCCACACCTGCATGGCGAAATGATGGAGGTGCATATTGATGGAAGGGATGGGGGGAGCTGTATGGATCACCTCTTATTTTTCCACTCAATCCATTCCAATGTCCATCTACTTTAGTCTACCTCCTTTGTCTTCTGTGAATTATTTGATTATTTGCAGTTTTTTTTTTTTGCATAATCATTCAGGGGAATCTTGTTATTTGTGATTGCCGTGGCATTCAAACTGTGTTCGGATCCAATCGATCCTCTTTATGGCGTGTGTTGTTGCTGCAGTGATGAACCATTGGGTGGGACAGCCTTTGTAATGGTGCGTAACCCCTCAAGCTTGTTCAGAGCTACTAGAAGCGTTGTGATCTTTCTTGTTGGTGTCTTCTAGTACTTTATGGATTTTGGTTCTGTTGACAGTTTTGCTCTTAACATACTATGTTTAATTTATAATAATTTATACTTTTAGGATTGTCACTGTTTGTACATACGAGGTTTTTATTAAATAACATTGTTAGTGGAATCATTCTCCGTAAATTTTGTATTTCCATAAACGTATATCGCATGTCCAGGGGAGGCTGGTGGGCTTCAGCCTCTTTTGTTGTAAGATACACAACAATTAGTGTTTCACTCAATCAGTAGTGGAACTTTTCTTAAAGATTCTTATAACAATCTTCCTCGTAGTGGAAACATGGGGCCTGTAATTTCAGCTTCAAGTTCCAGTGGTGTGCATAAAAAGTACGAGATGTGTTTCCCGAACATTGCCTGGCGCACTAGTTTCCATTTTTTTGTCTCTTAAATCGCTGTTATCTACACAAAAAAAGAAAATAAATACTCAAGGTTTTCTTGGACTATCACACAATGAACAGTTATGAATACTATTAGTGTCTCCTTGCATGTCCTCGTTCATCCAGTTCAGGTTAAGGTATTCATTTTGGCCCTTAACATTAACATAGATATTTCCTTATCATCAAATCAAATAATTCCACATGACCTTATCTTAAATTGCCTTTATAAAACTTAATGTAGTCTTAGCCTCTATTTCTTCCCTCCATACTTCAGAATCTTATAGTTTTACATCGTGAATTTGCTGTTCAATCATATCATAGAGATCTGAGAGTGCGCGTTCAGCAGTTAGTTTTCAGTATTTCAGCATTGATACTAGATGTTCTGCTTTTTTAGATATACGAATTCACTATTAACTGCGAGCTTTTGTAGAGCATGTATAACTCTCGGTGTGGACGGTATTGCTGTTGAACTATTGAAGATGATGATGATGGTGATGATGATGGTGATGATGATAATAATGATGATGGTGATGAGGATAGTAGTAAATGGCCAAACGTCTTCCTGTGCTATTGCTGCGGTGAAAGGAAGGAGGTTAAAGAGACAACAGTCAAGAGGAGAGAGACTGGAGCTAAGAGGGAGGCAGGATTATTTCACCAAGAATGATTTAAAGACGCTTAAGACGGGGAACATACACTAAATTATTCTCTCTCTCTCTCTCTCTCTCTCTCTCTCTCTCTCTCTCTCTCTCTCTCTCTCTCTCTCTCTCTCCCGTGCCACCACCTTGTAATCCTGCCTCGGTAACGACACCCCTGAGACGCAGCCTTCAGTAACCGCGCAGGACAGGGCATCGCTTACACTCGTCGGGCAGCGGGAAGGAGGGAGATTAATGGACCTGAGAACCGCGGCGAGGAACACTGCACCCGCTACCTCAACGCCGCAACACAACTACTATGGCACTCCTTACACTGCGATATATATATGGTTTCTGTAACACCTGATGACGACCCAAAGTTGTATCGGTGGTAGGAGGGTTCACGCAAGACTTAAAGCCGTATTCTGAATCACTTCCTCACCGCACATTGACTTTATTCACAAGGCTCTAGTTAAAGTTACATGCGTTTTTAAGGTGTTTTTGAGGGTTCTAGTGACATATCAACAAGCTCTCTACATTATTAACAGGAAAAACGCTCTTAAAAAACCGAGCAATCGTCTCTGTGGCCTTTGAAAATAGTCGTAGTGAGAGACCAAAGCGTTTCAGAATGCGAGCCTTAAGCATTACCCACATGTGAAAGGCCAGGCTCCGTTTAATCTTAGCATTGTCACTGTCGCGCACGTTTCCAGCAGGTCCTGTCTCGATGTTGCCGCCTTGGTTGAACCTCCCAGCAGTACGACAGTCTCTCAGTGCCAAAGTGAAGAAAGTATCATTGATAAATAAGAGGTATTATGATGTAGTGAGCTTGCGCCACCAAAACACACACACACACACACACACACACACACACACACACACACACACACACACACACACACACACAATAAGGATTATTGCCACGCTGTTTAATGTGCATCCATTTCGTTTCATCTTCCCTGTCTGCCCCGCCCCTCCAACCCTTTCCTGCCGAGCCAGGCAGAGAGGGCGCGACGACCAGGGCGTCAGGATGAAAACTAAACAGTTCTGGATAAGGAAAGGAAAGAAAAAAGAGAAGAGGGAGATGAAGGAAAGTAAAGCTGAAAGGGGGCTGTATAGCAGAGAGAGAGAGAGAGAGAGAGAGAGAGAGAGAGAGAGAGAGAGAGAGAGAGAGAGAGAGAGAGAGAGAGAGAGAGAGAGAGAGAGAGAGAGAGAGAGAGAGAGAGAGAGAGAGTATGTGTGTGTGTGTGTGTGTGTGTGTGTGTGTGTGTGTGTGTGTGTGTGTGTGTGTGTGTGTGTGTGTTTGCAATGAAATGGACAGCAAGCTCAGCATCACTCAACCCTTCGCTGTTATGAGTGACATGCCTCCCTTTGCAGCATCACAGAAGCACCGAGGACGTGATCTGAAGGGCGTGGGATAAGCTGCTCGCGGGAGGTCGTCCACGGGGATTGAACGCCGGCAGGACAATCAAAGTGAACGCGAGTCCTACACGTTACCAATCAGCTCATAAGTGATCATCAACACTAGAGTGGATTCTGGCTGGCTAGAGTTCCCTGCTATTACACGAAAAGCAATTGCGAAGAAATGAGTGTAAGTTATTTCAGTCACACAACGATACAGGCTAAGTTAATCAAGGATGAGGCTGCTGCAATACTCGCACGTACGACCATATTCTGAAACACTTCTGGCCACACCTCCAGTTGAAGTTGGCTCTAGTTGAAATGACACGGTTTTAGTGACAAATCAATAAAATTTCTACATCATTTTCAGGAGAAACACTCTTGAAAATCCGGTAAATCACTTCTGTAGCCTTGGAAAATAGTCGTAGTGAGAGAACAGAGCGTTTCTGAACACGAGCCATACAATGAAATTTGAATCAAGCATCGAGAGATAGAATGTAGTACAGAAGTGGAAGATGAGCAGTTTTATACATTACACTGCAATGCATCAAGTGGCAGAGTTCAGTAGCACAGATAAACAAGGAGGTACAATTGTCACGCTACGACGAGATACGGAAAGTAATACAAGTCATAATGATAAAGGCCTCTCTGAGCAACACTACCGCCCGTGGTGACTGGAAAATGGGAGTTCCTGGGCAAACCTAACTTTTTTTTTTTTTTTCTTGTCGATAAAGCGTGGCCTTACACTTTGCCTCCCGCTGCTTCGCCGTCAGGTGCTGCAGAAAGGCAGGAGGAGCTGAAGGCTGGGCTTCCTGTATTCGCTATTCTTTGTCCTTAACCCTTTTAATACCACGGTATCGGTTTCATATTCTAGTTTAGCGTTAGCAGATTTTATCAAGTAAGCGATTATACTTTGCGCTATCTAGAGATTACAAATCATCTTTGAAAAAAATAATAGTTACACTCATCTAGCATTCCCATCTTCAGTATTCTTTGTCCTTAACCCTTTCAGCACCACGGCATTGATTCCATATTATAATGTATCGTTATCAGATCTCATTAAGTTAGAGACTACTTTGCGTTAAGAGTTTACAAATAATCTAGTTAACTCATCTAGCATAATTATATATTTCACTTGCTCTAATATGTCTATAATTGACAATCTGATGAAGTCTGGAAGCCGTCTGTAGCACTGAATGGGTTATGAGATGACCGTGCACTATTTAACCCTTTGAATGTTAATGGCACATACAGTTTCATTTTAAGAGCAGTTTTTTTTTTTTTTTTCGCATCAAAAACGAAACTACAAGCACTAAAAGGTTTTGCTAGATATTTGTTGATACCTTTTGCTGAGAGTGTTGTCTTTCAAAATCCTCTTCTAAACTTGTACAAGTCCATTATATCAAGGTGAGAGGGAGCTGTAGCAGTCAAAGGATTAAGCTGGCAAGCTCGCGTGTGCCGTGCCCGAAGCCAAGACAAGAGGGGAGGAGAAGCAGAGGGTGCGGCGTGTGGTGAGTGACTGTGACTGATGAGCGGATTAATTGTATATTCTTGGATGTGTGAAACGAAGATGAATGGGAGTTAGAGTGGAGTGAAACGCGTGAGATCAAGAGCAGCTCAAGACCTCCTGGAGAATGGAAATGTTTGCAAGGATTTCCATTGTTAAGTAAATAAAGATTTATATTGTGTTACGGAAGTGGCCCTGATCGTAACTGAAATGTTTAGAAAAAAAATGTATCTGCAGTCAGGTGTGCAAACTCATGCCACTTAAGAAAAAAAAAAAGTGTGTTGAAATGAAAGGAGGAAAAAAAAAAAAAAAAACAGCGATTGCGTGACCTTTTTCTTCATTACAGCGGCGTGAAAAAATACAGCGATCTAATTATGAGAACCGTGTTGGTGCTGTTGTCTCTTTTTTCCACCTTTTTCCTAGCATTAATCCTTGTAAAAATCACCAAGATAAAAATTAAAAACAAGACTAAAAAAATGTTTAATCCTTACCGAAGCCGTTTGTTATTGTTTTAAGTTTTTGTTCTCTCCCCCCCTTTTTTTCCAGGAACAATGGCGCCCCCTATTTTTTTTCTTTTTTCTTTTTTCTTTGTCCCGTCATGAATGCAAGGGCAAGGTGGCTGACGGTGCACGTGAATCACTTTGGCGCCTCACTTTGCACACACAGTCGCCGCACAGCCCCCCGCGATCTTGAGTGTTACGAGGCGCCGCCACCCGACGCCGATATTGTACTAAAGGTGCTGGACTCACACTCTCGCAGACCCAAATGGCACGTGAATGAATGCTAGCCTGCCTCACCTCCCCTGCGACACTCACTACCTTTTCATTAATTAATTAATTTATTTATCTACTTATTTATTTTAACCCATAGATGCCAAATCGAGTCTCTCTCTCTCTCTCTCTCTCTCTCTCTCTCTCTCTCTCTCTCTCTCTCTCTCTCTCTCTCTCTCTCTTAGTTCAGGCCACAAACTTTACCTATGCAATACTTTTAAAACCTGAAAGTAATTTTGCTACATCATCATCGCCATAGTTGTTGTCCTTGTTGTTGTTGTCGTTGTTGTTTTTATTGTTGTTGTTGTTTTCTTTTTTCTTCCTCTTTATCTTCTTCCTCCTCCTCCTCCTCCTCTTCTTTTTCTTCTTTCTCTTCCTCATTCTCTTTTTCTTCTTTTTCTTTCTTTCTTTCTTCTGTTACTTTCTCCTCCGCCTTCTCCTCGTGTTTCCTTGTCTGTCACCTAATTTCTGTCCGTGTCTGTTTACTGCTGTCATGTAAGTTCACTCGGCACTTATTTATCTCCCGGTCTGTCTGTGTCCAGTTGCATTCCGCCTCACGCACGTTTTCTTTCCGCCGGGCTTACACATCTCCGCTCCCGTCGCCTTCTATCTCCGTCATTCCCTGTCTCGGACCTCGCACTGCCAAAAGAGAGTGATGCGAATCTTTCAAGACACGACTGTAATCTCTCCCTCGAACGTCCACCACTCAGCGCAAGGTCTAGAGAAAGAAAAGTAATGGCCTGAAGCTTCACGAGTGTCACGTGCTCTTCGCCTGCCCTCCATCAGCCCAGTCTCCTCCTCCGTCGCTCTCTTCCACTCGATATGCACCGCGACACTTTGGTAGATGAATGTCTTAGATCTTTTCTTCTTCCAGGTTTGTTATGATTCCTCTCTCTCTCTCTCTCTCTCTCTCTCTCTCTCTCTCTCTCTCTCTCTCTCTCTCTCTCTCTCTCTCTCTCTCTCTCTCCAGTCTTTCACGCTTTAACGAAAGCTCTCGAGGGGTACGTGAATTTCGCCAAGCTCTCCCTGGGGGGCTTTACAAGTCTTTCGTCGTCTCTCAATTGAATTTGGAGACCAAGCCGTGCCTTGTGCAAGGCAAAGTTCACACAACATAATTTCCGGGTCTTGCTGCAGCTGCTTCGGGACTGATGGCTCAGGCTGCTCCGAGGCCTCACATTCCCGCCAACACGCCTACAGTGCTGCGTGTATTTCTATGTATGCATACATATATTTTATTTGAGACCTAGACATACAAAGAAAAGAATGTAGAAAACGCCACTACAGGCTGTTGCAGACATGAAGGTACCTCGACCTTCCAGACGCTGAAGTAAAACAGCAACAATCATGTCTTGTGGTCATCTAACATCCTCTCCACGGAGAAGCTTGAAGGCGTAGTAATGCACGCATTCATCCGTTACTTTCTGACGACATGGATGCAAGCGATGTGTTCCTTACAAATCCTGCAGGATCTGCATTTTCCTTTTCCTTGACATTATATATTTTAGCGCTTTCTTTACAGATCACTGCATTTAGATCAGCACATTTCTTCGTGCATCCCTTTCCATGCCGAAATAAACTTTAAATTCATCACAAAGTTATTAACTTCAGCGAAGCCTCACCATAAGAAAATTGGACGAGTGGTGTGTGGGTGAGACAGATTAAAACAAGGGCCGCCCCGCCACCAGCCTTCCGGCCTTGGTAACGCGCAAGGCGGCGGCCACGGGTTGAAATGTGACCGGGTTCCCATCATCAGTAGCTCGGGTTGTGAGACGCGCGCCGCGTGGTGGCATATGATGCAGAACCTGTGCTTTGGCAGGAAAATTTGCGTTTTGCCCAGTCCACATTCACTTCACGCTCAACAACACGCTGCATTCACTCGCCCTACGCGCGGTAACTGAATTAACTAACCGCTTGGGTTGAAATTACCACCGCGTGAAACATTTCATCACACTGTACCCTTGATGACGGACCTCGCCAGGCTCGGAAAAAGTCAGGCACTACCTCCCCGTGCCTCGCACATACACCAGTTCACTCCTGCACTCCGTCACCTGCACGCACAC
This sequence comes from Scylla paramamosain, assembly GCF_035594125.1. Classification (NCBI taxonomy): domain Eukaryota; kingdom Metazoa; phylum Arthropoda; class Malacostraca; order Decapoda; family Portunidae; genus Scylla; species Scylla paramamosain. The sequence continues at coordinate 36,552,257 of NC_087152.1, read as the reverse complement.
GAGCGCGCGCGCGCGTGCGCACACACACACACACACACACACACACACACACACACACACACACACACACACACACACACACACACACACACAGTTCATATTCTATAAAGCAGCAACACTAATTAATTTGGGCTATGAAGAGTTAAGCTTGAGTGGAGGCAGGAGGGCAGCGAAAAGGAGGAGGAGGAGGAGGAGGAGGAGGAGGAGGAGGAGGAGGAGGAGGAGGATGGGGAGGAGGAGGAGGAGGAGGATGGGGAGGAGGCCAGTGAGGAAGGGAGGGAGAGGGGAGGGGAAGAGAGGCCAGCAGGCGCGGCGGGAGGAATATTCGGATGAGTTTAATGTTCCTGAAGTGATATAGTGAAGCGTGCACTGCCTGGCGGGGATGGTGGTGTTGTTGTTGTTGGCGGTGGTGATGGTACCAGTGGTGTGTTGTTAACGGTGTTGACTGTGGTTATGGTAATAGGCGAGGAGGAGAGAGGGGGAGCATCGTCTACTGAAGAGACGGTAGTAGCACCAGTAGGGATACAAACGAGTAGACTAGAATTATATCAACACTTGATAGCGCCAAACTATCTCAGCCTGACAAAGGATCAAAGGGACGGCTTGTCTGTCGCGCGTTGCTGCGTTTCAAAACATAGGAGAGATGGCGCGAGGTGTTTGTGAGGTGTTTGTGTTGTTGATTTGTTGTGGAGGTGGAGGCGAGGTTTGTTGTTGTTGTTGTTGTTGTTGTTGTTGTTGTTGTTGTTGTTGTTGTTGTTGTTGTTGTTTTTCTTTTTTCTTTTTCTTTTTCTTCCTCCTCCTCCTCCTCCTCCACCTCCTCCTCCTTCTTCTTCGATTATTATTATTATTATTATTAATATCATTATTATTATTATTATTATTATTATTATTATTATTATTATTATTATTCCTTTTATTCTTCCTCCTCCTCCTCATTCTTCTTTTTCTTCTTCCCTTTTTCTTTTCTTTTTGATCTTTTGCTTTCTTCTTCCTTCTTCTCATTCTTTTCCTTCCTTCCTTCCTTCCTTCCTTCCTTCCTCTTCCTCCTCCTCCTTCTTTTTCTTCTTTCTTCTTAATATTTTCTTCCTCCTCCACCCCCTCCTCCTACAGCTTTTTCCCTCATCCTTCCTCCTCTTTCTTCTTCCACCTGCTCTTCCTCCTCGTGCTCCTCTTCAATATGCGTAGTCGGTTCATTACTGATGTAAATCCCGCCTTCACGTGTGCCCGGGGTGAAGGTGGCGGCGGCAGTTTGTAGTGCTGAGCGGGGGCATTCTAGCCAAACTTCCCGCTGCGCCTCATCCCAACACAGCCCTGCGCCCCTCATGCATCAGCGTCACCATTACATTTTTACCTTCAAACTATCCAGCGACCTGTTATGTTTGTTTCCGACGAAGTTTTAACCGAGCGGCTTCTATTCTTTTCAAGCACGCTGTTTCTCGGTTTACTGGAAGAAGAAAAGTTAAATAAGTTCTTAGTCGCTTCAAGGACCCCTATTGTTGTTTTTTTTTTTTTCTTTTTTTCCTTTTCTTAACAAGTGTTTGGTATTGTTTGGGAACCCCGAACAGTGTTAGCGTTACCTCGGCGGCCTGCGTCACGACAGCCAACCAATGAACGAGGGAGGGCGGTGTGGGTGCGGCGACCTAACCACAGATTACCCATTCAACGCTGAAAAAAAAAAAAAAAAGGGTTGCTGGTCTCGTCCAAAGTGTTACTCGGCGAGGGAAATAGTTGAAGTGGTAAGGGATATTTCTTCAAAGGGAAACAACAATGACAGGAGATAGACCACTCCATTAGCAGGGGGAGGAACTGACATGGCGAGCACCTTTGTGAATTCCGTGTGTGATTAACTATTCCCTTTACACACACATGAATAAACAAGAATCTAAGTACATACTCTTTATTTATTTATCTATTTATTTATTTGTTTATATTTACTTATTTATTTTTTGCCACGTGAATGTGATAGCTCAATTCCTTTGATGCATTAGGCCGCCTACTCCTAGCGTGAGTGATGTCAGGATAAGGTGAGGGATGTCTGCCCGCCACATTTGATATGCCACAGCACGGCGCTCTGATGCTCGTCACTTCCTGCCGCTCGGCGTGACTGGCGATGATGAGCCGCACCTCATCACGGCAAAGAGAAACACTAATGCTGAGTGTTATGACTTTGACGAGATTATTCTCTCTCTCTCTCTCTCTCTCTCTCTCTCTCTCTCTCTCTCTCTCTCTCTCTCTCTCTCTCTCTCTCTCTCTCTCTCTCTCTCTCAATGTGGCAGATAATACAACTATTGTGAAGTGAAAGTGTGACATGGCCGAGTTTCCTCTGCCGAGATCACGATCTTTATCAGACAGCGAGGACAAAAATATTTATAGTTATTAAGAAAAATACTTTACATGAAAAGTGGCGCCGATTCCAACGCGGGATTCGAACTGTGAAGAAGAGGGAGTGGAGAGTGGTTGGAGATGGTGGGATGAGGAGAGGAAAGGGAAGGGAAGGAGGTGGTGGACTGAAGCAGCAAGGACGAGGGAATGAGGGGGAAGGAGGGGAGTAAGGCAGTGAGGGGAATCAGAAACGTCGTCGACAATAAATTGGTGAGCCACTTACATTTGACTTGCGATGGTGCAAATTCACTGCGGTGTCTGGTGGCGCTGCTTGCCCGCACCGCGCTACACGCGCCACTGTCGCCTCTAGCCTCCTTCTGCCGGGCAAACTGGAAGAAAACAGAATCAATTGAACGAGTGACAATAATGGCCACTCCATCTCGACACCCACTCCCACTTACGGCCCTTAGCTGGCTGAGACCAGAGGTGCCCACTTCCCCGCGCGTGACTCAGCACTCAGCACCGATCCCACCAGTCTCTTATGTCTTCCGCTGATTGCTGTGAACTGCCTCACGAAGAGAGCTATTGCCTTGTTCATGTATAAGTTGTCTGCATGAGG
>NC_087152.1:36529316-36541816 GCF_035594125.1 Scylla paramamosain | reverse complement strand
AAATTCCTACTATGCTCTAGGTGAAGTGGTTAAAGGTAAGTGAGCCATCCACAACTCCCTAGCCATGGACGTGAACATGGATACTACATCATTCCTGCCCTGAACACCCCGCTGTCCACCCCCCGACCACCCAGCCATCCATCACCCGCCAGCCCCGTCCTGTGTGTGTGTGTGTGTGTGTGTGTGTGTGTGTGTGTGTGTGTGTGTGTGTGTGTGTGTGTGTGTGTGTGTGTGTGTGTGTGTGTGTGTGTGTGTGGTGTGCCTTCCCCAATCCAGTGCATCATGAGTTGGTCGTGACAAACGCTGCATTTTTGACGAACAATGAGGCACACTTTGGGTCGCGGATGCAAATTAATGAGCGCTTCCTCCAGTGTACGTACTGATAGAGCGACGATAGCGGCGCGTGTGGCGGAAATACTGACGACCCACTCAGGAGAAGAGAATACTGCGGCCCTGTGAGGTGTGGCGACTCTGCTGCCATCGCCCATTTCCCTGACGGTGACACCAACAGTAGCACACATGTTCTTTCATTCACTTAGTCTTTGAACACTTATCTCTGGCTCTGTTTGAATTAATATTTTTTACGTGTTAATGAGTCTGGACAACGGCAGAAAAAAAAAAAAAACGGGAAAAATGGAAAGTTTACTCAACATCCCATTCTTAAAAAAAATATCTCACTATGGAAGACTGCAAAAAGATGGCTGATTCATGAAGGTAAGGACATAAGGTGAGAGAATCTTCTATTTTTTTTTCCACATCAGGTAACAATAAGTGACAATTTCATTTATGTATTAATCTTTTTATTTGTCTATCTACCTTCATATATGTCTGTCTGTTTTTATCTATTTATCTAAGGATCTATGTATGAATGTATGTACGTATCTGTCTGTTTGTCTTTGTCTGTTTGCCTGACTATCTATCTACCTATCTCTCTATGCGCGTATCATTAATCTATTTACAGCACTTCCCTCCCGCTGTGTCTACATTTTCTCCTTAAGGGGAATTTAAATGTCTTAAGTTACACTCAGTCCGAGGCATTTTTACCTCGTTTGCAGCAGCCGGTGGTCGTAATGTTCAGGTTACCAGACTCGCACACGCGATTCTCTTGATGAGTGAGTGTGAGGTGCAAGGTTACAGATGACAGCGAGGGCGGTGACAAGCCCTTCACGAGCAGGTGACATGTGTGCAGGTGTGCTGGTGAAGAGTTATGGCTGCTGTTAACTGGAAATAATCTAATCCAGTGATGATGTGATGATGTGGGCATCGTTTCGGCAAAGAGAACAGCGAGACACCGAAGAAAGCATTTTCTCACTTACCCGAGACCCTCCTCCCCTAGTGATCCCTGCGGTGGCCAGAGTGAGAGACTTAAAGGGGCTGTGTGGGCAGGTGCGTTTTGCTAATTGCCACAATCCAAATAACAACTTCTGCCTGCACGCTGGCCGAGCGGCATGAGGCCGACCACCAGCCACGGTTTCCTTTTTCATGGGCATTTAAATATTGGCCAATTAAGGTTAATTGATTCATTCATCCATTATCAATAAATCTATTTCTCGCCAGTACAGCAGGCAGTGGCCGGAACTGACAGGGACGGGGAGGCGCTAGGCCAAAAAAAAGAAAAGTGGCGGGCTTCAGCTGCAATGTGCTCATGTCAGTCATCGCGGCGCCTCACTAAACGTCTCTAGGGAGCACCGCGCCGCCCCACGCTTTGCCGCCTGGCCTCACGCCCCCACTCGGGAATGTGGCGGCGGCCAAGGCTGACGAAATCCCTGTGATGGAGTCATCGATGAATAAAACTGAAAGGTTAATTGGCTGGAAGAGACGGAAGACAACATCCACTGTCGTTTGTTTCAGCGTATCAGAAACACCAAATACTAATAAGACTTGTTTTAAAAATATTCTCAATCAGTATCACGCATACAAGTAAATACTAATAAGACTTGTTTTAAAAATATTCTCAATCAGTATCACGCATACAAGTATTCACTTTCTCTTAATTCCGAGACAAAATACACAAGAAAACAACACACAATAAAAGTTCAATTACGCTCCAATTACTAAATGGGATTAAAATCTTAAAATACTTAAATCTATCCCTGGCAGAGTATTATCATAATTTACCACAACATCTCGTGGGCTGGAAGAAACAGTTTGTCAACCAGAGAGACAAATATTAAAACATTAAAATTACTACCTAGCCTGGACCATTAAGACGCTGGAGGCTCTGGGGCTTGATGAGCAAACAGTGGCGGGCGACGTCAAGGGCTCCTGGGAAATTACTAGCTTGGGGTCAACAGGCGAGGACAGCTTAGTACGTATTGCCTTGTACTGCACCCCCAACGCGCCGCGCTAAGTGAGCAGCAGAGCAGCGCCCATTCCAACACTTGGGACTACTTCTCAAACGTTTCATCCTGACGTGCTTACCTTTCACAGACTTTACTAGAAATTATTAGGACTTTTAAGAATGTTTTTATGATTGTTGTGGCAGTTTAAAAATGGGAAGTGTATCATCGTTGGGGAAAATAACAACCTTGCGAACCAGACTCGTAATTTCTAAGGCCATTGGAAGCGGTTATTATGAGACTTCAAAGCGTTTTAAGAATAAAAAGCCCTGGTCTCAGCTTCCTCTGTTCGCTTCAGCCTCCATAAATATACATACTCATTTAACTTCCTAAATAAGCACTGTCTTACATTTCAGCGCAAAAAGTAATTTCGTCACGTCTTCTCAGCTTTAGTTAGTACATATTTATAAAAAGGTTTCGATACCGCATCACGACATTTAACAGAGTGAGTTAGAAGTTACTGGGCCTTTTTAATGTGTCTCCATGAATTTTTCATCTCAAATGGATAAAACACTCATGAGACCACCATTAGTCATCTCTGCGGCTTCTGGAAATAATCTTGATGAAAAAACAAAGCGGCGAGAAAGATTTAAACATTTCACAAACACCGCAGCCTGCACACGATATTTTAACGGAAAGTTGTGAGGGCAGCATCGGATCAGCGAGACGTAGCAAAAAATATTCTCCAGATGAAAAGAGATGCAGAAGAATCGTGTTGCCTCATCACTATTGCAAGTCTCGAGGGATGCCCGCCATCTTGACTCTGCGTTTTGTCTTCGCCTCTCACTGACTGTGTGTGTGTGTGTGTGTGTGTGTGTGTGTGTGTGTGTGTGTGTGTGTGTGTGTGTGTGTGTGTGTGTGTGTATCTTCAGCCCAGGATTTGTTTGCATGATTTGTATACTGATATGATTTGTTCCTCGCCTTCTTATTAATGATTTGATTGTTGATGTTATACTGAATGTCTTTTTTTCTTTTTCTTTCTTTCTTTTTCTTTTTCTTTTTTTTCTTGCTTTCTTCTTCATCTTCGTCGTCTTTCTTCTTCTTCTTCTTCTTCTTCTCGTCCTAGTCCTCCTTCTCCACCTCCTCCATTTCTACTACTACTACTACTACTGCTATTACTACTACTACTACTACTACTACTACTACTACTACTACTACTACTACTGCTATTACTACTACTACTACTACTACTACTAGTACTACTACTACTACTACTACTACTACTACTACTACTATACTACTACTACTACTGATCACTTGAGGCAGGAACAATGAATGAGTAATTACTGTGTGTGTGTGTGTGTGTGTGTGTGTGTGTGTGCGTGGGTAGGCGGGTGGGTGTGTGGGGCCGCGCGCGAGTGTGGCGAAACTTAAGCTTTGCATCAGTCGCTTTGTTGGTCAGGATTAATTACCGTATCCATTTTTTCTTCCCGCTCATCAGTCTTGCTCTACACACGCCCGCGGTCTGAGGAGTGGCGCGCCTTTCCTTCCCACCGCAACATTCAGCGCCACACGAATAAAATTAGCACCAAATATACACACCAGAATAATCATGATTTAAGTACGAGTAGGTGTGATTAGTTTTACTGCATTTCAACGCTTCCCTATTCCAGTGACGACCTCTCAACTCCACGCGAGTAATATTAGTCACCAAAATACACACACACACACACAACAGAATAATGATTAAATGCGAGGAGGTTGGATTAATTCTACTCCATTGCAGCGTTCCCCTATTGACGTGGTGACCTCAGCCTGACATCAGCGGCGGGGTGAGAGAAAAAGTTAGTGGCGTGAGTATAGAGAGCTGGTGAGTGTGTCCGGTGACTCATAATGAAACGGTGGCAATAACACCCGACTATTTTTGTAACACATCCTGCCAACCACTGGAAATGTATTTAACTACGTGTGTGTGTGTGTGTGTGTGTGTGTGTGTGTGTGTGTGTGTGTGTGTGAGAGAGAGAGAGAGAGAGAGAGAGAGAGAGAGAGAGAGAGAGAGAGAGAGAGAGAGAGAGAGAGAGAGAGAGAGAGAGAGAGAGAGAGAGAGAGAGAGAGAGAGAGAGAGAGAAACAAAGGCTGAGAAACAGAACATACAAACAGAGACAGAAACAGAAACAAAGAGACAGACAGACAGACAGACAGAGACAGACAGACAGACAGACAGACAGACGGACAGACAGACAGCAACAAACAAACAGACAAGAGAACAGACGAGAACCAAATTGTTGTTAATGGAAGTAAAAAGCGACGGAAAGAAAAAATAGCGAGGGAATGTTAAGTGTTGGCTTTTCACGGCGAGGCGCGAGGAAGCCTTCACGCGCGGCTGCTTCCTCTCGCCCTGAAAAACGACCCACCGCCGATAAACACTCCGCGACCAACGGCACTTTCCTCCCAGCTGCCAGGGCGTTAGTGGAGGCACAAGGTCAATACGGTGATTACTGACTCCGCACCCTGAAAGCTAAATGTTGAAATGTAATGCCACTTTGAAACAGTTCGAAAGTTTTATGGTTCTGAGACTGTACGAGTAACATATACGTGTGCCTAGTTTGTCATTTTTGTGCAGTTGAAAGTTTGACAATGGTGTACTTTTGAGATTAGTACATTATATCTTGGCAAGCTAAAATGCAATATTACCCGAAACAGTCTGATATTGGTATGGTTCTGGGGTTCTGAAGCTGTAAAATATAAGCGTGCATAATCTATCATAATTGTCAAGCTGAAATATAATGGTATCTGAAACAGTTTGAAAACGGTGTGGTTCTGAAGCTGTAAAATATAAGAGTACATAATCTCTCACTTTTGTCAGAAAGGGGCAAAATTCTGGTACTTTTAACTCTCAGACTGCTATAGTTTCTGCTTAAACTTATAAAACAGTTTAGCGCAAGCAAGTAATATAATTCTGGAAGACACCATCGAGAGAAAAGTGAGTGCACGAGTCGGCAAAACGTTTTCAGTGTCTTTTAGTTTTATATTTGCTCAGTAAATATTTCATGTAGGTTAATTACTAAATAAGTCCGTATTTCTAAACGTTTCGACTTGACTACTTAATGTTACCTCGCTCTGTAGGAAGATGTGAAGGTTTTACAGGATGTTTCCATGATTCTAGTAGCTTTTAAGAGTGTTTTCGTGTTTTCATGATCCTAGTCATTTCTAAGGGTGCTTTTTTTTTATGATTCTACGAGTTTTCAAGATTGTTTTCATGGTCTTAGTGATTTTCAAGTTCTCATGATTCTAGTAGCCTTCAAGGGTGTTTTTTTTTTTTTCTTATGATTCTACGAGTTTTCAAGATTGTTTTCATGGTCTTAGTGATCTTCAAGTGTTCTCATGATCCTAGTTATTTTCATTTTTTTCTTTTAAGATTCTACGTGTGTTTCCGTGATTCTAGATTTAAAGGTACTTTGACTATTCTAGGAGTTTCCAGGAGTTTTTATGATTCTAGTTGTTTCTAAGGATGTTTTCGTGATTCTAGTGATAGTCTAACAAGGATTCTACATCGCTAATAGAGAATAACACCCATGAGAACCTGATTAAATGAACTCTGTAGCCTCTGAAAACAGTCCTTGTGAATGCTCCAAATGTTCAGGAATATGGTTAAGGAATATGGTTACTTGAGATCAGAAGTTCAAGAAAAAAAAATTTCATAACCGTCCATCCCTTCCAGTGTGAAACGACGCGATAATGTTGCGGCCACGAGCGTCCTCTCATTTTTATCTTTTCTCCGCTTCTCTCTCCTTTTTCTGGATTCTCTTGTATAAAGGCGCCGCGCGAAGGTGTATTATTGGATCCAATCATTTTTCTTTCTTTCTTCCTTTCTTTCCTTTAATGCGACGAACATCAACTCCCTACGCGACCTTCTCCCTCTGGCTTTAAGGGATCTTCTTGATTTTGTTTCTTTTTACTTATCACCAAAGGTCATAAGAGAATTAAAGTAGTAGTGATGATGGTGATCAGTAAAGAACACTATTTATAAGGATGTTACGTAAAATGCTTGTCTAAAAATTACTCTCAATCCTAAACTATCAATATTTTTTTATATAAGAAGAGCTCTGGCCAAGGACAACACAAATTGTGGGGAAAAAAGCCCACTGAAGATACCAGCTCTTACATAAGACTTCTGAAAACGTTTTTGATTTTCTTGAAATTATGTGCCTTGATACATTGTTGGACCACCCGCCACCCGCAACCCGCCAGTAACAGGCCGTCACCCACCCACCAATCCTCGCATCCCGCCACCCACAACCCATCACCCGCCAACCAGTCCTCGCAACCCACCACCCGCCAACCAGTCCTCGCAACCCACCACCCGCCAACCAGTCCTCACAACCCGTCCACAACCCATCACCCGCCAACCAGTCCTCGCAACCCGTCCACAACCCATCACCCGCCAACCAGTCCTCGCAACCCACCACCCACCAACCAGTCCTAGCAACCCGTCCACAACCCACCACCCACCAACCAGTCCTAGCAACCCGTCCACAACCCATCACCCGCCAACCAGTCCTCGCAACCCGTCCACAACCCATCACCCGCCAACCAGTCCTCGCAACCCGTCCACAACCCATCACCCGCCAACCAGTCCTCGCAACCCACCACCCACCAACCAGTCCTAGCAACCCGTCCACAACCCACCACCCACCAACCAGTCCTAGCAACCCGTCCACAACCCACCACCCACCAACCAGTCCTAGCAACCCGTCCACAACCCATCACCCGCCAACCAGTCCTCGCAACTCGTCCACAACCCATCATCCGCCAACCAGTCCTCGCAACCCACCACCCGCCAACCAGTCCTCGCAACCCGTCCACAACCCATCCCTCACCCACACCCTGTCACCCGCCAGTTTTCACCCTCCACGGTTGTCATGACCCTCTTACTCTCCACACACTGGCTTCCACCAAACAAAACATATTCCCTTCACAGTCACAGTCACTGATATGCTTTCATGCCGACTTTTCCGCCACGAGGAATTGAAGACTGCACGGTGGTAAATAATGCATGATGAAACAATTACAAGGGTTACTGAGGCAAGGCTGGGGGAAGCAAGGCGGCGAAGCGGACTGGTGAGGTGAACCATTACCTTCACTCAGGATACTGGTGCCGCAGGTGACGCTGTAGTGATGCTGCCATGGTCTTGATTCGTTTAGTAACACTCACCATGCGTCACCTTCAGTACTGCAGAAGTAAAGCCTGCGTGCCTTGCTCCAACGCGACCTGCTCCTCTTCACTGACTAAATTGGACTAAATTGGCCAAGAGCAGGAGAGACGAAATTAATTCTAAGTAAATATCCAGGTGCCTCTGAGGGGCCTGATGCCTTAACCTAATAAGGAGGACACCCGCCTCGCTAACACGCCAGCAGGGTGTCGGGGTCAACGGCTCCCCGTGTCGGGGTGGTCCATGCACCCCGGTAGGCCCGCCAGCAGACGCAGGCTCTATTGCCAGACCAAAGTGCGCCCCGGTGCAGGCACTCCACCTATATAGGAAAGAAGCGACTCAAGAATCTGACAGGACAGTGGTGAGTCAGACAGTGCGGGCGGCAGTGTGGCGTGAGTGGCGGTGGAGGGAGGGTGTTGCTCCTGCTCTCGCGGCGCCGCTGACCTAACTCCACGACACGGGAGCGTCCTTGCCTGCGTGCCGACGTAAGTTGCTCGTCGCTTTCCTTTATTTCCCTCGTGTGTCGACTGTTGCAGCTAAAGAGGTTTGGTGTAGCGTTGCCTAGCGATGAGGGAATGAGTGCATCAATGTAATGTTCGCGCCAGTGTAACTTGAGCGGCGGAGCGCCACACTTAGAGCAACTTCACAGCCCGTCACGGTGATCGGCAAAGAGCACAAAAAACTTGAACTGAAAAGTCACGGCACGGGAACTCTCACCAACTACTTTATAGACACAAATGCCACCACGACAACAGCAAATTGATATCATCATCAATAACAACAACAAGAACAATAACACCAACAACAATACATTGCAATAGTAATAATAATACTTCCCTTCACCATCTCATCTATATTTAAGAAAGCAAAAGGAAACTGAGAAAAACAAAGCATCATAAATAAACAAAAATATTCCCGATTATTCTCCGTTACGTAAAGAACTCAAAGTTCCCGAGGGAGGAGTGCCCGGCCCTTTACTCTGCTCCTTTCAAGTCGCCTTTTACGACACGGGGAACGAAAAATGGCGGTAGTCTTCAAACCTCATGTGTCTATAGTAGTAGCAGTAGTAGTAGTAGTAGTAGTAGTAGTAGTAGTAGTAGTAGTAGTAGTAGTAGTAGTAGTAGTAGTAGTAGTAGTAGAAGTAAAAAATGGTGCAACGACAAAAACAACAACAATGTTTTAGTTAATTTGGGGAGGAACGCCGCCAAAGCCGGTACAACAATAAATGAACAATAATAATAATCATAATAATAATAATAATGATAATAATAATAATAATAATAATAATAATAATAATAATAATAATAATAATAATGATAATAACAATAACAATTACAATAACACTAAGTAATGGTCACAAATATCACAATAATTTTCATGTCATAAATTAAAGAGATCAGAGCAAACATGCATACAATTTTAATTATTTATTTACACCACACGCACGAATACACATCACAGCGACACACACACACACACACACACACACACACTAAGAGAGAGAGAGAGAGAGAGAGAGAGAGAGAGAGAGAGAGAGAGAGAGAGAGAGAGAGAGAGAGAGAGAGAGAGAGAGAGAGAGAGAGAGAGAGAGAGAGACTTCCAGCCATCTCTCGTCTCCTCGCTACCCAAACTCCTTCTCACACAGGTTACGTAAGTTCAGTCAAGGTTTCGTATTTTTAAACCTTTTGCTCTCTTATCTTGACTACTTTCAAAGGCCACAGAGATGACGAGTCGTGTTCCCAAGTGTGATTTTTGTATTGAAGGTGAGAAATCCTTGTTAGACCATCACAATATTCACGAAAACATCATTAAAAACTTATATGATTTCCACTAAAGCCTGTTGAAAAGTAAGAGGAAAAGACTTAGTGTACGTACGTTCCATGGTCATCAGTAGAGTTTCCTGCCCCGTTCCCCTTCACTTCCTGTTCTCATCGCTCCTTCTCTCTTTCTCTCTCTCTCTAATCTCCTGCCTAACATTTGTATATGATTTGTATACTGATGTAACTTTATTCATGACTTCTTACCAGTCTTGTGGCTAAAGGTGTTTTATATAGGTGCTTCACTTAATTCTACTACTACTACTACTACTACTACTACTACTACTACTACTATTACTACTACTGCTACTACTACGACAACCTGCGCCAAGAGCAATGAATGACTAATGTCGAGGAGTGAGTGGGGATTAGCATGTGATTGTGTGTGTGTTGGGTGGGTGCGGATGTCAAGTCTCTCTCTCTCTCTCTCTCTCTCTCTCTCTCTCTCTCTCTCTCTCTCTCTCTCTCTCTCTCTCTCTCTCTCTCTCTCTGAATGTGTGTGTGTGTGTGTGTGTGTGTGTGTGTGTGTGTGATAGAGTAAAGAACTATCTCATTTTTCTCTTCCCGGAGGTAATCTGTCCTTTTCTCTCTCATACATTTTGTCTCCTTTTCCCTTTCTTTTTATTTCTCGTCATTTTTCTTTCAGTTTGTTAGTCTTGTCACCCTCACTTCCTCGCTTCCTACCACCTGTGTTTCCGTGTGTGCCTGTATGTATGCGTCTCCCCTCCCTCCTCCCTCCCCCTCCCTCTTCCCCGCGTGTTAGCTTCGACATAAGAACACAAGAAAACAGGGGAAGGTGCAAGGAGCCAGCAAGCCTCCACGTGGCAGTCTAGGGACACAAACGCGATCTCTCCGGGCACAGTATTCTTAAAAGTTTCGGCGTTTTTGTCTCGAATACTTTTCTTTCTTTCTTTTCCAGGGTATTGTGGATATTGATTGGAGTTTTCAAGGATGTTTTCATGGTTCTGGTGATAGTTTAACAACTCTTCATAGTAGGTAAGAAAAAACAAAAAAAGACTTCGTGATGATTACTAGACCTTCTCTGGGGTTTCTGGAATATGTATTTACGAGAGACAAAAGAGTTTCAGAATACTACGCGCCTTGGATGTGCAGGCTTGAATAATGACTAAGGAAACCACTGGAACCAGTATATATCTGTTATCGTCCTCCAGTTTACCATCTCTATTTTTCTCCCCTTCTTTTTCTTATTTCCTTTACATTTCTCCTCTGCCACTTTCTTCTTTTTCTCCCTCTTTCTACTTTCAATCTTCGACTTTTACCCACTATTTCTTCCTTCTTTCTTCCTCCTTTTTCCTCTTTTCCTCCTTTTTATTCTTCCTTTGTTTTCAGCTTTCACCCGCAATCTCTTCTTCCCTCCCTCTTCGATTTTCACTATCCATTTCTCGCTCTTTCTTTCTCCCTTATTGCTCTTTACCCTCACTCTCCCCTCTTTCCTCCATTCCACGTCTGCCTCCACCTTCCTTCTCGCCCCCTTCCATCCTCGTCCTTGGAGTTCCACCATTCCTCTCTCTCCCTCTATTGCCTCTCTCTCTACGATATGCACCTGTCTGTCCCTCCTTCCTCTCAACCCTTCATCTTCATCTCTCCCTCCCTGTTCGACATCCATCCTTCATCTCTCCCTCTCCCTCCTCTTCCCCTTTCTACTTTCTCTACTTTCTACTTCTTCTATCATTCATCTATCCCTCTCCCTTTTCCTCTTCAACATCCGTCCTTCATCTCTCTTCTCTTTAACCTTCGCCTTATCTCTCTCTCTTTCTCTTCTACCCTTCATCCCCCCTCTCCTTCCTCCTTCGACCTGCACATCTTTCCCTCTCTACCTCTCCCTCGCCCTCCATTCGCTTCTGACACACTCTGGGGGCACATGAAGACTATAACAAACCCCTGCCTTGCTCCAGTGTCCTTCAATACTGCTGGCTGGCTGGCAGACGCGTGATGCAAGCGAGACTATTTTTTATTCCCACACGCGGGCCGAGGCGAGAGCGAGATGGGAACACGACGAACCATTACTGCCGCTTGGATCCCCACTAAAATCCCTCGTAACAGAGTAATTCCACCCTTAGTCCGCGCGTGGCCGAGGGATTCGCCTCCAGGAGTGAGGGATGAGCGCTGGGCATGCCGGGATATACTCGGGAAATGCCTGAATTTATTTTATTTTATTTTTTTTTTTGTTTTATCGATTTTCTTTTTTCGTCCGCTAAGACACGAGTGCGTAATCCGATCCATGAAGTGTGTCAGGAATGTGTGGTGGTGTCCATGAGAGAGAGAGAGGAAGAGAGAGAGAGAGAGAGAGAGAGAGAGAGAGAGAGAGAGAGAGAGAGAGAGAGAGAGAGAGAGAGAGAGAGAGAGAGAGAGAGAGAGAGAGAGAGAGAGAGAGAGAGAGAGAGAGAGAGAGAGAGAGAGAGAGAGATGAGGATGTACTGTCTGACATGAACGATTAGCACCTGAGCTTTCTCTCTCTCTCTCTCTCTCTCTCTCTCTCTCTCTCTCTCTCTCTCTCTCTCTCTCTCTCTCATCATCATCATCACCATCATCATCATCATCATCATTACCCTCATCATCACCCTCACTCTCACTCACACTCTCACTCATCCTCACCCACACCCACACCCACATCTACACCTCATACGCACACACACACGCACACTCACACACACCCACACGCACACACACACGCACACACACACACACACACACACACACACACGCGCGTACACCCACACGCACTCACCCACTGTTTTTTGCAGCAGCATTACGAATATAATATAATTTCCAGTGTTTGTCAGCAGATTAATGAATAAGCTTATCTGTCATAACAAAAACAGCATTAGTAATTATAAGCGGCGCGAACGTGGGAGGTGGGATGGTTACAGATCCGCCGGCCAATCACAGGTGGGTGTTTGAGGTGTAATGAGCCAATAAACAGACGAATACAACTAGTGTTAATTTTTTTTTCTAATGATTTAGTGTTTACTTTATTTATTTATTTATTTTTATCTCTGAACTATATCTTTTCTCTTTTTTTTTCTTTTTTGTTAATTTTACCTTTCATTTAAACGTTGGCGCCATATGACCTCAGTTCTTGCAGCAAGAATTAATAACAAAATCAACTTTCACGTCCACGGGTCTGTCTGTCCACGTGTGTATCTTTCCAGGCCCTTAAACTCGAATAT
>NC_087152.1:36514316-36524316 GCF_035594125.1 Scylla paramamosain | reverse complement strand
AGAGAGAGAGAGAGAGAGAGAGAGAGAGAGAGAGAGAGAGAGAGAGAGAGAGACGAACAGGCAGTCAGAAAATAGTAAAAAATACTAAATAAAACGCAGGTAAGTGAAACATTCATATATATATGATAAAAAAAAACTCGCACCTATGTGAATAAGTAAACACACACACACACACACACACACACACACACACACACACACACACACACACACACACACACCGCAGTAGGCAAGGTTGGCTGGGGATCGTCGTGACGTGACGGGCGGGGACGATCATGCAAATTCCACCGACTTTGGCAGCCCCGCGGGAGAGCAAGAAGGCAAGTCGAGGGGCGCACAAAGTTGGGCGGGGAGAAAGGGCGGTGACACGCGAGGTGGGCTGGGCTTGGTGGCTGGGTGGTTGGGTGGGTGGGTGGGTGGAACTGAGGAGACAAAGGAGAAATGGGAGACGGTAAAGAGAGAAGAGGAGGATGAGAATGGACGATAAACAATGAGACGGTGCGGATAAAGACTGTGGCTGTGGTAAGGAGAGCGAGGTCAAAGAGGAGGAGGAGGAGGAGGGAGAGTAAAGAGGTTATGCACGGAGACGTTGGCTGAAAGGAAGGTAGAAAGAGATGACTATGGTGAATAAAAATAAACTGAGGAGACAGAGGAACGGGAAGTGGTATTGAAAAGGAGGAGGAGGGAGAAGAGTAAGGAGGTGAAGCAAGGAAACGTTGGCAAGAGGGAAGGTGAATAAAGTGATACCAAGGAGACGATAGAGGAAACGAAAGTGGTATAGAAAAGGAAGAGGATGGTTACAGAAAATAGCTAAGAAGATAGTGGAAAGAAGAAAGGTGGAGAGACTTGGCTGTGTTGAATAAAGTGATAAAAAAAAAATGACAGAGGAACGAGAGGTGGCATTGGGCAAGAAGAGGAAGATGGCTAAGAAAATGGAAGAAGTAAGAGATGGCTGTGGTGAATAAAAGAAAGGCTGGGGAGAAAGAGGAAAGAGAGATTAGGAAAGGTAAACAAGAAGACGGATGCAGGACAGATGGAGGGAGACAGCTGTGGTGGCAAGACTGAGATGCAAGATGGGAAAAATACGAGAGAGCGGTGAGAAGCGGAGGATGAGGATCGGAAAAGCAGGTAATCGGGAGAGAGAGGAGAAAAAAGAAAAAAAAACCCTGTAAAAACAGATCCGTAGATAGAGCATCGGAACATCTCCAGAAGTAAATTGGCCTCCATTTTGGACTCTCTTCTTCTCTGGTCAACTTTTTTTCTTTTTTTTGAGTGAAAGTAGCAAAATGACAACCTTTTTCCTCCCTTATCTTGTCCCCTTAGCTGGCGGCCTCCTCCACCTCCACGTCATTAAAAGTTACGAAATACGAACAGGGTACGGAACATTGAAGGGAAAAAGAACGGAGAGAGAAGGCAAGGATGAGATTGAAAAAGACAAAAAACAAAAACGAAGAACAAGATGCCGCGGAGGATAAACATCAAGAAAGCAGATCACCGTGGAAAAGACAGTAATATTAGATAATTATGTAATATGAACGAGGTACGAAACAGCAAAGGGGAAAACAAACAGGAAGGGAAAGCAGATTGATATCGAAGAGACGAAGATACGGCAGAGGATGAAGAGTACGAAGACAGATGATCGTGGGAAAAGAGAGTAATAGTAAATACTAATGGAAAATTAATAGGGTACGGAACAAAAGAGTTAAAACAAACAGAAAGGGAAGGCAGACTGAGATCGAAGAGACGAAGAACAACAAGAGCGCAGCGGGGGATGAAAAATACGAAGACAGATGATCGTGAGAAAGACAGTAATAATAGAGGGTCATGGAATACGTACTACAAGATATCGAGCAACTGAGGGAAAAGAACGGAAAGTGAAATCGAGATGCAAAAGAAGAATTTGGTGAGAAACTGAGCATGAAGGATACGAAGACAGATGATCGTGGGAAAGACAGTAATAGTAGTTACGGAAAAATTGATAGGGTAAGGAACAGCGGAGTAAATAAATAAAAAAAAAGAGGAGGCAGGATAAATCGAAGACACGAACAAGGGAGCATTAAAGGATGAATAATACGAAGACATGAACGTGAGACAGACAGTAAACGTAGACAGTTAAGTAATATAAACATGGGAGCGAACAAAAGAGGGAAGAAAACGAAAAGGAAGACCAGTATAAGATCAAAGAGAGGAAGGAGAACAAGAACGTGGTGACAAGCGGAAGATGGAGAACGAGAAAAAAAAAAACATAACTGCGAGAATAACAGTAAAGGAAGACGATTATTGAATGTTAACAGAGAATGGAACAATAATGAGGGACAAAAAAAAACGAAAAACGAAACAGCAGAGCAAAATCGAGAAGACGAAGAAGGAAGGAGAAGGAAGGAGAGAATGCAGAAAGACAACAAGAGAACGAGAAAGCAAATGACGGGAAAAAAACAACAACAAAACAGACGATTATGGAATACGAATGCAACAGAGAACAAAATTACAGGAAAAAACCGAGCCAAAACAGGAGAAAGGAGTGGATGAAATTAAGACAGAAAAGAAAAACCAGATGATGAACAGTAAGAGAGTAAAGTAGACAATTATGTAAAGTAGCAAGGAACTGAAGAGTAACATTGGAAAACGGAGGGAGGAGGAACCGAGAGCGAGAACAAGAGCGAGAAAGAGAGAGAGAGGCGGGTTCAACTGGCGTGGCGTGGCTTGTAGTTGAAAAATCATCAATATTCCAGATTCTTTCCAGTCCCGAGCAGTCCTAGTGACCCACTGAGAGTAGATATGCCTGTCTGACTTAGTGTAACTCCCATGGTCAGCCCAGCAAGGTATGGCATGATTCTCAATTGCAAAGGAAGCAGAGAGAAGAAGAAGAAGAAGAAGAAGAAGAAGAAGAAGAAGAAGAAGAAGAAGAAGAAGAAGAAGAAGAAGAAGAAGAAGAAGAAGAAGAAGAAGAAGAAGAAGAAGAAGAAGACATGGAAGAGAACGAGGACGACGAGGAGAAGGAAGACAAGGAGGAGGAGGAGAAGAAGAAGAAGAAGAAGAAGAAGAAGAAGAAGAAGAAGAAGAAGAAGAAGAAGAAGAAGAAGAAGAAGAAGAAGAAGAAGAAGAAGAAGAAGAAGAAGAAGACGTGGAAGGGAACGAGGACGACGACGAGAAGGAAGACAAGGAGGATGAGGAGGAAAAAGAAGAAGAAGAAGAAGAAGAAGAAGAAGAAGAAGAAGAAGAAGAGAAAGAAAAAGGAAAGAAAAGAACAGAACAGAAAAAAGAAAAGAAAAGAAGAACGAGACCAACAACAACAACAACAACAACAACAACTACAACAACAAGAACCGGGACGAGAACGAGGAGAAAGGACAATAACAGAAGAAAAAAGTAAATCAGAATAAGTAGACGATGGAAGGATTGGCAGGAATTTAGACAGGAGAGTGGAAGCAAGAAAAAGAAAGGAACCACGAGGAGAAGGAAAGAAAAGAGGAGAAGCAGAGACGAGACAGATGAGAGACATGTACGGAGAAACAAAAAAAGGAAAAAGAAAAAGAAAAACAAGAACAAGGCAAGTGAGACAATGATAAAGAAGAAGAGAGAGAAAAGGATAAAAATAATGGAGAGAAAACATGGAGAGAAGTTGCATGTGTGTGAGCGAGCGAGAAAGCGAGAGAGAGAGAGAGAGAGAGAGAGAGAGAGAGAGAGAGAGAGAGAGAGAGAGAGAGAGAGAGAGAGAGAGAGAGAGAGAGAGAGAGAGAGAGAGAGAGAGAGAGAGAGAGAGAGAGAGAGAGGTGGATCAGAGGGGGATTTGGTGAACAAGGGCGAGGAGAGATCACTGTTGATGCGTCGTTTGTTAAAATTACTCTTCTTTTTTCACCTCAGTGTTATATACGGCTGGAAACTCAACGTTATGGCGCCACCTCGCTCTTGTTGCTGCTTCTTCTTATTTTTCTTCTTCTTCTTCTTCTTCTTTTCTATTTCTTCTTTATTTCTTCTCCTTTTTTCTTCTTCCTTCTTCTTTTCTTCTGCTTCCTTTTCCGTTTTCTTTTCTTCCTTTTCTTTTCTTCTCCTTTTTTCTATTTCTTCTCTTTTTCTATTTCTTCCTCTTCTTTTCTATTTATTCTTTTTTATTTGTTTTTTCTTCCTCTTTTCTTGAATTCTTCTTTCTTTTCTTCATATCATTCTTATCATTATCATTACTATTATTGTTTTGTTATTTTTTCTGCTTCTTGTTTCCTTCTTTTCTCTGCTTGTCCTTCTCTTCCTCCTCCACCTCCTCTTCCTCCTTCTCTTCCTCCTCCTTCCCCTCCTCTCCTCTTCTCTTCCTCTTCCTCCTTCGGTTTCTTCTTAGTATTCATCTGCTTACTTCTGCCACTTCCTTCTAATTTCGCTCTTATAACTTACTTTCCTATTCCGTTTCTCCTCCTCCTCCTCCTCCTCCTCCTCCTCCTCCTCCTCCTCCTTCTCCTCCTGTAAGGCAGCATCCTAATTGCTTGGCTGATGTAAACTTAAAATTCCTCCAGCATCTCCTTCTCCTTTTCTCTCCGACGTTAATTCCTTTCCTCCTTCATCTGTTTTTTATTCCCTCCCTGGTTTTCTTCTGCCACTATCATGATTTGCTCTTACTCCTCCCCCTCCTCCTCCTCCTCCTCCTCTTCTTCCAGCTTCTCGTCCTTCAAACTCACCTCTTCCACCGTCTCTTCCCTCACACTCTCTTCCTCCTCCTCCTTTCCTTGCCCTCGCCTTTTCTTTCTTGCGTCCCTTACTTCTGGGATCAGATCGTGTTGCTTTTCACAAACTGCCTCGTAAGCCATGTGATCTCCTGCTGTTTGTTCTTTCTTTGTGTTTCTTTTGAGCTGTTTCTTTTCCTTCTCATTTTTTTAATATTTTTTTTTTCATCTTCGTCTTCGTTTTTTAATAACTTTTCTTCTCCTTTTTCTTCTTGGTCGTCGACGTTTTCTTTTAACTTCTTTGTCTTCCATTTTCTTCTTCTTCTTCTTCTTCTTCTTCTATTTCTTCTTCTTCTTCTTCCTTCTCCTCCTCCTCCTACTGTTATTGCTCCTTCTCCTCCTCTACCTCCTCTACATCAGTTATTTTCCTTCTTTTATTACTGTTATTATTATTATTATTATTATTATTATTATTATTATTATTATTATTATTATAATTATTACTATTATTATTATTATTATTATTATTATTATTATTATTATTACTATTATTATTATTATTATTTCTTCTACTCTTCCTACCCCTGTTTCTCCTCCTCCTTCATCTTCTTCTCCTCCTCATCCTCCTCCTCCTCCTCCTCCTCCTCCTACTCCTCCTCCTCCTCCTCCTCTTCCAAGACTAAGCAAAGCAGCAACAGTTCACACCTTTGCTCTCATTTCTCTCATTAATTCCGTGTTTTGTCAGAAATACACAATCTCGCGTATTCCTTTGTTACCTTAGGCCAGAGGGAAAGAGTGGGCGGGGAGGAGCCTTCTACTGCTCTATCATTTCCTTAATGCAAGTAGTTATAAAGGAGGGAAATCAAATAGGCTAACAAAGGCCTAAGGGTGTATATTTTCGTTTGTAATCTTTTATAATCCTTTGTACTCCTGTTTCTTTGTTCTGGATCCCTCCTCCTCCTCCTCCTCCTCCTTCTTCTTCTCCTTTGCTATCCTGCCGCTTCCACCAATAGTTAGTGTACGATAGTTATACAGATAGTCTGGTCAGGATCTCAAGGTCTGTTGCTGTTTGTCTTCCTTTGTATTGCTTTGTGTTCCTCTCCTCCTCCTCCTTCTCCTCCTCCTCCTCCCTTCTCCCTCTCCCTTCTCCTTTTCATCCTTCTGTTCTTCCTCCTATTCCTCTTCCTTCTCCTTTTTTTCCTCTTCCTCTTTCTTAACTTCCTTCTCCTGCGTTGTCGCTCTTCTTGTTTTTTTTTTTTTTGAGACATCTGTCCTTTTCTTGTTCCTCCTCCTCTTCCTTCTCCGCTTCCTCTTCCTCCTCCTTCAACCCCTCTTCCTCTTACTATGCCTTCTCCTCCTTCCAATAGTGTTGTCCCTTTTCGTTTTTTTTTCTTATAGCACCTGTCCATCTCCTCCTCCTCCTCCTCCTCCTCCTCCTCCTCCTCCTTAACTTCCTGTTTCTCCTGCTGTTTTTACTTTTCCTGCTATTCTTACGGTTGCCATCCTTCTCTTACTGCATAAAGAGTATCGAAACGAAAGACCAAAGTATATTTTGAATGGTACCCAACTTAAAAGTATAGATAGCAAAATGATCTAGGAGTAACAATATCGAATAACCTAAAACTCTGCCACTAATGTTCAGAAGTCGTAAAGAAACCAAATGAAATAACTGGCTTGATCGGCAGATCATTTGAATATAAATCTAAAGATACAATCCTCACTCTCTATAACTCCCTGGTTCGTCCCCTTCTGAAATATTGCGTTCAAACACGGTGCCCCTTTTACCAGAAAGACATATATAGATTAGAACGAGTTCAGGATAGAGTAACAAAAATTATACCAAGCCTAAGAAACAAATCATACGAAGAGCGTCTTAAAGAGTTAAATCTATTCCTTTTAAGACTAAGAGGCGACTTAATACAGGTGTTTGAAATTATCAAAAGCATTGATAACATGGATGCAATCAGTATTTCACTATAAACTATTCAAATTACACGCGAGGAAACGGTTGTAAAATTGTTAGGAAATCCTTCATTTCTCATGAATCAAAAATTTTTTTTCCATTTGTCGTCAATCTATGGACGTGATAGACTGCGATGCAATAGAGAGTTTTAAACACCGTCATGACAAATATTTTGCCTGCAATCCGCGCCAAACAGCGCTGGTTTGTTACAGATTAAAACTCCTTACCTCCAGGAAATGGAGGCATCTCATTTCATTTATTTCATTCTTTCCTATAAAAATTTTCCTCAGGTTTTTCTTTACTTCTCCAACCCCGTAAGATATTTATTTCTGACCTGTCTCCTGTACGGCTTATGCAGGGAGAGAGCCTTCTGCTTTGCTGCCCTTTTTCTTCTAACATCACCTTAGTAGTCTTAGGTCAGGTCACCTCGTGAGGACCGCAAGGTGTTGTGGCCTGTATTTCTATGTAACTTTATGTAATTCTATGTGACGCTTTCTCTTCCTCCTGCTGTTGTCTTTTTCTCGTTTTGTTCTTTTTTTTTTTATACAGCTCCTCCTCCTCCTCCTCCTCCTCCTCCTCCTCCTCCTCCTCCTCCTCCTGCTTCTTCTTCTTCTCCTCCTCCTCCTGCAGTCGCTCCCGGTGTAACATCATTTTCACCTCGGCGCCTCGCGGGACAAAGACAATCACTCAGGAAATGAGCGGCGCACATCATGTCTTGAGGCAGAGGGAGGCGCGAAGAGGGAGAGCTGGAGAAGTTAGCCCGTGAAAAAATGAAGATTACGATGAAAGGAAAGAGGATTTGGAGAAATGGGAGAAGGAGAACCAGGAGGAGGAGGAGGAGGAGGAGGAGGAGGAGGAGGAGGAGAAGGAGGACAGATGGATGGGAGGAGCAAAGAATGTGTTTTATGGTTATTTTATGCTACTTCAATTTAGTTTTTTATGTTGAAGAGTGTGTGTGTGTGTGTGTGTGTGTGTGTGTGTGTGTGTGTGTGTGTGTGTGTGTGTGTGTGTGTGTGTGTGTGTGTGTGTGTGTGTGTGTGTGTGTGGTATAAATTTTTCTCATCAACTATTGGCCTTCGCTAATTACTTAATTTGCTCAAGCCTGAATCTCTCTCTCTCTCTCTCTCTCTCTCTCTCTCTCTCTCTCTCTCTCTCTCTCTCTCTCTCTCTCTCACACACACACACACACACACACACACACACACACACACATTCAACAAAGAACTTGCTCCAATCAAAAACTTTCATGAACAAATCTATTTTTCCCTTGCTATGTAACTTTTAACTTTCCCAAGCTCGCCCAGAAAAGTGGAAAACGTATTACCGCCCAAAAATAAATACAGACAATCAAAGAAAAATAATAATTAGCGGAGTAACGAATCAGTAGAAGATGAGAATTTAATAGAGAGTAATGTGTTTTCTTTGTTCGCTCGCACGCTCTCTCTCTCTCTCTCTCTCTCTCTCTCTCTCTCTCTCTCTCTCTCTCTCTCTCTCTCTCTCTCTCTCTCTCTCTGGCAATATACTTTAAACAATACATCATGCATAAACATACATTCTTATGAAGTTGCACAGCTTGAGATTACCTTGAGTCACGTCGAGATTAGAATGTGCAAGACGTGTAATACTGTGAGAAGCGGGTCATGACTTTATGCCCTTGTATGTATGTATGTGTGTGTGTGTGTGTGTGTGTGTGTGTGTGTGTGTGTGTGTGTGTGTGTGTCTGTTTATTTGTCTGTCTGTAGATCACTATCTTTCTCAGTTTTTCTTTTTGTCTTTTTTGTCTGTCCATCTGCCTGTGAGTCCGTGCTATGCCTGACAGTTTACAGTTTTGCAGCCCAGTGTACTTAAGCGAGAGGAAACGTGGCCCAGCCTGTGTGTCCTGCCAGAAGGGACACTAAGCTACCTGTCCCTGCAGTGGCGAGGAGTGACCGGCGGTGGTGCAGGGCGGTGGTGTGGGATGGGGGTGTGGCGGTGGTGCGGGGAGGTGGTGTGGAGCAATGGTGAGGGGAGGTGATGTGGAGGCTGGTGGCGGGACGAGCTGGCTGGCCGGGGTGGGTCTTCAGGTGGTCAGGGGCTGGGCTGGACTGGTCTTGGCTGGATAGCCTCTGAGCGGTGTCCAGGGCGGGGTGACTTTACAGATGAGGTGCACGTACTCCATGAGACTGGCCCCTGGAGGAGATGGGTTGGGCGGCGGGGAGGTATGACATTCTCTTGAAGGCGGCATTACTCAAGAAACAGAGGTTTAGAAAAATAACTTTGTCGAGATTTTCTCGTGCAGGGATTTGTCAGGGAAATTTTGAAATATACTCCGTCCTTCCTCATCGCGAAATAATGGCATTGATACAGTTAATTGAGAATTACTACACATATAATAAATAAATACACGTGCGGTGGTGTGCCTGGCTAGCGCTGTGCTCGCTTATTAGTACACTGGTACAGCTGTGTACTGGCTGGCAGCCACACCGTCGCCAGACAGACACTTGCAATGATACACATCACTACCAAGCACCACTGCATAATCTTCTTTATCCAACTATACTGCAGCGCATCTAAATAGGTCCTTGGTGATGCTGCACGTGACCTCCATAAAGGCAGCCCTACGCTGCTCTGGCGTGGATTTGCTGAATTTGACATCGGGGAGCGTGTGTCGTCTACATTTTGCTCGGTCTGTTCGCTCTCATAGAAACGCTGAACTCTGAAAGGAAACCTTCTTACCAAAGAAACCCTCCCAGTGTGATACCGCGCATGTCTTACTGCAGCTCAGCCTCTGAGCGGCTACTTCGCCTGTGGCCAAGTCGTGGCTTATGAACACAGATGTCTGACTTTCAGGCCGAGGACGGTGCCGCAATGCTGGTGGAGCAGCGCGCTCTCACTCAAGACCCTCGCCGTCCTCCAATTTGGAAGCTGTGTGGAGACAGTGTTGATAGAAGATAAGCAGCGAGAGGAGGAGAGGGGGACGTCTATTTGCTGTCGCTCATTCCAAGAAATGTATATTTTACAGCCTGGGGAATGTGTGCTCGTGCTGCACATTTGTGGTGGTCGTTACTGCCTTGCTGGAAGTGTCTCTGAAATAGGCGCTTCAAAAGAATGGGTCGAGGACATGCCGTGAGAGACACAGATCAAGACCGCTAGTCCTGAAAGACGTGATCGTGTCCCCACGGTGGTGTGTCTGGTGATGAGCCCGGCGGTCAGGCACCTCACCACACACTCCTACTCCCACACAGCTGCGAGGAATGACAATGTCTCTGTCGGTGCGAAATCAGAATCTTTTTGGGATGAAGAAGGGAACAGACGCTAAATGACACGATTCAGCTGACTTGTATCACCTCACCAGGAAGCGATGGCAGGGAAGCACGGAGCACGTCGGCATTTGTTGAGCTTTGTA
>NC_087152.1:36471816-36509316 GCF_035594125.1 Scylla paramamosain | reverse complement strand
ACCGAGGTCGTTTGATGAGGAAATCCGTCTCTTAATGGTCCTTTTGTCTCCTACCACCCCTACACCACCACCACCACCACTACCACCACCACCACTACCAGTACTCCTATCCATATCTTTTCCTACACCAATAAATTCGAATCCTAAGTAGGAATACATAACCACATCATTACCATTACTATTCATCACCACCACCACCATCACCACCACCACCACGAGCCACCCACCCAGCCGGTCAGTTAAGGCTAAAAATAGCACACACACACACACACACACACACACACACACACACACACACACACACACACACACACACACACACACACACACACACACACACACACACACACACACACTCTCTCTCTCTCTCTCTCTCTCTCTCTCTCTCTCTCTCTCTCTCTCTCTCTCTCTCTCTCTCTCTCTCTCTCTCTCTCTCTCTCTCTCTCTCTCTCTCTGGCTTTACGTGGACCAATCAGGATAAAGCTCTCAAGTAATTTAGTGAATAAAGGAGCGTCTGTGTAAGGTCATTAGTCTGTGTTGTTACCTGAGGCGAGGGAAGGCAGGTGAACTCTCTCTCTCTCTCTCTCTCTCTCTCTCTCTCTCTCTCTCTCTCTCTCTCTCTCTCTCTCTCTCTCTCTCTCTCTCTCTCTCTCCCATTCTCCTAACTCTTTCCCTTTTCTCTTTAATCTTTATCCCTCCCTCCTTTTCCTGTTCCCCTTTCATGCACTCTCTCCTCTCTTCCCTTTGCTTCTCTTTAGTCTTCATCTTTTTCTCCTTCTCTCTTTCCTCTTTCGTGTATTTCTTTTTCATGCTTCCATTTCTTATTTTATTCCATTCTCCTTTCTCTCAACATTCATCTCCTTCTCCCTTTCGTATTTCCTTTCTCGTATTATTTTTATCCCTCTCCTTTCTGTTTCTCTACTTCATTCGTTTTTTTTATTTTCATGCGTCTCTTTCTTTAGATATTTTACGTAGCTTATCACAGACAGTCAGGTAAGGGACAAAAGGTCAGCTGCTACTTCTTCTTCATTTGCGTTCTTTTTTTTTTCTTTCTTTCTCTCTGTAATTTCTGGCAAACATTCATCTATTTTTTTTTCTCCTTTTTTAACTTCTCTCTTCTTCCCTTTTGTTATCCTTACCGTGTTTTGTTCTCTTTCTCTTTAACCTTTCTCCTCCTCCTCATCTTCCTCCTCCTCCTCCTCTTCTTCCTCCTCTTCTCTTTGTCCTGGCCGTCCTTGTCCTCCTCCTCTTACTCTTCGTCCTCTTCGTCTTCTTTCTACCCTCTTCCGTGTTTTCTCTCCACTCTTCCCTCCCCTCCTCTTTAATCTTCTCTTCTCTTCTCTCCTACTTTTCGCGTTTCCTCTTTATGTCTCCCTCCTACTCTTCCATCTTTTATTCTTCCCCCTCCTTTCCCTTCATAACTTTTCTCCTTTCCTCTCCTCTCTTCCCACTTCCTTATCCTGCCCTAAACCTTTGCTCCTCCTCCTCCTCCTCCTCCTTCTCCTCTTAAACTTCTCTTTTCCTTTTCTTTCGTGTTTTTCTTCCAAGTATTACTTTCACTCCTCTCTCTCTGACTTGGTGGTGGTAGTGGTGGTAGTGGTGTGGGTAGTGGTCGTGATGGTGATGCTGCTACTACTACTACTACTACTATTACTACTACTACACCACCACCACCAATCTGCTGCTTCCGTCTCTCTCTCTCTCTCTCTCTCTCTCTCTCTCTCTCTCTCTCTCTCTCTCTCTCTCTCTCTCTCTCTGTCTCTCTCTCTGGTACAGCCCCTCCCTCTCTTCTCTCCTGCTTAGCCTCTGCTCACGAGTTACGTATACCTGCCTCATGCCTCTCCCTCCCTTTCCCCGCCTCTCCCAGCCTCTCCCTGCCTCTCTCTTTCTGCCTATCTCCTTCTCTCTCTCTCTCTCCCTCTCCTCTCACCTGTGTATTTCGCTGACCTACATTAACCTTTCTCTCTCTCTCTCTCTCTCTCTCTCTCTCTCTCTCTCTCTCTCTCTCTCTCTCTCTCTCTCTCTCTCTGCCTAGCTCGTCTCTCTCTGCCTAGCTCGTCTTTTCTCTCAACACCATTACCTGGTTTTCGGTTCCCTGTTCTCTTCCTCATTATACTCCATTTGCAGTGATGGTGATGCATGACTGTTGGTAGTGGTGGTGGTGGTGGTGGCGTAGCAAGGATGTGGAGTAGGTGGTGGTGGTGGTGGTGTATTGGATGATGTGAGGAGGTTGAACTGGTTGACTGGTTCTTTCATTCATTCATTATATTTGAGATGACGCATTATCAGAGATCACGAACATCTAGTTGAACATAATAAAAAATAACCTAAGCAAAACTAATCTAACCTAACTTAACCTAGCCAAACGACACCAAACCAAACGTAACCAAACCTAATATAACCTAACGTAACCAAACTTAATCTAATCTAACAAATATAAACTTGCCAAATCTAACCTAACCTAACCTAAACTTGCCAAACCTCATGTAACCAAACCAAACCAAACCAAACCAAACCGAACCGAACCCAAACCAAACCAAACCAAACCAAACCAAACAGAACCAAACCAAACGAAACCAAACCAAACCAAACCAAACCTAACCAAACCAAACCAAACCAAACCAAACAGAACCAAACCAAACGAAACCAAACCAAACCAAACCAAACCGAACCGAACCAAACCAAACCAAACCAAACCAAACCAAACCAAACCAAACCGAACCAAACCAAACCAAACCGAACCAAACCGAACCCAAACCAAACCAAACCAAACCGAACCAAACCAAACCAAACCGAACCAAACCGAACTAAAACCAATAAAACACCAAAACTCTTATATTCGTGTATAATGATAATAACAACAAAACTCTGGAGTCGATATAGAAGCAAGACTCCTGGGATGACCATGGTTGGTGCGATGAGGGTAATGGGAAAGAAAATAGCGAGGTAAAAAGCAGAGTTAGTAAAGTGAGCAATGCGATAGTAACACAACAATGGTGATTATTATTGAGGTGGAGTGGTGGTGGTGGTGGTGGTGCAAATAGGGAGGAAGAGAGGGGTGAGGGAAGGTGTAAGGTTAAAGAGGAAGGCTCGTCCTACTCTTAACCAGCAGAAGCCAACCAGTCAGCCCTACCCACACACACACACACACACACACACACACACACACACACACACACACACACTTCAAACACAAGGCTGAAGTTTTCATTTTATTACATCAATCATGAGTAAGGTAAACACATACACGTATTACAATAACATGATCCACAGTTCCGGATGATAATAGTTAATCTGCATAACTTGATTCTCCTCGTTACTTCCTGGGAGGGAGGGAGGGAGGGAGGGAGGGTGGGAGGGAGGGAGGGAGGGAGGGAGAGAGAGAGAGAGAGAGAGAGAGAGAGAGAGAGAGAGAGAGAGAGAGAGAGAGAGAGAGAGAGAGAGAGAGAGAGAGAGAGAGAGAGAGAGAGAGAGAGAGAGAGAGAGAGAATGAATGAATGAATGAATGAACGATTTTAGAAGTTTCTCCAGCAAAATTCAACCATTCATTCAGTTCTCTCTCTCTCTCTCTCTCTCTCTCTCTCTCTCTCTCTCTCTCTCTCTCTCTCTCTCTCTCTCTCTCTCTATCTATCTATCTATCTATCTATCTATCTATCTGTTTATCTATCTACCTATCTCTTTATCCTTCTTGAGAGAGAGAGAGAGAGAGAGAGAGAGAGAGAGAGAGAGAGAGAGAGAGAGAGAGAGAGAGAGAGAGAGAGAGAGAGAGAGAGAGAATTTACACAGGAGTCGGGACCAGATCTCTTTTTAATGAATCACACCTGGCAGCTTAACTTCTAATCTCAAGCATCCCTGCAAACAACAAACCCCTATTCTGGTAATTTCTGAATTGGCGGTACTCTCTCCTACTGCGTCCTCCTCTTTCACCCTTCCCATCTCCTGGCAACCAAGACACGTCGAGGTTTTTAGTCCTCAGAAACCGAGTGACGTCTTGGAGCTTCTCAGAATAATATACTGTAAGTCAGAAATGTGTGGAACTAGATTTGTAACCCGAGGATTTTATTATTTACAGTGCATAACTCAAGTGGTTGTAAGAAAGCAACCATGTGAATTAATCCTTTCACTGCTATTTGGTACATTTTTCCTTAATTGTTATGCTCACTGAGGTCTTTTTCCTAGTTCTCCACCCAGCTTCAAATATTATACTGGCTAGACATTGCAAAATATATTCTTTTATCTCTTTTTTTCTTGCAGATGTTCATAAATATTGCATACTTTTTTTATGTCAATTGTTGTATATCTCAATGAAAGAGTGAACTAAATCGTCTTAACTCAATAACCAGGTAAGAATCTAAAAAGACGCCCAGATTCAAAAGTTTAGTGCGGAAGGCAAGACAAGGTTGGCATGGAAAACGGAGTGAAAACAAATATTTTTTTTTTTTTAGATGAGCAAACAGAAAGAGAACTAGAGAAAATTACTCGTATAGGAGATAAAGATTTCTAGTGGAAAAGGTGAGGATCTCTTGCCATCTTCTATGTTCATTTCCATGGTTACCACTTTTCTTAGTCTTCTCAGAGTATACAAGAGCCTCTACTCATCCTGTGGCCTCACTGCACAAGACTTTCTACTTACCCTCATCCATATTCTGCCCACCTCACTAATGCAAGAGTTAACCAGTATCTTCACTCCTTCGCCCCCTTTTACTGATAACCTCTGGAACTCTCTACCTACTTCTGCTTTTTATTCTTCCTGCGATTTCAAAGGTTTCAAAAGAGTCAAGAATGTCAAGAGACCTCAGAAACTAGATTGGCTAACTTTTCTCTTCTCCAGTATCTTTTTTTGGGGGACTGGTATAATAAGCGGCTATTATTATTTTATTTTATTCATTTTTTTACTTTCAGGCGCTTGGCAGGATTAACACGTAAATGAAAGCACACACACACACACACACACACACACACACACACACACACACACACACAACCTATCTACCAGTCTAATAGTAGTAGTAGTAGTAGTAGTAGTAGTAGTAATAAAAGTAGTAGAAGCAGCAATAGTAGTAGTAGTAGTAGTAGTAGTAGTAGTAGTAGTAGTAGTAGTAGTAGTAGTAGTAGTAATAGTAGTAGTAGTAGTAGTAGTAGCAGCAGTAGTAGTAGTAGTAGTAGTAGTAGTAGTAGTAGTAGTAGTAGTAGTAGTAGTAGTAGTAGTAGTAGTAGTAGTAGTAGTAGTCAGCAGTAGTAGCAGTAGTCAGTAGCAATAGTAATAGTACTCGTAGTAGTAGTCGTATAAGTTATCCTATCAGCATTGTATGAAAAATGAAGAATTCGGGAAGACCAGACGCAAGACCCTCTGATGGATGAGAAATGCCGACGTCTGGGAGAAGCGGGAAAACCAGCAAAGTTTGGCGGGAAGCGGGAAGAGCAGAGCCGAGTACGGGTGAGAGGCGGAGCAGGAGATGAAAAAAGGGCGAGGAGAAGAGTTTGGAAATGTGTGGGGGGAAAGAAATCAAGAAAAGGATGATCAGAATTATTTATAAGCCTGAAGCGGAGGGGGAAAGGCTCTTGTTGGAAAGCCACAGAAAGGATTGAAGAGGCATTGGGTTACGGTGGAGTTTAGCATGCGGGAAGGTGTGTGTGTGTATGTGTGTGTGTGTGTGTGTGTGTGTGTGTGTGTGTGTGTGTGTGTGTGTGTGTGTGTGTGTGTGTGTGTGTGTGTGTGTGTGTGTGTGTGTATCTGAGTGTAGTATGCAATGAACTAAATCCGTGAGGTGTGCAGAAGCAATGTGGGGTAAAGAATTCCTTGATAGCGGAGAACCTCAGCTTGCAGGAAGGTAAAAAGATGCGTTTGTGAGTGAGGGATGCCATGAGCTGCAGCCATGCCGTGTATAGAAGCAACGAGGTTAAAGAAGTAGTGCTCCGTCGTGGTCTGGGGTAGAAGGTGTGTTTTTGGACGAAAAATAGCATTTCAAAATATAGATATTGAGTTAGGTAAAATAATTCATATTTAAAAGGTAGAATAAAAAGAATAAATGATATAAAAAGTAAAATAAGAAAGTAAGACTAAATGAAATGGTAAAAATAGTAAAAATGCAAGTGAAGAAAAATAATATGCAAGATTTAAATAAAACAACATAAAAATTAATATGATTAAATAAAAACAAAACATAAGTAGTATAAAATAAAACAGAAAAATAAACATAGTAACTAAAAATATAGGAAAAGAGTAAAAAGATATCAAAAAATTACACAGATGAAAAAAAAGAAAAAAACTCAAAATAGGTGGACGAAAAACTAAAAAAAAATACAAAAAAGTTATATATATAAAAATACCTAAAATCTACAAGGGGATGAGCGTATTAACAAAATGTGAGTCTCTACCAAAGGCTGTAGTTTTTTTCTTGACTTTTCTTTTTCTTACGCTATTTATTTTTCTAAGCTTAATTATTTTATTATTTCTGTTTTACTACACATTTTGCCTCAGCATTTTGTAAGCCATCTCCTACGTGCGGAAAAAAGGGATTATTATTAGTGAAAGTAGTAGTAGTAGTAGTAGTAGTAGTAGTAGTAGTAGTAGTAGTAGTAGTAGTAGTAGTAGTGGTGGTGGTGGTGGTGGTGGTGGTATTATTATTATTATTATTATTATTATTATTATTATTATTATTATTATTATTATTATTATTATCATCATCATCATTATTATCTTTGTTTATTTCTGGAAGTTGGTGGTGATGGGAACACGGCTGAGAGCAGAATTCTTTATTTCTGACTAGCTTCGCGGAGCACCTTCAGGGAAACCAGTCAGGAACAAATTACTCTATCTTCAACCCGCGTTTCCGTCACCACAAGTCTCCATTTTTGTTATAATATCCTCATATTAACACTACTACTACTACCTAACTTAACCTAAACTCTTACAACAACAACAACAACAACAGCAACAGCAACAGCAGCAGCAACAACAACAACAACAACAACAACAACAACAACAACAACAACAACAACAACAACAACAACAACAACAACAACAACAACAACAACAACAACAACAACTACTACTACTACTACTACTACTACTACTACTACTACTACTACTACCACTACTACTACGATCTTTCTTTTTATTCTTATTCATTTTGTTGCTGTTTTGTCTTTATTACACGGTCACAATGGCGGAGTGGTGGTTTTAATCCATCCTCGACATAATACACACACACAGTAAGTTTTAAAACAAAAGAAAAAAAGCAAGCGAACAGCATTGCCTAGGGGAGTGAAATAAAGGTGAGACAGCGACCTCCGCAGCACACCACACCCACACACCACACTGGACCACCACACACTCCTTTATCCCGTAAACTATCGAACAACCACCACCACCACAGCATACCCACACACCACACTCCACTCCTACACATCCGCTTACACTACCAATCACTAAACGACTACCACCACCACCAATACAGCACCTCCACACACCACACCTTCATTCATCCCACCCACCACCCAAACAGATCCATGAAGGTATACATGTATGGATTGGATATTCAATTTATACCAGCGTGTTTGGCCTTCCCGCTACGCGCCACCAGAATGTGTATGCAAGCAACACTCGTGCGAGGACTGGCGATCATTCCCCGCCTGGTGCTGGTGACAGGGACGGCCCCAGGGTGCTGAGCCGAGTGACTGCGTTTGCTTCTGTGATGCTGCAAGTGACAGGCGGCGAGCAGCGCATGTTACCAGTGACGGAGAGAAATGTGAAATATGAACCGCTCCTGTCTGATCCACACGCGTGACAAGACCCTCCACAACTGTGTGGTGTGTTTGCTGCGCTTGTTCGAGCTGTCCAGTGTGTCGCCCGCCAGGAGGGGAAGACGAAGGCACTAATACTAGTTCTTCTTGATTTATCAGTAAATGTTTTTGCATCTTTCTCGTAGTGACGTGCTTTATTCACACATTCTACCTTAGATTAAATTGTTATTAATTCCAAATGAATATATCTGATCGACTGAGACGTTAGGTGATGATAACGCATGGGAAGACACAAAGGAAGCAGTGTCTATAAATATACCTATCTCTGTCAGCCTATCACCCCTGCCCATAAATGCATCCAGAATTTTAAAAGCTCCCTGTTGACTCATCAATAACAACCCAATTTCTGAGTCTATTCCAGTCATTCACCATTCTATTTGAGAACCAAAGATGCATTACAGCAGGATATATTATCGTGATGAAAGTTCATAAGTTCTCATCAAAATGGAAATTCGGGAACATAAATCTGCTCCAAAAATTTTTCCGAAAACTTTCTTGATCGGCATTACTGCAACAGCTGATCCTCCGCGGCACAGGAAGGAAGGAAGGAAGGAAGGAAGGTGATCCGTCACTTCAACTTCCGTCCCAGAAAATTACGACTGCAACTTTTACCGATTCACGAATAAAATATCCTTATTGCCAGCATGTTTGGGTCATGATGTCACCGTAACAGGCTAAAGGAAACGTGTAGTGGCGAGAGGAGAGGACGCACTGTATGGATCAAGGAGCATGTGGTTGTGTAAGGTGTTCTCTGCCGCACTTCACCTACATGTATCGTACACTGGCATCTTCTGGATTATGCAGGGGATGTTCTTCTTCTTCTTCTTCTTTTTCTTTTTCCTCCTCTACCTCCTCCTGTTTCTCCTCCTCCTCTTCCTTTACTTCTTCTTCTTCTTCTTCATCTTCTTCTTCTTCTTCTTCTTCTCTCTTTTTTTCCTTTTCATTCCTTTTCTTCTTTTCCTCTCTTGATTTATTTATTTTCGTCTTCTTCTTCTTATTCTTCTTTTCTTATTTTTTCCTGTTTCCTTTATTTTTCTTTTCCTTGTCTTTTTAACTTCTCCTTCTACTCCTTTCCTCCTCCTCCTCCTCCCTCATCACCGTCCTCCGCTGTTCCCTAGCGTCATGAGTCAGCGCCATGTACATCATCCCCAGCAGTTCATGTCAATTGAATCTTCTGTTGCTCTCATTCCTTCCTCATTGTTCGAGTCCAGTCCGCTTTTCTGTTATCCAAGGCGTTACCAGTCACCCCCGTCCACCACCAAAGCCCGAGGACTCAAGCATTCATCCATATCAGGTACAATTTTCCTTTTCGTTGGTTTGTATGTCATGGAAACGATAAGACTCGAGCGAATGTCGTTGAAATTGCACTAAAACCTCTAAGGCATCCTGTGACCGCATACTTTCCCCAATCCCCGTGTTATATAATGAAATAAGACAAATTTTTCCCGTAGATTTCTGTCGTAGGGATATATATATATATATATATATATATATATATATATATATATATATATATATATATATATATATATATATATATATATATATATATATATATATATATTGAAATAATGATATAATGATGAATGATAATAAACAATAATAATAATATCTTGGATCCGTAAACATATCAGGTGAGAGAGAGAGAGAGAGAGAGAGAGAGAGAGAGAGAGAGAGAGAGAGAGAGAGAGAGAGAGAGAGAGAGAGAGAGAGAGGAGAGGAGAGGAGAGGAGAGGAGAGGAGAGGAGAGGAGAGGAGAGGAGAGGAGAGGAGAGAGGAGAGGAGAGGAGAGGAGAGGAGAGGAGAGGACACGCACACACACACACACACACACACACACACACACACACACACACACACACACACACACACACACACACACACACACACACACCTTCCTCAAACAGGCCAGCAACACACCTTGGTCCTTTTCCTCGTATAAGCCCACAATAACCCCAGACCATCATGCCACCTCCGCTGCCTTCCTCCCGGGCTGAGGCCATTGAAGGGAGAGTCTTTTGTGGGCAGAACACGAGGCTCACGGGAGGTGTCACGCGCCCACCGGGAACTTGCAAGAATCCCGGCGGTGCGGAGGGTGACGGAGGGGTGACGGAGGGTCGTGGCGGAAGTGGTGGAGGGTAACGTTCTGTGTGGTAAAATTGGGCAAGGGATCATAATTCACTAGTTCTTTGCGATCGATGTTTGAAGATTTTACGTAAGCATTGAATTCTAAAGCCCGTGTCCTGAGGAGTTATTGCCTTTTTTCAGAGATATTCTAAAGCAGCGTCCTTCAACCTTTTCTAAGTTCATGCAGCCTTACAGGAGGTTTTGACAAATTCGTGTTCCCTCGCGCCTAGGGTAGTTAAGTACAAAGTATCTACAAGAATATTTGCACCATGCACTCACACTGACTCACTGTTTCAAAGGCCATAGCATTTATTGTTAGAAGTCATGGGGACTGAGAGTTGCATTATCGTACTTTGGCAACCTGCGCGTCTGATAATCCGTGCATGCGGTACGCTTGAGGAATACTTATCACTGTTAATAATACATACAGGCACTATTTATTATTCATCATCTGGAACTCAACACTGGTGATTTAGCAGTAGTCCTTAGTGGTGCCTGTATATATTATTAATAGTGGTAGGTAGTGTTCGCAAACCGTAACGTGTGCATGATTTGGAACACAGCGTTGACGGAAAGGCTGCCAGTGTACGATAATGCAGCTTTCAGTTCCCGTGACAGTGATTATAGTGGGTTTTCGTGGGTGTTTGGGAGGGTTCTCATGGTTGTAATGCGCCTTTTTTGGGGTGACTAGTGCGTTTTCAAGGTATTTTCTCTATTAATGGCGTGGAATCCTTTGCTAAATTATCACTAGCCATGAAAACACCACTGAAAACGTAGGTAAATCTTGGAAGTATTTATGAATATCCGCCCTAACTCGCAATTAAGACCAGAGTAGACATTTCAGAATTTCAGGATCATATTGACACACACACACACACACACACACACACACACACACACACACACGGGAGGGAAAGAAAAAAAAGTAAGGTAGGGGAAAAGAACTCGTGTCGTTAAGGGAAGCACCCTCGAGGGAAGAGAAGCAGAGATGGGACAAACATAGACTTCACCACCACCACCACCACCACTACTACCACCATTTCAGTACCTTCCCCAATACTGACACACACAAAGCTTCCAATTTTCACTTTCTCTCTCTCTCTCTCTCTCTCTCTCTCTCTCTCTCTCTCTCTCTCTCTCTCTCTCTCTCTCTCTTTCTCTACCATCATACATCGAGAGAAAGAACAAAAAAATAGAAAAGGAAGGCAAGAAACAAGGAAGGAGGGAAGGAGGGAAGGAAGGAAGCAAGCAAACAAGAAAGAAAGAAAGAAAGAAAGAAAGGAAGGAAGGAAGGAAGGAAGGAAGGAAAGATAAAAGTAAAAAAAGTAGGAAATTTCACTGATTACTCCTCCTTCGCCATCTCTTATTTTTACCAATCACATTTCTTAGATTAGCGAGTCTATTAAATTATGAGATTTTCCTGGAATGCATGAAAGAGATAGAAAATGAGGGAGAGAGTGAGAGTGAGGGAGGGAGGGAGGGAGGGAGAGAGAGAGAGAGAGAGAGAGAGAGAGAGAGAGAGAGTGAGGGAGTGACAGCAGGTATTATGAAGTGTTATGAAGTGGAAGGGAATGTGAGGAAGTGTTATAGAGTGTGAGAAAGCGAGTGTTATGTATGACGTAGTGCGGGGGAGAGCGAGGGAGAGAGAGAGAGTGAGAGTGGAGGAGAGAGAGAGAGAGGGAGAGTGAAGGAAGTCTCATTACATCCAGATCACACTTCTTAATGTAAAAACTTGCTGACTTGTCTGGATTTTTCTCTCAGTTTGTGAGGAGTGAAATTTATCCGCAGAATTTGTGATGATTCTGCTCTCTCTCTCTCTCTCTCTCTCTCTCTCTCTCTCTCTCTCTCTCTCTCTCTCTCTCTCTCTCTCTCTCTCTCTCTCTCTGAGCCTTTATTCCATTATTTTCAAGCGAGAAAGACAGAGAGAGACAAACGAGATAAAAATTACGTCTTTTTTTCGTGGATAACAAAACAAAAGAAAAGAAAAAATGGAACACACAAAACAAAATCCTTGCACTTTTCCACATGACATTCTCTCTCTCTCTCTCTCTCTCTCTCTCTCTCTCTCTCTCTCTCTCTCTCTCTCTCTCTCTCTCTCTCTCTCTCTCTCTATCTATCTATCTATCTATCTATCTATCTGTTTATCATTCTATTTATTTGTCTGTCTATTTGTCAGTCAGTTTGCCTGTCTATCTATTTATCTATCATTCCATCGATTTATCCATCTATCTATCTGTTTATCCACATTTATTTATCTACTTAACTATTTATCTCTTTAACAATCAATTTATATATCCGTCTATTTGTCCATCTATCCATCCATTTATCTTTCTTCCTACCTATCCACCAAACTGCATACTACCTATCCATCCATCCATCCATCTCTTTAGCCTGCACCATTCCTATTTCTGTCGCTACAAAACAGGCTGATGTGCTTAATTTTCCGCTGCCAATCCTTAATCAGCTTCACAGTGCATCCTACGGCTCGCGCTGCCTCATTCACAGTCAGCCTGGACGCACGTTTAGACTGAGCAATGTTGCCCTTCCTCTAATCCTATTGACACTATTTTCTATCATTTTTTTTTCTCTCTCTATCACTGACCCATTTCATTCATAGACCATATATTTTTTTTTTCCATAGTTACAAACGCAATTTTATTTTTTATATTCTTATACCACAGTTTCAATAAATTCTGTAACCTTGGAAGGAGTCAACAAATTAATCCGCTATCACTTTTTCTTTCTCTCTTTTGCGTCCATGCAAACTATTTTTTTTACAGTCCTCGCATTACTGACAAAAAAAAAGAATAAATAAATAAAATAAAAAAATGTAAACTTCACACCCATGACAGGAAATAATGTTTGCTGACCTTAGTTTTATCAATTTATACATTTCTGCTTTTGGATTACGTGGTGTAGCAGATCTCATATCACAAACAACGACGCACGGTGCTAAACATCTGTTGTAGAGAATCAAGTTAGGTCGGTTAGCTTGGGTTGGGTTAGGCTACATTTAGATCAGTTTCCCCTCTCCCTATTTCCTATGGACTCAACGATGGCCGCTAGAAGAGAACAGTCGGGATGGAGTGGCTTAGGGGCATTAGGTTAGGTTACTGTAGGTTATGTTATGTCTGATCAGGTTAGGTTAGATTAGGTTAGGTTAGTTAGGTTAGGTTAGGTTAGGTTAGTTAGGTTAGTTAAGTTAGGTTAGTTAGGTTATGTTAGGTTACCGTAGGTTAAGTTAGGTTAGGTTAGATTAGGTTAGTTAGGTTAGGTTAGGTTAGTTAGGTTAGGTTAGGTTACTGTAGGTTAGGTTAGTTTAGGTTAGGTTAAGATTAAGTTAGGTTAGGTTACGTTAGGTTAGGTTACTGTAGGTTAGATTGGTTTGGTTAGGTTAGGTTAAGATTAGGTTAGGGTTAGGTTAGGTTAGGTTACTGTAGGTTAGGTTAAGTTAGGTTAGGTTAGGTTAGGTTACGTTAGGTTAAGTTAAGTTAGGTTAGGTTAGGTTAGATTAGGTTAGGTTAGATTAGGTTAGTTAGGTTAAGTTATGTTAGTTAGGTTAGGTTAGGTTAGGTTAGGTTAAATTAGGTTAGGTTAGGTTACGTTAGGTTAAGTTAGGTTAGGTTGTTTTTCATTAGCTTTCCTTTTTCCCTTTTTTATTGTTGTCGTTTTGTTGACTATCAGTTCTCTTCTGTTTTGTTCTGTTCTCTCCTCTTTTTTTTTTTCATCCCATCTCTCTCTCTCTCTCTCTCTCTCTCTCTCTCTCTCTCTCTCTCTCTCTCTCTCTCTCTCTCTCTCTCTCTCTCTCTCTCTCTCTCTCTCTCTCTCATGCACACATCTCCTTGAGTGTTATGGCTTCCCTTCAAGCTTAATAAAAAGGGTGCGGTGCAGGTTAAAAGTACAATTCCGAAAGACACTATAATGTAATGTAATGTAATGTAATGTAATGTAATGTAATGTAATGTAATATGACAAATAATCACCGTAGATTTATACTGCATGGAATTTTGGGAAGCTAAAAAATTAATAAATAAAATAGTAACAATGAAAAATAATCATGACAACAACAACGGCAACTACTACTACTACTACTACTACTACTACAATAACACTGATAATAACAACATATCAAATGCTTATAAATATTCGCATTAGTGCCACAGACATGGAAACTGAAACCTGCTCCACAATGAGAGAGAGAGAGAGAGAGAGAGAGAGAGAGAGAGAGAGAGAGAGAGAGAGAGAGAGAGAGAGAGAGAGAGAGAGAGAGAGAGAGAGAGAGAGAGAGAGAGAGAGAGAGAGATACCACTGGCAGCGAAAGGAGCGAGTCTGTAACCGGAGCCTTATTAATAGTTATATTCTGGCTCTATAAAATCATCTGTAGTTGTTCAGGTAAAGTTATAAGTGTCATTCTTCCCTTAACGATCAGTGCATTGCAGCGTTCAACATGGAATGGCTTTCTCAAGTAAAGTGTTGGGTGACTGTAATAGACTCAGTAATCAGGTTGTTAGTGCCGAGTCAACAGGGAGATTTTAAGAGATTCATTATACTTTTGGATATGGATGATAGAGATATTGGAGTACCTAAGGACGTTTTATACAAGCTGCCACGTGTAGACAGACTGACTTCTTGTAGTTTTATACGAGCAGCCACGTGTAGACAGACTGGCTTCTTGTAGTTTTTCTTGTGTTCTTGTGTTCTTATACCGCCACCCCCTCGTTCCCGGCACCATCTAAGAGAAGGGCAACAATAGTGACCTACACCAAAGGTCTGAGGAGAGGATAATGATAGTAGTCGATAAAATCATAATCTGAGGGACGCACTACTAATAATCACTAGTCTTATCTTGTCCTTCAATGTTTTAACTCCTTCACTGCCAGACAATTTTGTTTCCCCGCACTACCACCTACAACTTTTTAAACTCTTATTTCTACATAACAGTCTCTTGGTTAAAACTTTGGAAACACAAAACTAAGCTCTCATTTCCTCTTCTATTTCTGTGTCTGTGTCTCCTTTCCTCAGGCTTTTTATTTTTATTTTTGTTTTTGTTTTGATCCTTCCAGCGCATGAACAGATAAAAATAAAAGTTATTGACTTGTCTTATTTTTATACTAGTCTCTTGGCTAACTTCGTAGCTTATGAAAACACAAAACTTACTTCCCATTCCCTCTTCTATTTCTGCGTTTCTATCTTATTCTTATAGTCCATTTTATAGTCTAGTCCTCTAAATATTAACAAAAGACGAGCATAGTAGTAAAAAGGATTCCATTATTTTTTTTTTCTTTTAACTATCCATCAGTTTTTTTCGATCACAAATTATTTTCCGTCTCCCAGGTGCACCCCGCGGGAGACTCACCTTAGTAGCTTGGCGTCTCACTAATTAGGCACCGCGCGGTAATTAGCGGCCACGGGCACTGCCACAATTTCCATCTCCACTTGGGAAGAATACTCATACGATTTCCAAGTGAATGGGGAGCTTAGACTTCGCCCATATTATTAGTCAACCCCGTTTTCTGGAGACCCTTGACTGGACTGAAAGTTCTTAGGGTGATTGTACTTGTTTGGGTGACTGGTGGATGACTGTAGTGCGACTGTAGGGTGATTGTAAGGGGATTGTAGGGATGACAGCAGCTAATCATAAAGGAAATTTTAGAGTAATTATAGAGTGACTAGATTATTGCAAGGGTGATTGTAAGAGTGATTGACTGGATAGGTGACTTCGGGGTGATTGTAAGGGTGACTGAATAGGCGACTGGAAGGGTGATTGTTCCTTAGAGACTCAGCGTAAGGCAAAATATTTACTCGAGAATTTCACACACACACACACACACACACACACACACACACACACACACACACACACACACACACACGAGGAAAGATTATCACAATGCAACTTTTTCCTCTCCTTATCTGATTACTTTTCCAAACCTCACCCCAGCATCACCTCCCAAGAAAACCCTCGTAACCTTGCCTTTCTTCGCTCCTGACGCTTTCTTTTATTTTACTTATTTTTTTTCTTCCACCGCATGAAGAGATAAAAAGGGAAGTTATTGCCGTCTCTTCTTTTTACTCAAGTTTCCAGTTCACGCATTCATTACCTCCTTTCTGACCCAGGTAATTTATTTATAAGAGTATCAAGAACTCCCTAACTATCTGCACTGTTTACTGAGAAATGAGACGTAGTAATTCCAGGCAGTGAAATAGAAACATTGGAAAATAAGGGAAGATCTCTCTCTCTCTCTCTCTCTCTCTCTCTCTCTCTCTCTCTCTCTCTCTCTCTCTCTCTCTCTCTCTCTCTCTCTCTCTCTCTCTCTCTCTCTCTCTCTCTCTCTCTCTCTCTGTGTGTGTGTGTGTGTGTGTGTGTGTGTGTGTGTGTGTGTGTGTGTGTGTGTGTGTGTGTGTGTGTGTGTGTGTGTGTGTGTGTATCTGTATCTGTGTGTGTGTATCTATCTACCTCTCTTTCTCTCTTTGTCTGTTTGTGTTCGTCTGTCTATCTCTGACTATCTATATCTTTGTTTCTCTATCAGTCCTATCTTTATTTGTCTGTATGTATGTATATTTGCCTCTCCGTCTATCTCTTCGTGTGTCTCTTTGTCCTTCAGTCTGTGTGTCGTGCTATATGTGCCTGAGTAGGGGAGTCCAGGCACCAGTCAGTCAGGCGGACACGTGTGCAGCGGGAGCCTCGTAATGCACGCCCGCATCTCAGTGCTAACGCTCAAGGCGAACACTAACAGTGGCGCTAATGCTCCCAAGTTGGTAAATATACAAAGTTTGTCTAATACGGTGGGTGGCTAGAGAGAGAGAGAGAGAGAGAGAGAGAGAGAGAGAGAGAGAGAGAGAGAGAGAGAGAGAGAGAGAGAGAGAGAGAGAGAGAGAGAGAGAGAGAGAGAGAGAGAGAGAGAGAATATGTATACGTAAAACAGATAAAGAAATATTCAGGTGGATAAATACAGGTATATAGGGTACAACCAATAAATAAAAATAGATAAATAAAATAGTGTTAATATAAAAATATGAGAAATGAATCTTCCACACTACACACACACACACACACACACACACACACACACACACACACACACACACACACACACACACACACACACACACAAGCTTATCTCGCTCTCCTTTCAGCCTGTCTCGAGACCTTCTTTGGAAATCGGTTGGGGTTTTCTTCTTTCTTTTTTTATATTGGATCCGAGGTTTGTTCCGTCCCAAAACGTCCCTCGGCGCCTTCCACCCTTAGCCGCCCCGCGAGAATAAAGGACGGGTAGGGCACGACAGGATAAGACAGGACAAGACAAGACAAGACAGTCAGGTTCGAAAGACATGGCAAAGTGGGTCAAGTCTGGATCTGTTAAATTTAGTTAGATTATGTTGGTTTGGTTTATTTTGTCGTCTTTCATTTGCCACCGGATGAAAATGCATACCGGTACGCGAGAAGGTGAGACAGTATGGAGGGGGTGACATGGTGGCGAATCAGTTTAGGTTAGTTAGGTTTGGTTGGGTTAGGTTAGGTTTGGTTCGGTTTGGTCTTCCCCGTCCCCGATAGACGCAACGCGGGCAACAAGGTAAGATGGGTGATTAGGTGGGGATTAAGTTAGGTTAGGTTAGGTTAGTTAGGTTACGTTAGGTTAGCTTAGGTTAGGTTAGGTTAAGTTAAGTTAGCTTAGGTTAGGTTAGGTTACGTTAGGTTAGCAAGTTTAGGTTAGATTAGGTAAAATAAGGTTAGGTTAGGTTAGTTTTAGGATGGATTCAGGTTAAGTTAGGTTACGTTAGATAAGGTTAGGTAAAGTTTGGTTTGACTTGCTATCTTCAGCTTGACATGAGAACCTGAGAACAGAGAACACACAACGGACACGAAAAGATACGATTGATATACTTGAGGGCATGGTAAGAGTGCACTTGTAAGCACTGGGTATGATTATAATAGTGCGCGTGTTTGCCGCCAGACGCTGCTCCTCATCTGCCCGCCTGCCTGTTTCGTGGTGGCGGATGACGTGCGACTCTGTTTTCCTCCGTGTGCTGTCCTTAGCGGGCGTCCTTCCTTTCCGCCAGGGCAACGTGTCCCGCGCAGGTCTGGACGAGTCCCCCGCGAGCCACTCAAGCCTCGGGTGTCACTTCTTGTGATTTACTCCGATCTCAAGGCCATTCTTTTTCTGTTTTCCACCAGTTGATATTCTTTTTCCAGGTTTTTGGTGTTACATGAAATTGGATTTTATTTCACTTCCAACATCCGAGCAAACAATAGTGTATGTTTTATTGCTGTCTTGCCGCAGCCTCCTGCACAATACTAAGATTTCCACAGTCTGGCGAAGGCTGTCGGGTTCGCCACACACACTCCGACAAAGACTCATTGGCCGATGTTCTGGCGCTTGCTAATTGTTTATCCTTCTCTCGGCAAAGACAAGAGAGCAGCCACGGCCCGCATCCACCAAACTTGCCTCAACAGCGCTGCACACTAATAGATACGATGGATACGATATAGATTGATAGATATGTAGACACAGAGAGAGAGAGAGAGAGAGAGAGAGAGAGAGAGAGAGAGAGAGAGAGAGAGAGAGAGAGAGAGAGAGAGAGAGAGAGAGAGAGAGAGAGAGAGAGAGAGAGAGAGAGAGAGAGAGAGAGAGAGAGAGAGAGAGAGAGAGAGAGAGAATTAAATGAATGCTCGAGTGAATGATTTGTCATCTGACTGATCAGCGA
This sequence comes from Scylla paramamosain, assembly GCF_035594125.1. Lineage (NCBI taxonomy): Eukaryota > Metazoa > Arthropoda > Malacostraca > Decapoda > Portunidae > Scylla > Scylla paramamosain. The sequence goes on along the minus strand of NC_087152.1, from coordinate 36,490,677 downwards.
ATAAGTGAATAGTAAATAGACTGATTCATTAATTAAGTCATTCAGTCAGTCGATCAGTCAGCGGGGGAACAGACTGACAGACAGACAGACAGACAGACGGACAGGTATTGCCAAACCCCAGACAGCGTCCCGGAAAAGCTTGTCACTCATGCATCAGTAATCAAGTGAGTTCAGCCTTTGCATCACGGTTTAGTTCCGACATTGTTTTTTCTTTCTTTTTCCAGGAAATCCGTGGCCTTGCAATAAAACAAAGACATTTCTATCCTGGCCTTTGCCTGTGACAGCGTGTCCCTCGCAGCTCGGAGAGAGGGGCGCCCATCCACCTGCAGCCTCGCACTGCCTCCACCTTACCCAACACGTCCCTTCCACACACTCGGGCACTACACGACACGTCGACACGGGCTCCACTGTTTGTCACACAAACACACACACACACACACACACACACACACACACACACAGATCTTTTCTTTACACGACGCTGCAAGAAGCAGAACGCAGCGACGCAATACGGAGCAACGGGCCCACAACACATCCCATGGAAGTGATGTCCTCTACTTCAGCAGCAAATCCCTCCGCTCAGTGCCGCGAGACGCGCTGTTCCGGGGCGCTCCCTGCTCGACAAAACAAATAAAAGTAACGTTACAGTTACACGCCGAGAAACACTTCCGTAACTTTCATAATTTTATTCTAGAAAAGACTGCGTTCGAAAAGCTTTTCTGCGAGGGCATTCGAAATCAGCACAAATTGAAACGAAATTACTTCCTCACACAACTTTTTATTCGTCCCCTTTTTGACTCACCGCTCCGCCCCGCGCATCGCCGCCCACCAGACAATTACTGCCGCTAACTTCAAGTCATTGCCCATGTATTTCCACATTTTCACTTGCTTCCTATAACGATCCCTCTCGCCCTCCCGCCCACACCCATACGTAGACTGTCCCGCGCCTCACTACCGTAACTCATCGCTGCACAACCAACAAACAAGCTAGTAAATATCCGTTCATGAGCCAGGCTTTCTTTTAGCAGTGTATTCTTTACCGTTTCGTCTTGCCTGGACAACTCTGAACAGACTTTAGTTGACGCTATTTCAGGCTTTTCAGGAGTGCTTTCGTGATTACAGTGATGGTTTATTGCAAATGTTTTCAAGAGTGTCTTTCATCATTAAAGTGGAAATTTAAGACGTTCTGTGCATCGCGAGTGGGGGAAAAAAACATCAACGCAAACCTCACTAATCACCTCTGTGGCCTTTGATAATTATCCCGATAAGAGAACAGTGTTAAGGAATGCAAGCCTTTTCCTTCACAGCACAAGGGAGGGAGGCTGCAGGAACACCCCGCCGCTTCACACAACGCAGCACAACACACCACGTTCAAGCTCCATTCCTTTAAGGCTGGACAAGTGGTTCTCGCCTCTTTCTATTCCCTCTCTTTCCTGAATCTGACGTATGGCGTTCTTTACATCTTCCTCCTTTCCCTCCTTCTCGCACTCTTTCTCTCTTTCCGTCCTTTACTCCAATCCAGCACCTTCCATTCTTTTTTTCCGTGTGTGTGTGTGTGTGTGTGTGTGTGTGTGTGTGTGTGTGTGTGTGTGTGTGTGTGTGTAAGACTCATCAGACGTAAATAACATCGATGCTTCAAATGACCACTAATGCATCTCTCTCTCTCTCTCTCTCTCTCTCTCTCTCTCTCTCTCTCTCTCTCTCTCTCTCAAAAAATAAATAAAATAAAATAAAATAAAATAAAATAAAAAGATAAAATAAAGAGGAACACGAATTAGCAATTCAAATTTATGTGAGGTCAAACACACTAAAATGCACAGCGAGAGAGAGAGAGAGAGAGAGAGAGAGAGAGAGAGAGAGAGAGAGAGAGAGAGAGAGAGAGAGAGAGAGAGAGAGAGAGAGAGAGAGAGAGAGAGAGAGAGAGAGAGAGAGAGAGAGAGAGAGAGAGAGAGATTTTGCGGCATAAAATAATGGAGAGAAGAAGCTTGCATTAGAAAGTATAAGTTGGCTGGAGAGACGTGAGAGAGCAAGTAAAAGAAACGCAGCGAGGAGGAAGCAGGAGAATATTGTGTTAGTCGCTACAAATAGCACTACTGTTTCTTCTCCTATATATAGAACTTTTCCTGGAGAGAGAGAGAGAGAGAGAGAGAGAGAGAGAGAGAGAGAGAGAGAGAGAGAGAGAGAGAGAGAGAGAGAGAGAGAGAGAGAGAGAGAGAGAGAGAGAGAGAGAATGTGAACCGGACAGGAGTCAATATAGAAAGTTCACCTTAAAACAATTGTGTCGTGAAGTTTTGCCTAAGGCGGAGAGGAAGGGCAGATTGACAACTTGAGAACGTGCACTCACACTAGCAACTTGAGGTGAAAGCTGCTTACCTGCTTACCACTCTTCCTTACTCTCCGCTACAACTAGTATCTTATAGCAGCAATTTACTCATTGAAACTTGCTCCATCACAAACTGCCATTTTTATTTACAGGATCATGATGTTTCCATAAAAAAAAAATCAGCAGAAAACAAAAAAGGTGATACATTTTCATCTCTGTCCGTGATTTCAACTCATTATCTCGATTACTCTTCCTCTGTCAATAAAGAAATGTGAATCTTTAGCAAGTTTACATACAGTCGTTTTCAGCTTTATTAACTGACTGACTAATTTCAAGTGCTATAACATGACGGTCGTACGGCATCATTCAGTCTAAGGAACACAGGGATACTTTCTGGTCTTAAATTATAATCTGAGGACAAAGCAGTGACACTTAGAAAGTAGAGTGGCCTCTCTTTTGGTTCCTCTAATTCAGTTTTTTTTTTTAGGGGGGGAAACAGGACTGTAAGCAAACTTTTCTTTTTCTTTCTTTTCTTTCTTACTTTATTACTTTTTATTTATTTATTTATCTGTTCATTTATATTTTTTGCCCTAGATAGGTCTCCACATTACATATAAAAAAGCACTCACACACACACACACACACACACACACACACACACACACACACACACACACACACACACACACACACACATTCATGAGCGAGAACAGAGGCGGAAAAATTACATGTAGCATTTACAACAGAAAGAGACGATGCTAACGCAGCCTTGGGGAAGAAATGCTGCACAATAAATATTTTAACCCTTCCACCGCTGGGGTCATCCTTTCTTTGAATTCAGGGCGCTGTGAAAAAAAAAAAATGTTTGCACAGACACTAAGAGGAAAGAGAGATATAGAAGATTAAAATAGTCGTTTCTAGGCCGCAAAATTATTTAGAAGAGACCAACACAAAAATATAAGTGTTTAAAAAAATGCAGGTGATTATGGGGAAACTGTGTAGCAGCGAAAGGTTTAAAATGTTGAAGGAGTTTCTAATGACGGTGCAGAAAAAGTGGAAGTGGCGAGATGACGATCCAGGAGAAACTTCACGAAATATTCACTGCGAACCGAGAGACTTTTAAATAGGCAAAGGAGGAGCAGAGAGAGAGAGAGAGAGAGAGAGAGAGAGAGAGAGAGAGAGAGAGAGAGAGAGAGAGAGAGAGAGAGAGAGAGAGAGAGAGAGAGAGAGAGAGAGAGAGAGAGAGAGAGAGAGAGAGAGAGAGAGAGAGAGAGAGAGAGAGAGAGAGAGAGAGAGAGAGAGAGAGAGAGAGTCTTAACTTTCTACGTTAAAGTTTCCTTCTTTCCTCTGGCCACCTATTTCCATTGTATAACGACACCTCCATGTTCGCCTCTACCAGGACTTGTTTCCACGATTTCACTTACAACGTGACAAAGGAACAACACCTTCCTCCCATGCAAATGTTACTAAAATATTTCACTGCTGTTTTCTTTTCTTTTGTTTCCCTTTGCTTTCCCCTTCACTCTCATCTCTGATCCTTAGTGTTCCGCCCACTGCTGGAAAACTAGACCTAATGACCCATCCAGTCTGACTTACTCCACGCCGGAAATGTTCCTCTTACACTGATATCTTTCGAATCTAATAAAGAACAGCCATCCGATCTATTCTTAGGATGGACTCGCCTAATCTTACCTAAACAAAGTTAACTTCATCTAACCTAATTTATTGCATATCAAATGTGGTTGGGGCGGCTGATCTACGTACAAGTGATTCCATTTTTCCTTCCCAAAAATAATGGCTAATGATTGGTGGGAATGAGGAATAAGGGGCTCAGTACCCCACAATGGGGACTGTGATGAGCCGCCCCTGAGGACCAGCTCAACCTGCCACGCACGACCGATGACGCCTGGTGCTGACTGGTCCAGTGCCGCGGCCTCGAGATCTTTTATAACGGTCGCCTTCAACACAGCCATTAATCACATAATGCCTATTATGTGTGTGTGTGTGTGTGTGTGTGTGTGTGTGTGTGTGTGTGTGTGTGTGTGTGTGTGTGTGTGTGTGTGTGTGTGTGTGTGTGTTTCCGCATTTCCTTCAAGGGGAAGGGAGAATGTTAAACACTAGACGCCAATCGCGTAGGGGAAGAGCAGGGGCTCTTCCAGCTCACCAACACAGCAGCAGCGCGCCTCGGAGGCTGGCGCGGTGCACGCCGCAATCGACCTCATCACAGCCTGATGACAGACATTCATGGGTTCTTCGTGGCCACTCATGTGAAGTTTCCGCTTGGCAAACTCAAATGCTGTATACACACAACAACAGTTTGGTCCCACCAATGGAAACCTCACATATAAGCGATGCAGCAGCAGCAGCAACAGCAGCAGCAGCAGCCGTGTTCACGGTGTAGCACGGTCCGCTGCACCGCTGCACCGCTGCAAGGCGTCCCGAGAGATCAGGGAGCTGACACCGGCACACCAATACCAGAGGCGGGTCCTCGCTCCTCAGTACTACCCCGCAGCTCCACGGTGCAGGTCACGGCCTTGTACCTATTACGTTTCCACGAAGTCCTGACCCCTTGTCCCTCGAGGCGTGACCTGAAGTGTGTCAGGAAACACTCGCCATGACTTTCTTTTTGTCCCAAACGTTTAAACAAAGTCTTGTCTTGCTTTGTTGCTGTCCAGTGGGCCGTGGACACCATTCCGTCGCCGCCTGCTGTGAATAGAGTTCTATCAACGCCTCAGGGTTACCCACACCCCAACTCTCGCTCAGTGGCCAGCGCCTCGCCTCGCGTACCCATCCCGTGCTACAGCTGTCTGACGGGGCACTATTATGGCGGCTTACTTACTGCAACCTTACCTAACTAACTAACCTTTATTCCGGCACACACACACACACACACACACACACACAGAGAGAGAGAGAGAGAGAGAGAGAGAGAGAGAGAGAGAGAGAGAGAGAGAGAGAGAGAGAGAGAGAGAGAGAGAGAGAGAGAGAGAGAGAGAGAGAGAGAGAGAGAGAGAGAGAGAGAGAGAGAGAGAGACAGAAAAATAGGCAGACACAAAGACACAAAGAGAAAGAGACAGAAAGACCGCCGGACAGACGGACAGAGACAGTGTGACTGAAAGAACGGTGCTTTCATCATTAAGGAGTGCGATGAGAGGAAAGGCAGTTAGCATGGCAGTGAAAAAAGACACTTAGGAAATGGCATAATAGTTTCCACGGGAGCCAGTGCAGGAGAAGAGAGACCCGGACCTGGCTGGAGCGAAAGACAAAGGTTTTGGATTCCCGCCATGGAAATGAGTGAAAGATGACTGGGGTGTGAGCGGCGTGAAGGGGGAGAGAAACGAGTACACACACACACACACGCATAGGGCAAGGCTACGATGACCAGTTAGGAAGAAGCTATGTAGTGGTGAGGTCTGTGAAATTCAACACTGTAAGAAAATTTTGTTAGCCCTGGAGATTGAGTGAGATGGTGTGGTTACCTGAGGGAGAATACATGAAGATACGTATGCATAACGTTATACCAGAGGGGAATAGAGGCTGTCAGTACAGGAGAAAGATAAATTGTGAAATGTAAGGACACAGCGCTAGAGGATTTGTGGAGGGCTGAAAGAGAGAGAGAGAGAGAGAGAGAGAGAGAGAGAGAGAGAGAGAGAGAGAGAGAGAGAGAGAGAGAGAGAGAGAATGTGCGTGCGTGTCAGTTTGATACTTTCTCTCTCTCTCTCTCTCTCTCTCTCTCTCTCTCTCTCTCTCTCTCTCTCTCTCTCTCTCTCCCAAAACTCCCCTGCACATTGCGATTATACTAACACCTCTCAATATAACGCTACTCTTTCCGATCCTCACTTTCCGTTGGTAAGAGAGCAGCGTCAAGGCGACCAGTGACACACCCAGTGAGTATTCTTGACCCGTATTCAGAAACGCTTTGCTCTCTCATCACGACTATTTTCAAAGGCCAAAGAGATTATGAGCCGGATTCTCAAGAGTGTTTCCCCCGTTAATAATGTAGTAATCTTGTTAATATGCCATTAGAACCATAAAAACATCCTTAAATACCCGCGTAACTTGAACTAGAGCCTTCTGAAAGTTGTCGGGAAGCAGCCAAAAGTGTTTCCTTGTCTCACGCTGCCGTCCACCACCAGGCAGTCGTCACTCGGCCCTCTTACGCCTGCCTGCCTCCCTCATGCCTGGCCGCCGCGTGTCCGGGGCTGCACCACCGACCGTCACTCACACAGCACAGCCTGTCTATACTCCCGGTCTTTGATCTTTCTAAGTACTCCGGGACCCTCGCTGCTTCCCTCCCTTTTGTAATATGAAGACAACGGAGGCTGGGGCGTAACATGCGTTATGGAGGAGTTTGTAGGCCAGTGGGAATGATTCCTCGGAGCCCTAGGGTGGCAGGGCCCATCCAGCAACCCAGCCGCCCAGCTCCGCCAACTTCACTTTCAGTTCAGTGCCTCGAGGGAACGCGGCCCGTGGGAAGGTGAAATACCCAATATACATGAAGGCTCAACAATGGCAATAGTAAACAAGGAGTGGTAGTAGTCCTAGTAGTAGTAGTAGTAGTAGTAGTAGTAGTAGTAGTAGTAGTAGTAGTAGTAGTAGTAGTAGTAGTAGTCTATCCATATACCAGAATGACATCCTAACTTAAAAGCTGATTCGTCGAGAAAAAATACCACACTCGGCTTCATTGTAGGAATAGAACTATTAGGAAATTCAACGGACGAAGTAAATAGTGATATCAAAACAAAAGGCTTTACTCCTCATGAACAACAACAACAACAACAACAACAACAACAACAACAACAACAAAAGCAACAACTGAGAATAATTTCACTCGAGAAAAAAAAAAAAACAGATAAAGAAAAGTAACAAAAACTGTCAAACATTCATTCATCTACTTTACAAAAGAGAGAGAGAGAGAGAGAGAGAGAGAGAGAGAGAGAGAGAGAGAGAGAGAGAGAGAGAGAGAGAGAGAGAGAGAGAGAGAGAGAGAGAGAGAGAGAGAGATTGCGGGGGAACTAAAACGAAGGTGAGGAGGAAGAGAGATAAAATACAACTTAGCCCTTCCCTCTTTGCCTGCATTTGGTGGCGAGGCTGACGGGGTGCCCGGGAATAATGGTCGCGCCACTGCACCATCATATATTAGAGAGCGAACCCCCCTTCCCCTCTCCCTACCGCCTCTCCCTCTTGCCACCACCACCACCACCACCACCGCCACCTGCACGCTGAACTCAATGTAATACAACCTAACACATTATTTTTTCCCTTTCTGTAATTTTAAATGCAAATCGCCTTCCTCCTTCTTCTCCTCCTCCTGCTCCTGCTCCTCTCGTTCTTTTGTTATACCTATTCCTCTTCTTCTTCCTCATCCTCCTCCTCCTCCTCCTTCTCTTACTCTTTTGTTTCTCCTCCTCCTCCTCCTCCTCCTCCTCCTTGCACTCTTGTTCCTTCTCTTCCGCCTCTCCCTCTTGTTATTATTGTGTTTTCGTATTCTTTCTTTTCTTTTTCTCTATTTCTTATTCTTATTCTCCGTTTTGTTCTTCTTCTTCTTCTTCTTCTCATTCTTATTCTTGTTTCTTGTTTCTTTTTTCCTTTTTCTCTTTCTTCTTCTCACTGTTATTCATTTCTTCTTTATTCTTTTATTATTTTCCTCTTCTTGTTCTTTTACTTCACCTTCACTATGTCCTTGTCCCTCCTCCTCCTCTTCCTCCTCTTCATTTTTTTTCTTCTCCTTGTCCCTCTTCCTATTCTTTTTTCCTCTTCCTCCTCGTCCTCTCCTTCCCCATCATCCTCCTCCTCCTCCTCTTTCACTTACTTTTTTTTCCCTGTTGCTATTAAAAGTTTCCTCACGCCGCAACTACTCGTTTTAAGTAGGTTGCCTCTCTCACTGAAGGGAAAAATCGCGTACATTTTGTTTATTCTTTCTCTTATTCACTTTCTCTTTTCGCTATTACTGTTATTGGATGAATTATGAATGCCGTGTTTCAGATTTTTTTTTTTTTTTTAAGATGCTAGTTTTGGTTTATTTTTCTTCATCATTGCTGTTATTAAGAGCTAATGAATGGACGCACGCACACACGCACACCTTCTCTCCACCCAACACACACACACACACACACACACACACACACACACACACAAACACACACACACACGAACGCGGTATACACAAATTAAAAGAAAATAAAACTGTGATGATATACGATTATTTAGAATTAAAACTTGGAACATTATGAGCTTGATTCAGTTGTGTAAAATGCAAATAGGTACGCACAAATAGGCCAACACACACACACACACACACACACACACACACACACACACACACACACACACACACACACACACACACACACACACCAGTACTTATAGTCACCGTAGCAAAGAAACATCTAATTTTAACCTATCTTGGAAAGGTCAAAGATAAGGAAGGTATTTATATAAACATTCCTTGCCTTTATGTCCCCCAGCTTTAATTTCCTCCTGCCAGCAAGATTAGATCAAACTTGCTGTATTCTCTCCTCCTCAGACCTTCCCAAGACAGTGTTTAGTTCCGTGATGTCAGGGATTCTACTTTGTTTTATCTTGACTCATTCTAACAGGTTGCGGTATAAGTTACTGGGTCTTTCAAGGGTCTTTTCATGGTTCTGGCGATAGTTTAACAAGGATTCTTCATCAATGGCTGAAAAGATCGTGAGAACCAGACTAGTTATCTATGTATCCTTCGAAAATAGTCATTATGAGAGAAAAAAAAGCACCTATTGGAAGTCATCTGGGTCTTTAAGGTGGCTCCATGATTCCGGCGACTGTTTATAAAGTACCTTGCATCTTTCATCGATAAAACACCGCGAAAGCCTAACTAATCGTCTCCGGATTTTTTTTTTTTCTTAACATTTCTTATGAGAGAACAAAGCGTTTTAAGAAGACGAGTCTTTTTGGTCTTTTTGACACTGGTGGTGTGTTTAACCTTATCCTTCGTTCTCTCATGATTACTGACAGAGCTTCATGTTACTCAACAACTCATTACATGAAGAACGATAACCGTGTGATTTTTTTTTTTTAACTCCCAAGAGTGACTTACCTGTATACTGTGAATGGAAAAAAAATAGTTTTGGTTGAGACTCTGACTGGAAGGAAAAAGATTTACTTGATAATCTGATCGGAAGGGAAAGTTTACTTCACACATATCTGCAATTTGCCTGGAAGAAAAAAATTTACTTCCTAATTTCATTATAACAAAAAGCATTTACTCCTGAATCTAACATAAAGGGAAACTGTTTACTTAATAATCTGACTGGATGAGGAAAGGTTTATCAAACTGACTGCAAGCAAGAGAATTTATTCCATAATCTGACTAAAAGGAAAAATGTATACCTGTCAATTTAAATTCAAGGGAAACAGTTTACTCTATAATTTGACGGGTAGAGGAAAGGTTAACTTGACAGCCTAACCCTTAACCTATACAGCAGCCACGCTCCCTCAGTCTTCAGGTCAGCTCCCGTCTGTGCGCCGGCTGGTGGAAACCCTGAGTCAACTTTTTTAATGAGCATGAAAACGTGAAGCTTATCTCGCTACTCATATTTGTTCCTTCAGACTAAGGGACCAAGGCGGGCTATTGACTCGCTCTCATAACACTAGTATGAAGACAAAGCACCATCATGAAAGGATACACACGGAGCACGGCGCAAAAATAAAAAGAAGAGGAAGATTCACTGAGCAAGGCAACCAGTGACCTCAAATGAAGGTTGACCAGAAAACTGCACCACTGGACAAGAAAAATGAAAGAGATGGCTTCCCTTTAATTAAAAACAGCTGCCCAAAAGACGTGGTTCTGCAAAGTGTTCCAGAAAAAAAAAAAGAAAAGCCAGTCTCAATATTGATTTTTATTCGATTTACTACAAAATGCTCGCGATAAAAAAAAAAATTAATTAATTAATTAAAAAAAAACTATCAGACAGCTGCCTCCATCCACTATACCCTCAGTTCTTGTCTTTGGGGAGCTCTCAAAATAAAGTTCTTCACTGGTCCATATATTGATTTCTATTCGACATACCTAAAATGCTTCAGGCAAAAGCTCCATATCAGACAACTACTTCCATCCACCACATCAGTTCTTCTTGAGTCTTTGCGGCACTCTGAAAATAAAACACTTCACTGGTCTACACATTGACTTCAATTCGATTTACAAACATGAATTTCACGAAACTCTGCAACAGGACGTCCTTTGACAACTGTGCATCTGAAGGGAGAAGTGGTCCTTTCTACCCTAACACACACACACACACACACACACACACACACACACACACACACACACACACACACACACACACACACACACACACACAAAGCAACAGCACCACTGCCAGCTAACCCCTGAGTATTTAGGAGGCCGAGGGAGCGACGCACACCACTCGCTGGGAAAGGACGTGCAGTTGAGGACCCGGCGAATAGAGGAAGGATTGGACCAGCAGGTGGGCGGCGGCGAGGCTACAAGCACCGCGCCAGCACCAACAACCAATGGACGGGGCAAGGGAGGCGGGAGTGAGGGAGAGGGCTTGTTCCATATTCATAGCATAGTTGTGCTGAGCCGAGAAAGACCTGTGTTCATTTCATTAGCTTTTCATCGTCTCTCGCTCTCTTTGCATTCACCACAATACTGCAACGAATCTTCTGTTGGTGTAGCGTAACTTGTGAGCTATTTAATGCCTTCGTTCGTTTCTTTTTTTGTTTTTTCCTTTCTTGTGCTTCTCGTATCGCATGTTACCTTCTCCCTCTTCCTTGCATTTTTCTGTTTTCATTCTCCTTTTACGCTTTCTCTCTTTTTTTTTCCTTTTTTTGTTATTTCTCGTTTTGCTCAGTCTTTTTCCTCGTTCTCGTCCTCCTTCTCTTCCAATCCTTCTGTTCTACCTCTTTTTCTTTTATATTTATTTTCCTCCATCGTATTTTTCCTTCCCATATTACTTTCTTGTTGCTGCTGTTGTTACTCCTCCTCCTCCTATGATTTTTTTATTGCTCCTCTTCCCTTCTTTCTTGTATTCCTCCATTCTGTATCACTCTCTCCTTTTCCCCCTTTTCCCTCCTTTTCCACCACCACCACCACCACCACCACGCTGCCACTTTAAGTCTCCAGGTAGCAGCCAGAACATGATTTTGTACTCGTTCTCGTCTTTTCCGTGCCCACTCTGTTCCTCCTTTCCCGCGCTGAGAGGCGACGAGGACCTTCATGCTTTAATCCCCCCACCGGAGAACCGCGGTACCGTCAGCCTTTGTGACTCTCTTTGCCTGTCAACTCTTCAAAGCGGAGGATTATCTAGAAAGCTACGGGTGGATGTGTAAAAGTAACATTGTAAGATAGATTTACCGTTTTTTCTTCCATCTTTCTCTTTGCTTCTTTGTCTCTTTGTCTTTGTCTCTCCCTTCTTTTTCATCTTAACCTTCACGAATTAAGCTTTACACTAATAACTAGAAAGCTACTGTGTATTTGTATTTTGATGTTATTTAATGGGGCTTTTGTCAGTTTTTTTTTCTCTCTCTCTCTCTCTCTCTCTCTTTCCTGGTCGTCTTTCCTTCTCTTATATTAATTTCCTTCGTGTCTTTCTTGAGGTGGTAAGCCGCTGCTGCCCTGTGGCTATGTGTGTGGTGGTAGTAGTAGTAGTAGTAGTAGTAGTAGTAGTAGTAGTAGTAGTAGTAGTAGTAGTAGTAGTAGTAGTAGTAATAGGAGTAGTGGTAGTAGTGGAAGTATTAATAGAAGTAGTGGTAGTAGTGATAGTAGTAGTAGTAGTAGTAGTAGTAGTAGTAGTAGTAGTAGTAGTAGTAGTAGTAGTAGTAGTAGTAGTAGTAGTAGTAGTAGTAGTAGTAGTAGTAGCAGCAGCAGCAGCAGCAGCAGCAGCAGCAGCAGCAGCAGCAGCAGCAGCAGTAGTAGTAGTAGTAGTAGTAGTAGTAGTAGTAGTAGTAGTAGTAGTAGTAGTAGTAGTAGTAGTAGTAATAGTAGTAGTAGTAGTATAGTAGTAGTAGTAGTAGAACAACAACAACAACAACAACAACAACAACAACAACAACAACAACAACAACAACGAATAATAATATGGACTTCGGCACGAGTATTGAAACATGCCGAGCTACAATACGTACGTCCCAGTATTGAGTTAGAGTGAGTCAAAGGGGTAAATTATAGCACGCTCCATATATCTTGTACGGGGAATAATTTAGTACCTTGGTGACATCACAGTGCATCCCTTGTGACGCGGGAGACATTCCTTCCACCCCTCTCACTGCAGCACAAACAATTAATAGCACTAGAGGTAGTACATGAAATCTTTTATAAACATGTGCAAGGATGATGGGGGGCTTAAACACAGAAGAGATTTTCCAATTTCTGTCCAGTTTAATGATTGGAAGTGGCTGCAGAACAAGTGAAGATGCCTCAGTGTTTAATAATTAAGGAAAAATGCAGCAGATAGCAATGAAAGGGTTAAGAATGAAATTAATAAAACAAACGGAAAGTTATAAAAAAGCCAGGACACATACACGCGGCAGTCATTATAAAACACTTTTATTTACCTACCAACAACTTCCATAGCTTTATCTAATCTTTTAAAAGCTCCTCACTGACTCGGCACTAACAGCCTGATTATTGAGTCTATTCGAACTATTTTTTTTACTCTTTTGAAGGCTAATTTATTCTTCTCTCTCTCTCTCTTTTTTTTTTTTTACCTTTTCAACCTATAACCTGTTACTTCCAGTCTTATCCTTATTGCTAACGCTAAGAATTCTGTCTACATCATCTTTCTTATATCTCTAATGCCACTTGAACACCCCTATCAGATTTCATTTTCAAATCTATTCAACCTTCAGTCTGTTAATTTCATTCCTACCATCATTATTAACATTAAGAATTCTGCCTATATCATTTTTTTATATCCCTCATGTCATTGCATACCTCTATCGATCAGCATTATCTTCACTACCTTCCTTATATCACTTGAATACCTCCATCAAGTCTCCTTCTTTTCATTACCTTCCTTATACCACTTGAATACCTCCATCAAGACTCCTTCTATAAGTCTTTTTTCAACGTTCAACTAGTTAATTCCAGTCCTCATCATAAACCCTAAGAATTTTGACTATATCACCTTTATTATGTCCGTTATGCCACTTGAACACCTCTATTTATCTACGTTATCTCTGTTACATCCCTTATACCACTTGAACACCCCTGTCAGATCCCGTCTCGCTTCAGTCTATCCACCGCCTGGCTGGGAGCACCACGCAGACACCGCCACTCCACACACTGCCTGCCGCTTGACGCACCGCTGCCACAAAGTTCCCGTAATGGGCCGAACAACATGGGGTGATCCTGGACAGCACGGCCTCATTCTCCTTGCCCTTGAATTCAGCTGAACTCTTCCTTCTGGTTTTAATTCCCTTTCTTCCTTGTCTTATTCGTCCGCCTCTTATTTTTATGTCGTTTACGTTGCTGTTGTCGTTGTCGTCCTCGTCTCTCTCTCTCTCTCTCTCTCTCTCTCTCTCTCTCTCTCTCTCTCTCTCTCTCTCTCTCTCTCTCTCTCTCTCTCTCTCTTCTTTTCTTTTTCTTTTCGTTTCCTTTTCGTCTTTATTTTCTTTTTCATCATCTTCTTCTTCTTATATTATTATCATTATTATTATTATTATTATTATTAGTAGTAGTAGTAGTAGTAGTAGTAGTAGTAGTAGTAGTAGTAGTAGCAGTAGTAGTAGTAGTAGTAGTAGTATCATTTTTCTCTTATCCTCCCATACATTCTTTTTTCATTTCTCTTCTTCATTTCCTTTTCTTTCCTCTTGCTTTCTTTTTTTCCTCCTCCCTCTCCACCTATTCCTCCTTCCCCTCTTTTACTCTTCTAACTTCTCCTCCTCCTCCTCCTCCTCTTCCTTCTCTTCCTTTTATTCCCTTATCTTCACGTTTCATCCAGGTCTTGTATTTCTCCTCCTCCTTCTCCTCCTCCACTCCATTCTCCTTCTCTACCCCCTTCTCCTCCTCTTCCTTCTCTTCCTCCTATTCCCTTATCTTCACATTTCTTTCCAGACCTATATTTCCCCTCCTTCTCCTCCTCCTGGCCACTACACATCTCTTTCCTCTCCTGTTGCCCGCGTCCTTCCCTAACCAAAACTTTTCCTTGCAATTCTCGTCCTTGTCCTCCCCCACCACCTTCCCTTCCACTCCCTGGGCCTCCTCTACCATGAAACTTTTCCTTGCGGTCCTCCTCCTCCTCCTCCTCCTCTTCTCGTCTTCTTTTTTCTTCCTTCTCTTTCTCCTCTTCCTCAGTCTCCCTGCTAGAATTTTTTCAGTCATTCTTGTCCTTTTTAAAAATTTATTTGCAATTGTGTGTCCATCTCTCTCTCTCTCTCTCTCTCTCTCTCTCTCTCTCTCTCTCTCTCTCTCTCTCTCTCTCTCTCTCTCTCTTGCATTCCTACCTTTCAATTCTTAACCATTACAACAAGCATTCCTTTACGACCCACTCTTCAACACTCTTTTAACGGGGGATCTTCTGGCTGGTTAAGAGTGGAGGTTTTACACACGGGAACACGGGAGCCACTGGGAGAACACGTGGGGACTTTCGGCTGGGGGTAAAATGGTGCGCCAAAAGATTCAGGGCGACAAGACTGCACCATTCTGTTCTTCGGGAGAGGGAAGTTTAGGTGCCCCTCGACGACTGGTTACTGTTGCTCGTACTTCTCTTGTTCCTTGTCGTTGTCCTCCTTTTCTTCCTCCTCCTCTCCTTTACTTTTTCTTCTTCTACTTCTTCTTCTTCTTTCTCCTCTACACTATATCAGAATTAATTTTCGAAGCCTGATGCCGCTGCGAGACCGTGATAAGGGGAGTGACTCTATCATTCCCACACAGGAGGCGACTTGATCACTAATTTACTGAAGAGCGACCTGCATCCACACATCATGACGCCGACACGAGAAAATAATAATCTTAACCTCTTTTCTTACAACGACAGAGAACTTAGTCAACAATATCGGTGATGGTCCAGTCTTCAGTACCAGTCACTATCGAAAACTCACGTTCAGTACCAAATTTGATGATAGTAAAATGAAAGGAAGCAAGCAAAAGGTGCCAGATTACAGGAGCTAAATTTTACTCAACCCCGATCAGTTCTTGAAAACACAGACTGGAGCGACATGTCTAAGGAGCAAAACATTAATGGAAGGTGTTCAGCACAAATTTGAACAAAGCCGTAAGCTCATGTGTGCCGCTTCGTAAACGACGTTCTGGGAAATCAAACAAACCAAAAATGGTGACACACAGACAAAAGAAAACACTCTCAAAAAAACACGCATACACTACACACATAACAACCGGCAAATCAAACCAACAAATTTAAGTTCCACAGAATTCACCGTGAAAAAAAAGACATCAAACGTAGCAAGAAAACACTAAAACACATTACGAAAGCGAGTAAATCAAACCTTTAAGAATTTTACATTTACATAAACAGATAAAAAGACCAAAAATTGCGCGATTGGCCTTCTTGTGAAAGCGGAGGGCAATCATACAAGCGATAGGCAGATACTGAGATAAGCAGACAGACAGACAGACACAGATAAAAGTTGATGATGATGTGTGAAGTTGTCTGTATCTTTGTCATGAAATCTACTGGAGGTTTAGCAATGTACAAAAAACTATTTCTCCATTGTCATTCTTCCTTTCACCGGGTTGTTTAATGTTACAAGGTTCTATTTATTTTTTTCTCTCTCTCTTCATTTCCCTCCATTCCAATACGCGTGTTTTCATGTGAGTCGCGTGGCCTTCTAATCACCAACCTAATTAGCGAAACTGCAAATTTAGCAATAATCTAATCAAAATTAATGAAATGCCTTGTATATACAGAGTTTGTGCGATTGGTGAATAGGTAATGCTCTCTCTCTCTCTCTCTCTCTCTCTCTCTCTCTCTCTCTCTCTCTCTCTCTCTCTCTCTCTCTCTCTCTCTCTCTCTCTCTCTCTCTCTCTCTCTCTCTCTCCGTAATCGATATGATTATGACTTCAAAATTATTTATTATTCCACAGCTACGATTACTTAATTTTTTTTATTTATTTATTCATCTGTTCATTAATTATGTCCATATTTCCATCCTAAAATATAATTACTGTCATTATTTATAAATTTTTAAACGCTTAATCGTAAGAATATAGAAGAATGGGGGCACACACACACACACACACACACACACACACACACACACACACACACACACACACACACACATTTCACAATCTTCTAATTCTTGGGACTATGGAAGCACACACACACACACACACACACACACACACACACACACACACACACACACACAAACACTTCGTAAGCTTTTAATTCTTGAGACTATGCAAGTAAAACACCCACCCACCCACCCACCCACCCACCTACCCACCCACCCACACACACACACACACACACACACACACACACACACACACACTCAGGCAGCTCGTTCTAGCCAAGTAAGGGAGAAGAATCGAGGGAGGGAAAATTATGAGGCAAAAAGTTTTATAATGGTCATAAATATCGTTAAGTGAGTAGCGAAGAAGAATAGCAACAACAGCACGGGGATTAAAAGTGAGTTATATCAGGTAATGGAAGGGAAGGGAATGAAATTTCAGCTTGTCTTTTATCTATGCATTTATTTACCTTTGTGGAGTGTCAGGGAGGGATGCTTGTGTGAAGAAAGAGCGATAAAGGATAATTTGCTAATGGATGAGTGGATGGACAGAGAGAGAGAGAGAGAGAGAGAGAGAGAGAGAGAGAGAGAGAGAGAGAGAGAGAGAGAGAGAGAGAGAGAGAGAGAGAGAGAGAGAGAGAGAGAGAGAGAGAGAGAGAGAGAGAGAGAATGTCACATGAATAAAAATTAAAGAATTAGTTTTTGTGAATGTGTGCCCTACATTTCATTCCATATTTCTTTCTTTTGTTTTATTATCCACCAAAACCATGTAATATTTTTTTTCCTCGTTTGCCCCTCTCTCTCTCTCTCTCTCTCTCTCTCTCTCTCTCTCTCTCTCTCTCTCTCTCTCTCTCTCTCTCTCTCTCTCTCTCTCTCTCGTATGAAAGTAATGGATTAAAGGTTTAGAAGAGAGAGAGAGAGAGAGAGAGAGAGAGAGAGAGAGAGAGAGAGAGAGAGAGAGAGAGAGAGAGAGAGAGAGAGAGAGAGAGAGAGAGAGAGAGAGAGAGAGAGAGAGAGACAAACGGAGAATCAGCACGGATACATTCAATAACAGTAAATACTTATCACTCTTCGGCCCCACTCTCAACACATCCTGACCAACACTCTGCTCTCAGTGTGGACCATTTTCCCTCAAGACTTCTTTAATTTCCTCTGAATACTTGTCACGAAAACCGAGGACAGTTCTCTTAAATTAACAGTCGATGGAGCAATTAACAGCTGCAACCATACATATGTATCTCTTCCGTGTACAGCTGTGTAAATATAGTAATTACGTCGTAAAATGCCTGCTTTAAACTCTCTTCACTGTAGTCTGGTCAAAACAAACAAAAAAGAAAAGTTCGTGATCATTTTCTAACTGTACAATATCTCACGTTTTATTTATAAACAGAATTTTTTTTTTTTTTTTTTACGCAGAAAGCTCGTTAACTCACCACTCCCTTAAAAAAAAAATAAATAAATAAAAAAATGAATAAATAAAACATAATATTACCAAAACGGAACTAAAAATAAAGTACAAAACGGTCATTTCTGGTACAAACAAAATAAAATCGTGAAAACCTAACATGAATGCAATAAAGAAAGTCACAAATGAAAGAAGGGGAGAGAGAGAGACGGACTAGAAGAGAGGAGGCAGAACGCTGGTCAGGGGAGGGATGGAGTCAGCGGGGTGGGAGGTCTGGCCAAAGACAAGAAATAACCTGAATGGCTGCACGAGTACTTACACACCTTTATTGGAGAGCGGCTACCACTCGCCACTTCATGTTACAAGGGTGGAGAGAGAGAGCCTTGGGAGCGTCTGATGGAGGAAGAGGAAAGGGAACATAAGATCATGACGGAAGAACATACACAGGAAATCTGCAAAAAATATATATATATATATATATATATATATATATATATATATATATATATATATATATATATATATATATATATATATATATATGAAGGAGTCGCCAAAAATAAAAAGATCATTTGCCCCCCAAAAAAAAAAAGTTAGGAAATCTGAAAAAAAAAACAAAAAAAACAGCAGGCCTACATGTGGCAGCTACTGTGTCAAACATGCATACTTAAAAATCCACCTATCATCCCTATCCATAAATTTATAAAGTCTTTTTAAACCCCTATGTTGACTTTTAGCAACATAATTAATAAGAATACTCCATTCATCTACCATTCTATTTGTAAACCTATTTCTTCGTACCGTAACATAACCTAACTAAACCTAACGCAACCTCACCAAACTTTATAAAACTTAAACCCGTTACTTTTCGTTTTCTAACCCTAAAGATCTTACCTGCATCACCCATTTTATATGCTAAAAGAGAAGAAAC